>NC_042616.1:34958876-35258876 GCF_901001135.1 Rhinatrema bivittatum | reverse complement strand
AAAGACTGATACTTCACACATACCCAGCATAGCTCTCTGCTTCAACGGCAGGGGAGAAATACAGATACTTCACGCATATCCAGCATAGCTCACTGCTTCAACGGCAGGGGGAATGAAGAAAAGTGGATCTATATACAGACAACCAACAAGGACTGAATTACATAGTCAGGGTAAACAAATAAGCATGGGTGTAGCTTGCTTATTGCGGCGGTTACTACCCCTAACTAATTAAGCTAGATATTTCACTTAGATGCGGTTCCAACACTGCTCTCTGCATTAATGATGGGGGTGGAAGCGAAATAGAACCAAAAGGTTACTAAGAGCCAAGAGAAACAGATAAGTATGAGAAAAAAAAAAGTGCGAAAGCTTGCTGGGCAGACTGGATGGGCCGTTTGGTCGTCTTCTGCCGTCATTTCTATGTTTCTATGTTTCGTTTTTCTGCCTGCTGTAGAGGTTGCGCCCCTCTCTTCAGGGGCTGCTTCGTCTGCTTCCTCAAATGCGTCAACGCCATTGATATGTGCGTCGATGATTGTTTGGGCTGCGCCGGAGAAAGCTGACGGCGCATGTGCTCCGAATCCGAGGTCGTTGGCTGTGTCGGGTGCATCGATGATTTCGCGGTCGACGCTTTGGCCTCGGTTCTTTGATCGCCGACGCTGATGCTTTCTGCTTCGATTTGGCACGATGATGATGCGACTCCGCATGCGTCGAATGCTTCGATTTTGAGTGCGCCTTGGTACGCGTCGACGTACTCGGCTCCCCGATGCCTGAGCTCTTAGCGGATGACTCGTCGACGCAGGTTCGCACTCCCTAGTGCTGGCTCTATGTTTCTCACCTCCAGGCCTGTAGGTGGCCGGCTCCATCGACGCCACTCGACGTGCCTTGAGAGGGAGCGATTTAGCAGGCCCCGGGGAGGAGTGAGCTTCCGAGGGAGGGCGGGATTACGAGCCTCCCTTCGCTACTCTTAGGCTCTGAATTTTCTCCGCTCGCTGTCTGCGAGCCCTTGGGGACCTCTTACTGCAATGTTGACAAGATTCCTGTTGGTGATCTGGTCCCAGACACCGGTAGCATTGCTCGTGGTCGTCCGTTATGGACATTATCTTCCCGCAGGGGCAGGGTTTAAAGCCCGATGGTCGGGGCATGTTCTATTTTTATACTAATTTGAAAAAAACGCTGAAAAAAACTCCGATCCAAAAATCAAGTTGAGGAGACTGGAGCTCTGCGTGCGTTCCCGCGCGCGGGAAAAACAGACTGAGGAGATTCTGTCTTGCTGCGCAGCCTCAGAGACAAACTTCAGAAACCTACTTTGAAGCTCCGCCTCCCGGGCCTGATTGACAGTTGCCATGACAGCATGGCTAATTCAGCCCTGCTGTCAATGGGGAAAAAAGATCATCTAAGAGATCCCGCCATTAATGTTCAGCTCATGGTTAGACACTTCCTAGGCAGAATGATATAAGATACAGGAGCAAGTGGGGGGAAGGATAACCACACGAGACGCCCCAGGGGAACCATATGAAAAAATACTATTGGACTGGACAAACACCATCTTCCTAGGATACCAGGGCAGCCTGGTCACTTAGACTTACTTTGCACATATCCACTCCTGCTCAGGATTAAATGAACTCCAAGGATATTCCTAACCAGCCCTTGTCCCTGGCAGTATTTCTGCTGCCCCACAGAGTGATGGCAACTGCAGGAGGACAAGGAGGAAGCAAGACCTGCACTGCAGCTGCACCCACTGCACTGCACTGCATCCCAGCCAGCAGATCCTCTTCCTAAGTCCCACCCTCAACCCTGCAGGAGGACAAGGAGGAAGCAAGACCTGCACTGCAGCAGCACCCACTGCACTGCACTGCATCCCAGCCAGCAGATCCTCTTCCTAAGTCCCACCCTCACCCTGCAGGAGGACAAGGAGGAAGCAAGACCTGCTCTGCAGCTGCACCCACTGCACTGCATCCCAGCCAGCAGATCCTCTTCCTAAGTCCCACCCTCAACCCTGCAGGAGGACAAGGAGGAAGCAAGACCTGCACTGCAGCTGCACCCACTGCACTGCATCCCAGCCAGCAGATCCTCTTCCTAAGTCCCACCCTCAACCCTGCAGAGGGACAGAGAGGAAGCAAGACCTGCTCTGCAGCTGCACCCACTGCACTGCATCCTGCATCCCAGCCAGCAGAGCCTCGTCCTAGGTCCTGCTTTCAACCCTGTCCTGCTCTGCCCTTTTTTATCCAGATGGGACTGTCACTGAAGCCCAAACTCAGGGAGGAAATCCAAAAGTTAATGAGCCAGTGTGAGACTGAGTCAGCATCTGCTCTGCTCTCAGATCCCATCTCCAATAGAGAATCCAGGGGGGGGGATCAGGGCCACTCTGGGCCCTGCAAGTGGAGCAGACACTGGCGCAGTCTCATGTCTGCTCTTTAACATTCAGCTGCAGCTGCTTCCCCGCCCAGAGATCAGAAACTGCCCCACCTGGAAAAAAAATCCATGGGGGTGGCTGGCAGAGGGAGGAGAGAGGGAATTTTTTCCATTCATAAACTGGTGACTGGCTGGGAGGGAAAAAGTATCTTTTTCTTTTATATGGACAATACATTTGCCTAGTTGTGGGGAAGATAGGGTGGTTGTTTATTGTTTTTAAATAAGGGCAGCTATTATTTTTATTTTTTTTTTAAATCAGTTTTCTTACTAGTTACCTTCTTAAAAGGACACAGAGCAGGTGCAGGGCTGATCCATGAGATAAAAGAGTGGGTGGGTGGGAGTATGTCCACCACTCCTTCCTCTTAAATTGTCAGGGGTCCCTCCCCCATAAGTGCTGCAGTCCTTTTACAGCATTTAAGGAAAGTAGCTAGCCGGTCCCTGGCACACAAAAAATTGAGAAACACTGATCTAGTTCATCCCAGAATGCTGCAAAGGGGAGGTGATGCAGCTGCTTTACACCCCTGTATCCTCAGAGGTGTTAATGCTGGGTAAACCCTGACCGCTGTCACTCTGAGTCTCCCTCACATCAAGTAATGTCTGACCTTTATTTTCTTATTCAGAGATCGATGAATCCAAGAGAAGACACGAAGAGACACATCCTGATGAACCCACTAAACAGCTGGAAGTGACTAACACTGTATCAGGTTCCCCTGAGGGAGGGGATACCTGTCCATGTTGTGACTGGGAGAGAAACAGCTGGGCTCAATGTAAACCAGAGGAGAGTGCAAGAAACCCAGCAGGAGACTCCACTGCGAATGTGACTGCCTGTGAGCAAAGTACTGATGATATCCCTCACACTATAGAGCCACAGGAGAAACAGACAATAGGAGAAGAGTATGTGTGTAATGATTGTGGGAACTGCTACATGGATCAGGGATCTCTCAAATCTCACCAGATACTGCATGGAGGAGAGAGACCATATACACGTACAGACTGTGGTAAGATCTTCTATCAGGAACAGCAGCTCACAGCGCACCAGAAATTCCCCACTAACCAAGATAAATCCTTCCGCTGTCCTGAGTGTGGAATAAAATTCCTTCAGAAAAAACACCTGGAAAAACACCAGAAAACTCACATGGGAGAAAGACCATTTCAGTGTACTGAACGTGGGAAAATCTTAAGGATCAAGGAATCTCTTACAAAGCACCTGAGTATTCACACTGGAGATGGACCCATTCTTAGCACTAAATATGGGAAAAGCTTCAGGCTGAAACAATATCTTACAAAACGCCTGAGAATGCTTACTGGGATGAGACCCTTTTTATGTAGTGAATGTGGGAAAACATTTGCAACTAAATTAATATTAAAAGCTCACCAGAAGAATCATATGAGAGAGAAACCATTTCCATGTAGTGAATGCAATAAAAGCTTTATTTCTCCCTCACAACTGAAAATCCACCAAAAGTGTCACTCAGGAGAAAAATCAGTTACATGTACTGTGTGTGATAAAAGCTTCCGTTGGAAATCAGAACTGAAAACGCACCAAATGACCCACACAGGAGAGAAAAGATTTACATGCACTGAGTGTGATAAAAGCTTCCGAGGTAGATCGCAATTGAAAAGTCATCAAATGATTCATACAGGAGAGAAACCATACACGTGTACTGTGTGCGATAAACGCTTCTGTTGGAAATCAACACTGAAAAGACATGAAATGAACCACATGGGAGAGAAAGCATACACTTGTAGTGAGTGTGATAAAACCTTTAATAGGAAATCAGAAATGAAAAGTCATCAAATTCGCCATATGAAAGAGAAACCATATAAATGTAGTGAGTGTGATAAAAGCTTCTATTCAATTTCAAACCTGAAAAGTCATCAAATGATCCACATGAGAGAGAAACCATACAAATGTTCTAAGTGTGATAAAAGCTTCTATTGGAAATCAAACTTGAAAAGGCATCAATCGATCCACACTGGAGAGAAACCATACACATGTACTGAATGTGATAAAACCTTCAGAAGGAAATCTTATCTTAAAGTTCATCAAATGATCCACATGGCTGAGAAACCATACTCATGTACTAAGTGTCATAAAGGCTTCATAAGTAGATCAGGTCTGAAAAAGCATCAAAGGGTCCACATGAGAGATAAACCATATGCATGTACTGAGTGTGATAAAAGCTTCCGCTGGCCATCACAACTGAGTACACACAAATTAATGCATGTAGGAGAGAAATGATTAACATGTACTGAATGTGATAAATGCCTCAGAGAGAAATCAGACTGTTGTGATGCCGCCACGGGACAAGTCTGCGAGTGGCCTCTCACCTCCTCCCAGCAGATGCCAGCTCAGTATCCTCCCCGCAGTATGAACGCTGCCAATGCCGCCATTGGCCCTTGCAGCTGGGAGCCACTGCTGCCGCCGAGCCAGTCTTTGCGGCATTGAGCCATCACCGCTCCTGCCATCTTCTTCACAGGGTAAGCCTTATAAGGGCTCTGCAGTCTTCACTCCGGGCCTTCATAGGATACTCACGGTCGTCCATGGTATCTTCGTTCTGCAGGGTCTTCCGTGGTCATACACCTATCTTGATGGTGGTCTTGTTCCTTGTTGGATGTTCTTGGTCATCATGTTCTTTGTGGGAGCTCCTCCATGTTCTATGTTCTGTGTTCCTGGTCTCTTGTCAGTTGCTCATCCAAGTCTTCAATCAAGATTCCCGATATTCCTGTCTTTGTTCCAAAGTCTGCCTTCTAGATCCTCTCTCGTCCCTCCTCCAGGTGTTCCAGCGATGTGGTCTGTGACCAGCTGTGTAGGGTGCTTCCTGGCACAAGGCCCATCTCCAAGTCCGTCTTCACTGGATCAAGTCCTCGGAGACCATCCTTGTTTTTAGAGTTTCACGTTTCAAGTCAAGTTTCGAGTTCCTAATCATGTTCCTAGTTCCAGGTCTCGTAGAGCTTGTCCAGCTGGCAGATCTCCATGTTCCTCATTCCAAGGGATGTCCTGGCTTCTGTCTGAGTCTCAGTCCGGAACCTATTTTGCTCCCAGTGTTGTCTGCGACCAACCTGTAGCAAATTGTGTAGGGCATGCAGTGAGTCAGCATGGTCTGCAACCAGCCCTCAGCAGGCTGTGTAGGCCGCGCTGAGGCGCAGTGCCCTGGCAAGCTGAACTCTAGGAGTGGAGGAGTAGCCTAGTGGTTAAAACAGTGAGCTATGAACCAGGAGACCAGCGTTCGAGTCCCACTGTTGTTCCTTGTGACCTTGGGCAAGTCACTTTACCTTCCATTGCCTGAGGTACAAACTTAGATTGTAAGCCCTCTGGGGATAGGGAAATACCTACGGTACCTGAATGTAATCCACTTTGATGTGCTGAAAAGGTGTGAAAAGCGGAATATAAATCTAAATAAAATAAATAAATAAATAAATAAACCTCTAACCTGAACCAGAGCCTTTGTCCATGTTCCTAGTCTCCAGAGCCTTTGTTCTAGTGCCAAGTCTTCAGTGTCTTCATCCAGGTTCCTCGTCATGCAAAGTCTTGTCCTCAGCCTTTGTCTGTCCTGACGCACTCGCCATCCCAAGCGGCAGGTCCGAAAGGGCTTTCGAGTGGCTGGAAGGCTGTTGTTGAGACTCACTCTGTCCCTGCAGGATCAGCGGAGGCTTGAGAACTATGCTATAAGAACATGCCATACTGTGTCAGACCAAGGGTCCAGCAAGCCCAGCATCCTGTTTCCAACAGTGGCCAATCCAGGCCATAAGAACCTGGCAAGTACCCAAAAACTAAGTCTATTCCATGTAACCATTGCTAATGGCAGTGGCTATTTTCTAAATTAATTAATAGCAGGTAATGGATTTCTCCTCCAAGAACTTATCCAAACCTTTTTTAAACACAGCTATACTAACTGCTCTAACCACATCCTCTGGCAACAAATTCCAGAGTTTAATTGTGCATTGAGTGAAAAAGAACTTTCTCTGATTAGTTTTAAATGTGCCCCATGCTAACTTCATGGAGTGCCCCCTAGTCCTTCTATTATCCGAAAGAGTAAATAATTGATTCACATTTACCCGTTCTAGACCTCTCATGATTTTAAAGACCTCTATCATATCCCCCCCTCAGCCGCTCTTCTCCAAGCTAAAAAGTCCTAACCTCTTTAGTCTTTCCTCATAAGGGAGCTGTTCCATTCCCCTTATCATTTTGGTCGCCCTTCTCTGTACCTTCTCCATCACAATTATATCTTTTTTGAGATGCGACGACCAGAATTGTACATAGTATTCAAGGTGTGGTCTCACCATGGAGCGATACAGAGGCATTATGACATTTTCCGTTTTATTCACCATTCCCTTTCTAATAATTCCCAACATTCTGTTTGCTTTTTGACTGCCGCAGCACACTAAACCGACGATTTCAATGTGTTATCCACTATGACACCTAGATCTCTTTCTTGGGTTGTAGCACCTAATATGGAACCCAACATTGTGTAATTATAGCATGGGTTATTTTTCCCTATATGCATCACCTTGCACTTATCCACATTAAATTTCATCTGCCATTTGGATGCCCAATTTTCCAATCTCAGAAGGTCTTCCTGCAATTTATCACAATCCACTTGTGATTTAACTACTCTGAACAATTTTGTAGCATCTGCAAATTTGATGACCTCACTTGTCGTATTTCTTTCTAGATCATTTATAAATATATTAAAAAGTAAGAGTCCCAATACAGATCCGTGAGGCACTCCACTGCCCACTCCCTTCCACTGAGAAAATTGTCCATTTAATCCTACTCTCTGTTTCCTGACTTTTAGCCAGTTTGCAATCCACGAAAGGACATCTCCACCTATCCCATGACTTTTTACTTTTCCTAGAAGCCTCTCATGAGGAACTTTGTCAAACGCCTTCTGAAAATCCAAGTATACTACATCTACCGGTTCACCTTTAGTAGCTAATATTACAGAACTGGTGCAAAAGATTCGAGACTGATGTAAATGGTTTTTTAGTTTTTGATCTGGCAAATTGGTTTTTTTTTTTAATATCCCTTTAGAGAGGAATTCCCAGGAGAGATTTGCTTTCTCATTTCAAGTTAAGCAATTTAGTTTTTGTAGGGCTCAGGGATTTCACAGTGCACCTGCAATAGCAAATGTTGTCTGATTTATTTAAGATTCAGACAAAAATCATGCATCTTCATACGTGGATGATGATATTATTATTACAGGAGTAAGGGCTAGAGGATAGGAATGAAGAGAAGAGCCATGGGGTGGAGTACTGGAGTGGAGGCTATTACCTGGTGATTACTACCCTTACTCAATAAGCCTTCGCACGGTTAATGTAATTCCAACATTGCTCTCTGCTTCAACGGAAAGGGGAAATGTGGAAAAGAGGATTTGCATTCAGACAACAACCAACAAAGACTGAAATTCACAATATGGGTAAACAAATAAGCGTGGGAGTAGCTTGCTTATTGCGGTGGTTACTCAAGATGAGGTCGCACCATGGAGTGATACAGAGGCATTATGATATTCTCTGTTTTATTCTCCTTTCGTTTCCTAATAATCCCGAGCATTCTATTTGCTTTCTTGGCTGCTGCTGCTGCACACTGAGCAGAAGAATTCAACGTATTTTCAACGATGATATACCTAAATTCTTTTCCTAATGTGGAACCTTGCATTATAAAGCTATAATTTGGGTTTCCTAAGTGCATCACTCTGCCCCTATCCCATGCTTTTCAATTTCCAAAGAAGTCTCTCAGGAGGGACTTTGTCAAATGCTTTTTTTGAAATCCAGAATCCACTCACCTTTACCCACATGTTTATTTATGCCTTCAAAAAAAATGTAGCAAATTTGTGATGCAAGACTTCCCTTGACTAAATCCATGTTGGCTTTGTCCCATTAAACTTACTATGCCTATCTATATGTTCAGTATTTTGTTCTTTATGATAGTTTCTACCATTTTGCTTGGCACAGATATTGTGTATTAAGGCTTCATCAGGTTTTTGATAATGTACCGAGGTTTGCCTTCTCTAGAGCTCAAAACATTAGGGATATGGTGGTTAAATCAGCATTCGATTCAACCCCCCCCCCCCCCCCCCCGCCCGCCCCAAGAGGAGGAGGACATCAAGCTTGTGGCAAGTGTGACTTATGCACTCAAACTATGGTGGGTTTACAATGGAAATCTCCCACTCACAATATCACCATTAAACTTAGGGCCACCACCTCATGTGAGACTGAGAGTGTAATCTACATTATACAATGTCCTTGTGACCTCGTCTATGTGGGACGTACCAAGAGAAGAATAAGAACAAGGCTCATCGAGCATCGTAGCTGCATTAAAAATCAGAAAATAACAGCTCCATTGGTACAACACTGTATGTCTGCAAAACATGAGTTTGTGGATTTAAAGTGGTTCATTATTGAAAAAGTATACCCAGGTATACGTGGGGGTGACATCCAGCAACGTCTCAATTTGCGTGAACAATATTGGATCTTTACTCTACAAACAGTTGATCCGGGAGGACTAAATGAAAAAATCAACTGGTATACCCTGACCTAGTTGATAATTTCTTAGAATTATGGATGTGTTCGTTTGTGTGTGTGTGGTCAGATTTCCTCCCACATTGAGACATTTCCTAAGGACAAGAGTATGATATTTCACGTTTATGGTCTGCAAGCAGTGAGTGGATGCTCTGTTGATGTTTGTACATGAGCTCCCGGGTCAATAATATTACTGCCATAAAGAGTCTTGAACTAGCGCTAATTTATTAACCTTTTGGAGATTTTGATTGGCATTCAATTAAGCGCCAAACCTAGAGGGAATTATCTCCCATGTATAGACGACCTGATAGTAGACTTGCTGCCCTTCCGAAGGTTTGATTGACATATGTTGAACGTCATATCCGGTGGATATGGTTAAATACCCTGCATCTCCGCCATTTGCATTAGCAGGTTCGAATGCGGACCGCCACGAATGACTGGATAGAAAACGCCGTTTTGCTTGCCGCTTGGGAACAATATCGTGACTCCACTGTTGAGGATTTTAGAAGTATTAACCCCTGAAGCAGGACCTAAAGGGTCCGAAACGTGATCACGTCGGGACTGTATTTCTGAAGCTAAGTACTGCTATTATTTTTGTGCGAGTTTTGCATTAAACGAAAGCCCGTTGTGGCTTCGTCATTTCCCATGGCAATACTTTTTGAAATATAACAAAAGACTAAAAATAATCATTAAATAAAGCAATGTGACTTCTCCTATGTTGGGTCTGACTGATTAGCAGATCCAGTCGGTAGCAGTCCTACATATTTGAATTCTCAATATAATATTATAGATGTGGCGTCTATGAATTATATTATTGATCTGGAAACCTTATTTGTGTTTGTATTGATGCCTTTGAGAACCATGATGGAAAGAAACGAGCCCCGAATGGTCTTGAGATGAGGGCACTGGAACCGCAGCCCTCAGACTGAGGAGCCTTGCCAAGGTAACTTCCACTGCCTGCTTCTTCTGCAGGAAGTGGCAATGAGATGCCATGAACACATCCCGAGGAATACTCCAAAACTCCAACCCAAATCCTTCTTGTATCACCTCCAAGATCCCCTGATCCAATGTGATTTAGACCCACCTCTGATAAGAGAGAGCGGATCCCCATCTCCTGTTCCCGGGGGTGGGTTGGCAAACCTTCATTGGGAGGCATGGGATGGTCAACCACCTGAGCCTGCACCTCATCTGGGTTGTCAGGGACGAAAGGACTAAGACCCGAGTCCTCTGAAGGTCATTCCTCTATAGGGTTGCAAACGCCTAGATCCTCCAGCACGACCCTCATGATAAGGGAGCACTGTGCCTTTCTCTAATCCTCTGGCACACGAGGAACTGGAGATTTGCTCCACTTACCGGCCAGTTTCTCCAAATCGCTGACAACCAAGAACGAGCCGTTAAAAGGCAATTTGGTGAGATTAGTCTCAGTCTTGCTAACATGAGCATCCTTCAAGCCCTTTCCCCCTTTATGGGAATAGTGGTCCGCTAAGAGACGGCACACACAAGTGCATCTACCTTTGGAAAACGGAAGCACATTCTCACCACTGGCTCCAGAGAGTACAGGCTTTCCCAAATCTGATCCCTTTGGAAATAACATCTGGGGCAAGGGGGGGTGGGGCCAAGATCTCCATCTGCTGGTAAGAGTGCATAAACCCACTGGTTCTGGATTCATCTGACTGGACACTAAGAAATTTATTTTTCTTTCCTGTCATACTTTAATAGTAGCACTCTGCTTGCTGAGATTTAGTCCAGATATTATGAAACAAGGTCACCATGAGAAGGTAGTCAGCAAGACTCAGTGAGAAAAATTTACTGCATTTAATGTTTTACTCTCATTTCAGATCTGCGGTGTGGCTCCCCTAAGTTCTGAATTCCAACTGAGCTTTTATCACATTCAGTACATATCAATGCTTTCTCTTGGGAGCAGTGTCTTCAAATGGAATTGTTTCATGTATATCTTGACAGGAATGAACCTCATTTGTAAGCCAGGATGTGCTGGGAATTATCTAATTTCATCTAAATTACTACTAATGTTCCTCCTAGTACTTTCAATGTGCCAGAGAGAGCCTCCTTCTGGAGTTCTTAGGATACAATATCTACAGGTAACATATCAGTAGCACCTAATATAATACAGTAAAAGTGAATAGTTTTGTTCCCATGTCAGTTATTTGTTGCTTTTTCAGTTCTGATCTCTCATGGAAGCTTTTTTCACATTCAGTAGACGTGTGTTTTGTCTGGGAGCCGTGTTTCCAAGTGAGTTTGTTTTATGCATATCTTGACAGGAATGAAGCTCACTTGTAAGGCAGAGTATGTTTGGAATGATATCAGTCTCTCAGCTTTACTGCTAATGAATGCCCTTCTTAGTGATTTGCATTGTGTCAAAGACAGCCTCCTTCTGGAATTCATAGGGTAGGGGTGGCTCTTGGAAGGACTGCATGTTAACTCCTTCCTCCACTTGTGATTTTCCCTGGTGGCAGGCAGGCAGGCAGGATCCTTCCCATAGTGTAAGTTGGGAGTTTCAGCTTCCACCTGCGAGCTTGGCTTCTCTGAAAAAGGAGGATTGCCCCATGCAGAAGCACGAGCTCCCTTGCTGTGCTGCCTCTCAAGCACAGGAAGTACTTACACATTAGGGAATCAGCATTTGCTACCAGCCGCCTTTGCCTTTCCCCAGGTCTCTGGGTAGGAACAAGCGAACTCGGCTTCTTGGGGAGGGGAGGAAGGAGAAAAAAAAACAGGAGAAATGGGGTAGCTAGAAGGGGGAAAGAATAGGAGAGAGAAAGAAAACAACATTAGGCAAAGCAAGGGAGGGAGAGAGTTAAGGCTAGTGTTAGGGGACAAGCAGGACAATTATCCCATGTCCCTGTGTCCTGTCCAACGCAGGCAAAGTGTGGCCATGGATCCAGAGGCAGCAGCGACAGAAACCCTCAAGCACAGCTACAGCACATAAAATCAGCACAAGACCCATGTTTGGCATGAATTTAATTTGTATTTACTTAAAATACTTATATTCCACCTAAGTGACAATGACAGAATACGTGGATTACACAAGTTCATAAAATATTTAACGTTTTTTTTAATCTACCGACATTCGTAGATACATCATGCCGGTTTACATGGAACAAGGATAACCAGAAATACAAGTTACATTGAACAAGGGCATTTGTAACTAGGAATTAAGGCATAGGAGAATTTCAATAATGGAAAATAAACGCAGTGGGCGGAGCAAATTATTAAATATTTTCAAAAATTGATAAGAGCGCAATGGGCTGAACCTACAAGGATACTTTATTACAAGAACAATTTACAACAGTTATTACAAGAACGATATTGACAGGCATATTTTACAAAGAAAAAGGTCATATGTAGCTAGGGAATTAAGGCATGAGAGCAGAAGGCTGAAAACATGTATTTGCAAAAAAAATTTATCTCGGACAGGGATAAAGGGAAAAGGAAAGCACATAGCAGGGGTGAAGGTGACCAGAATTTAAGGAGTCAAAATAGATTTCCATATCCAAATTAAGCATAATGTATTGAAATAATGATCACTTGGAATGGGGGAACAACGGGGGAGTGTAGATCAAAAATTGGGATATAATAGAGGAGCGAGGGGGAATAACAACAAGGGGGGGGGGTGAGCGAGAAAAGGGTTGCTAAGGGTAGGCTTGTTTGAAAAGCCAAGTTTGGAGCTTTTTCTTAAATTTCTGTGTGCATTGTTCTAGTCGGAGATCGGGCGGCATGGAGTTCAATGGATAGAGCACGTTCTTTTGTGGAGCATGGGTGGGATAGCTTAGGTGAGGGAGTGTCTAGGGTGCCTTTATAAGAGGATCTGGTAGGTCTGTTAGTGTGAAAATGCATGGAATCATTTATCCAGCGCATGTTCTGGTTGGGAAGGGTTTTATGTAGCATGGCGAGTGTTTTGTAGATTATGCGGAAGGAGATGGGGAGCCAGTGCAGATCTCGGAGGATGGGTGGGATGTGGTCTTTTTTACGCGTGATTGTGAGTATTCTGGCAGCAGAGTTTTGAAGCATCTGTAGGGGTTTAATAGTGGCTTTGGGGAGGCCGAGGAGTAGGGAGTTACAAAAGTCTATTTTTGAGAGGATTGTGGCTTGTAGTACAGTGCGGAAGTCATTAAGGTGGAGGAGAGGTCTCAGTTTCCCAAGTGTGTTAAGTTTAAAATCGCACTCTTTCATTGTCGAATTAATAAACTGTTTTAGGTTGAGGTGGTTCTCAATAGTGACTCCGAGGTCTCGTACTTGCTGTGAGAAAGTAAAGGTTTGGGGGAGGGCACTTATTGGGTTGTGAGGGGGGGTTGAGATGATGATCAGTTCCGTTTTGGAAGAGTTGAGGGCAAGGGTCAGGCTGTTGAGAAGGTTACTGATAGTTGACAGGGCGTTTTCCTATGTTTTAAGGGTATTATCTAATGAGTCAGTGAGTGGGATGAGTATTTGTACGTCATCCGCATAAATGAAGTGAGAGAGTCCTAAGTCGGAAAAGAGTTGGCAGAGTGGCAGCAGGTAGATATTAAAGAGGGTGGAGGGGAGTGAGGAGCCTTGGGGGACACCCCTGGAGAGGTGGATAGGTTTAGATTCGATGTCATCGGTTCAGACCTTGTAAAGTCCATTGGTTAGGTACGATTCAAACCAGTGGAGGGGAGTTCCAGCTATTCCAGTTTCTTTGAGACGGGTTAGTAGGACGTTGTGGTTTACAGTGTCTAGTAGTGCCAGTAGGTGTGATTGTCCTTTGTCGAAACCCGTTAGAATGGTGTCAGAAAGGGAGATTAGAAGGGTCTCGGTATTGAAAAATTTACAGAAGCCAAATGGTGATGGGAAAAGTATGTTCTGTTTTTCAAGGTGGTCTGAGAGCTGGGTGTTAACTACTTTTTCAAGTACTTTAAGCCAGGAAGGGTGGGTTAGAGATAGGACGGAAATTGGAGGGATCATTGGGGTCAAGATTGGGTTTTTTAAGTAGTGGTTTGACAGTGACTTGCTGTAAGGGGGGTGCAGGCACATTTCCATCGGTGAGGGAGCAGTTAAGAATATCAGCGATGGGTGATAGGCAAAAGGGTTTTCGTGGGGGATGGTGTCTGAGAGGTGCCGCGCTGGTCTCGTTTTCTTTGGTATGGCTTCTGTTTCGGTGGTGGAGGTCAGTTCAAATGTGTCAAGTGTGGAGAGTGGGGTTGTAGTGAAGGGTATAGTGGGATGGGATGACGAAGGGAAGCGTTGCTTGAGGTTTGAGATTTTGTCGCAGAAATAAAGTGCAAGGTTACCACATTTAAAATCAAATAATATAAAATCAGTCAACTTAAACCTTAAACAAACAGTCAAAGGCCTCTCACTGTTTTCTGAAAAGCTTAATCTCAAGCACATTTTTAAACGCAGCTGCTAATGCATTCTGCAAAGCAGGACCAATAATTGACACTGCCCGATTACGGGTTTCCTGAAGATGGGCTAATTTAACAGTTGCTATTTCCAAAAGCTGCTGACCTGAGGACACCAAAGTTCTTACATGTTGCTACTTTTTAACAAGATTAGCCAAATGACAGGTCGATACAGTAACGTGCGGTTGAAGATTTCCCGTCTGTAACGTGCTGGGAGCGCACAATTCGGACGCGTAAGGCGATTCAGCGATCCAGTCTCCAGTTTCACGCGTCCTTAGCGCTTTTTAAAACAGACGCATAACCCTTTCCGCACGCAGCATGTATATGCTATGTAAATGAAGGAATTAGCTGTATAATGAAGGAATTAGCTATTCCCCTCCGATACTGTGACGCGCGCTCAGATTATCTCCTTTGTAACCCGCTATTTTGCCGCGTCCTTAACCTGTTAGTTTACCGCCACCCTCTACTTGGTGTTAGTGTGGTGTTCGAAAATTAAAACGGGAATAAAGTGTAAAAAATGGTGTAAAAAAAGTGTAAAAACATTGCTTACCTGCCCTGGCCCCGTCCGGTCTCCGGTGCAGCCCCAGTCCTGTCCCCTCCTCCCGAAGCAAAAAAAAAAAAAAACCCGAAAAAGTAGCAAGGCTCGGGCCTGCTACGGTAGTCTCTTCTCCCTTCTCCTCCCGATTTCGGCGCTCAAGGCGGCCGGGTGGGCGTGCATTCATCCAGGCAGAGGGAGCCGGCGGCGAAAGCGGCCTCCGGCTCCCTCTGCCTGGATGAATGCACGGCCCCCGCCGGCCGTGAATGAATGCCCTTGCGATTTCGGTGCTCATGCCTTGAGCGCCGAAATCGCACGGGCATTCATTCACGGCCGGTGGGGGCCGTGCATTCATCCAGCGGCCCCTGCCGGCCACGAATAAATGCCTGTGCGATTTCGGCGCTCAAGGCATGAGCGCCGAAATCGCACGGGCATTCATTCGCGGCCGGCGGGGGCCGTGAATTCATCCAGCGGCCCCCGCCGGCCGCGAATGAATGCCCGTGCGATTTCGGCGCTCAAGGCATGAGCACCGAAATCGCAAGGGCATTCATTCGCGGCCGGCGGGGGCCGTGCATTCATCCAGCGGCCCCCGCCGGCCGCGAATGAATGCCCGTGCGATTTCGGCGCTCAAGGCAGTCACATGACGTGACGTCACGCCTTGAGCGCCGAAATCTCACGGGCATTCATTCGCGGCCGGCGGGGGCCAGGCATTCATCCAGGCAGAGGGAGCCGGAGGCCGCTTTCGCCGCCGGCTCCCTCTGCCTGAATGAATGCACGCCCACCCGGCCGCCTTGAGCAGTTTTGTTTTTTTTTTTTTGCTTCGGGAGGAGGAGACAGGACTGGGGCTGCACCGGAGACTGGACGGGGCCAGGGAAGGTGAGCGGGGGCTGGGGGATAGTTTGCCGAGCATCGGGGAACATAACTGTCCACTTCCTGGTACCTGTCATTTCAAATGTCATTTGAAATGACAGATACCAGCGCGGCCGTGAAGCGTTAGGCCCGCGAACCCAAGATACTGTATAGGCGCTCTATACAGTAAAATGGGTTGCGCGGGCCTAACGCTTGCCTAACGCTTCGCAGACGTGGCTTGCATTTGCATGCAATTAGAAGAGAGTATCGAGCGCTAGGTGAAGAGAACTGTGCGTGCGGGGAACAAGGGTGCGCCTGACACTGCCGCACTGTTTCTACCTCGGCCTTAGAGTATCGATCTGTGAATTGGAGAGTTTTCCTGCATGGACTTAAAAATGAACATTAGGATTTTGCATTTGAGTCACTGAATGGCTGGCAGCCAGTGTAGCTGCTTTAGCATCGGCGACACATGGGAGTGGCGCCAAGGTGGTGGCGCAGTGATTGACAGATAGCAGACAGCGTGTAACGGTGAAAGGAAGCTACTCTGAAGAGAGAGCGGTGTTGAGCGGAGTGCCACAGGGATCGGTGTGGGGACCAGTCCTGTTCAATATCTTTGGGAGCGACATTGTGGAAGGGATAGAAGGTAAACTTTGTCTATTTGCAGATGATACTAGGATCTGCAACAGAGTGGCGCAGAGAGAATGAGACGGGATACAAGGAAGCTTGAACAGTGGTTGAAGATAGGGCAGCTGGGGTTCAATGCCAAGAACTGCAGAGCGCAAAATCTAGGAAAGATAAGACACGCTGCAAAGACTATTGCCTTTTCGGAAGTATTACCTGTTCATGGAAAGAGACATGAGGAGCTAAGCCATATAGATAATTTCAGTTCCCGGCTCAAAACCTGATGTACAGAAAGTGGTTTTGGATATATGTTGGAGACTGGGCTTGTGTATGGAGCAGTAAAAGGCTATAGGGTAAGGATGGCCTACATTTGTCTGTACTACCAAAAAATGTGTAATCACCTGACTCGCTAATTCCATAAAACTATTTCAACAAACTCATCCTCTTTTTTTTTTTTTTTTAAAGTGATTGAAGATATCAACTCGCACTCCCTTTTTCTTAAACCGTGATTTTATTAGAGCAATTCAATAACTGTAATCCAAAATTATTAAGGAAGCCTTGGTCTCATACATGTACACAACCCCCACAGTAACGTTGTACAATGTGTGCTTGAAATCATTAACCGCCACCCTCCTTCCACAATGAGTTTTGTCATTAAAGGGCTCTCAGTGCTAAATATTTGTTATAAATCAAAAGCGAGAATTGATAAGAACAGCCTATGTCCAGCTCTCATTAATCTATGGAGCACGTTACATCAAACCTGACAAAGAAACAGGATACTTTCCTCCCAACATGGCCTTGTTTCAAACCAGCAGTCCTTCCTCAGGGGGCATTGGTACTGCAGTTATACCCAGTGGGAGGAGGAGTAGCCTAGTGGTTAGAGCAGGGGGCTACGAACCTGGAGACCAGGGTTTGAATCCTGCTGTCCCTCCTTGTGACCTTGGGCAAGTCACTTTACCCTCCATTGCCTTAGATTGTAAGCCCTCTGAGGATAGGGAAAGACCTACAGTGCCCGAATGTAGATCAATGTGATAATAAATAAATAGAGGGCATACAATCTAAGAGCCCTGTTTACTAAGTATGTTCCCAAAATGCGATTGAACTTTTGGTAAATAAGGGTTAAAGTGACTTGCTCAAGGTCACAAGGATCAGCAGTGGGATTTGAACCCTGGCTTCCCAAGAAGCTACTAAAGACACTCCACTCATCCACTTCTCTGCTCAATTCTGAGCATGGATGTGGTGGGAAAGGGGTTGAACATTTTTGTGGTGGGGAGCTGGTGTTGGGTTGTGCACTGGAAGAATCACAGCTGGGCAGACAGGATGGGCCATGTCCTGCTGATGAAAGACAGCCGAATCCACAGCTGATCAGACCTGGGGACACAGCTCACGCTTTCCTGCAAAGGAGGAAAATGGCAGAGAATAAAGCTTCCTGATGGCACCTGGACAAAGGATTCAGAGAAAGGCCAAACAACCAATGAACATCTAGACCAGATCTCCAGCAGAAGGGAAGTGCCAGGGCTAGAAGTGAAGGACAAGGCTGTGGGACCTGCTCTCTCTTAGCAGGATACTAAGAGGTCATGTTAGTTTTAATCTCTGGCTGCTGTTTTTATGTGTCTTATTCCAGTGAATTTTATGGGTTTCTCCTTCAGGAATGAGGAACATATTTGTTTTATTTTAGTGATAGTGGGTGGGTTTCTTTCATTTGTTCCACTGTTGTATTTTTATTATGGCCATTAAAACAATGAAGGAAACGCCATTCTTGTTATTATTACTATTAATAATCTTTTAAATATTTACAAAAATGTACAACTCTTTAGCACTGTTCATTTTGATCTGTGAAAGGCTGGTGTAATCTTTGTAGGCTAGAGATCAAGGTGCGCTCGGAAATTTTTCTTAATCAGACTAGTGGCACCCAATATAATTGGGCTATTTCTGTATTCTTCTGCCACATTTTCTTGGTCCTTAAGGATCTTTGCTTTCTCCATCTGATCCACAGAATAGTCAAAGGGTACTGACTCCTCTACCAGCAATGCCATTCTTCTGTTTTTTTACCCCAGTGTTTCTTTGGTACATCCATTTTATAAAGTTTATGCAGTTTCTGATCCGTGCCACCTTGGTGTGTGTTTTTGTATACAAGCCTCCTGCACAGGAGGCTAGTGAATAAAACGAGAAGCTTGGGAGTGAGTGCCAAGGCGGTGGCCTGGATAGCAAACTGGTTGAAGGACAGAAGACAATGTGTGATGATAAATGGAACTTACTCGGAAGAGAGAGCAGTGATGAGCGGAGTGCCGCATGGGTCAGTGTTGGGACTGGTCCTGTTCAATATCTTTGTGAGCGACATTGCGGGCGGGATAGAAGGTAAGGTTTGTCTATTTGCAGATGATACTAAGATTTGCAACAGAGTGGACACGCCAGAAGGAGTGGAGAGAATGAGACGGGATTTAAGGAAGCTGGAAGAGTGGTCGACGATATGGCAGCTGAGATTCAATTTTCAAATTCTTCTTTTTCTGGTATTGACACTTCTGTAGTGGCTCCAAAATCTAAATGGTGTCCACCTGGACCCATGGATCCCTTCATTGCGACTTTTAGAGATCTGGTTATCAAAGAATTACATTCTTTGAAGAAATATACACACAATGACATTGTATCGAATTTATCTGCTGGTGAACGTCAGGCATTAGTGGACTTGAAATGTGATCCATCGATCATTATCAAATCTGCCGACAAAGGCGGAGCGATAGTGATAATGGATGTGATAGAATATCAAGAAGAGGTGTTTCGACAGCTCAGTGATTCTGAATATTATTCAAGACTGTCAGAAGATCCTACTGCTGAGATTAAGGCAGAGATTGATTAGTTGGTAGAATTGGCAGCACATAGATTTTGGATTACATCTAGAGAACAGAGATTTCTTATGGTAGACTGTCCGAGAATGCCAGTCTTATATTTATTACCCAAGATTCATAAATCTCTGAGAAAACCACCAGGATGACCTATTGTGTCTACCAGAGGCTCATTACTTGAGCCTCTATCAATTTTTGTTGACAAATTTCTCGCTCCTATAGTTAAACTGTTACCTTCTTACGTCCGTGATTCCTCTGATCTGATGATGCAATTAGAAGCTCACACACAACATTTATTTCCAAATTCCTCTTTAGCACTAGCCACTATAGATGTAGTGTCCCTATATACGAGTATTCCCCAGAGAGAAGCCTTTGAGATTGTTAAACAAAAATTAAATACTGTTACCTCCCGGACCCCGTCAGCTTTTATTAGTCCTCACTAACATCCACCTTGCCCTAAACTCTTCCAAAACAGAGCTGCTCCTTCTTTCTCCACACCTACCCCCTAAACCCCTGATCTCCAACGACCCAGCTTTCAACACTATATCGTCCCAACCCACTGTAAGAGACCTTGGGGTAATTCTAGACCAACAACTCAATCTAAAAAAACAGATCAATTCCATCCTCAAAGAAGGTTTCTTCAAGCTCAGTATTCTAAAGAAACTCAGACCCCTCCGCCACTATCATGATTTCCGCACTGTCATCCAAGCCACCCTTTCCTCAAAGCTAGACTACTGTAATGCCCTCCTCCTCGGACTACCCTCCTCCACTATGAAACCCTTACAAATGTTCCAAAATGCTATCGCCAGGGTTATTACCAATTCACGGAAAGCTGATCACATTACTCCCATACTCAAAGACCTCCACTGGCTCCCCATAGCATCCCATATTCTCTTTAAAACTTTAACCATAGTTCACAAATCCATCTACTCCTACAACTCTAACTGGCTTGATGAACCCTTTTGCCCCATACGATCTGAACGACCCATTCGATCTGTCAACAAAGGTACCCTCTCAATACCTCCTATAAAAAAAGCCCACCTCTCCGCCGCAAGGGATCGCGCACTCTCCATTGCAGGCCCTAAACAATGGAACTCCCTCCCGACCACACTCAGACTTGAGCAATGCTACTCGAAGTTCAGAAAGAAACTAAAGACTTGGCTCTTCCGACAAGCCTACCCAGATTAATTATCTCCATCTACCTCCATCTACCTCCCCTCCCTCCAACTCCACGAACAGCCCCCTTATAAATGGTACCTAAATTGTATATTGTATATAGATTTTTGTAATTAGCCTGTTATCATTTAAGACTTTATATATAGACTCTTGTAAATAGCCTATTACCGTTTAAATCTAATGCTTGTAATTTTCAATGCTCTCTGCACTATGTATTTACTCTCTCCCGTTTCCCCTCCCTGTTGATTGTATTTTCAGCCTATTAGTTGCAATGTGAACCGGTATGATGTTTGCATACTAATGCCGGTATATAAAAGCTTCAAATAAATAAATAAATAAAATTACATCATTAGCTGCCATTGCTCTTAAGAAAAAGTTTTTCAAGTTTGGGGATGAAATTTTCTTGCAATGTAAGGGTGTCGCGATGGGAGCAACTATGGCCCCTGACATCGCCAATCTCTATATGGGCGATTTTGAGAACAAATTTCTCTCGGTGAATCCATTTGCCAGCCAGGTTAAATTCTGGCGTCGCTATATAGATGACATACTAATTGTTTTGGGAAGGTGAGGAAAGTGTTTTTGGATCTTTTATGACGTGGCTAAATGGATGTGATGTGAATCTGAAATTTACTCATACTTTTGAAAAAACTTGTATTTCATACCTTGATATTTCTATTGTCCTGCAGACTACAGGGTTCAGTTTTTCGATGTACCGCAAGCCTACGGACAAAAACACACTGCTTCGTTTTGACAGTTGTCATCCTTATCATCTTAAATCTAATTTGCCATATGGGCAATTTTTAAGATTAAGGCGATTGTGTTCTAATTTGTCTGACTACAAATTGAAAGCTAGGAGTTTAACTCTTAACTTTCAACAAAGGGGATATCCTTCACAACTTATTAAAAAAGCATACAAACGTGCCCGGTGGGTAAATCGTGATTTCCTTTTTTTACCATCTCACACCCAACAGGTTTCCAATAGAGCCACTTGTGTGCTGCCTTTTCCTCCTCAGATATATAAAGTTCAAAATATTATCAAGAAATTTTGGCATGTTGTGAGTCTTCACACAGAATTAAAGGACATTCCTAGATTTGCCTTTAAACGAGGCAAAAACCTTAGAGATCTTGTTACATGTTCAGATTTCGCTGATGAGAAATCGCGGGATACATTGGAAAACACAGTTGTGAAAGGACATTTCCCCTGTAACAAATGCAGTGTTTGCAGTCAATCCTTTTCTGGAAATTGTTTACCATACTCTGGTAAGGGCCGGTTTAGTTTTAAGTCCTACACAGATTGTCAATCAAAGGGTGTGATCTATGGACTGTGGTGTCCGTGTCCTTTACTTTATATTGGCAAAACTATGCGTAGTTTGAAAACTCGGATAATTGAACATAAAAGCGCTATTACACGTCAACGAGTTGAGGCACCAATAGTGCTACATTGTTTACAATTGGATCACTCGTTTGAAGTTTTGCGGTTTGCTGTAATTGAAAAACTGACACCGTAACAGAGGGGGTGATTTTGATAATTATCTATTGAGAAGGGAACAGAAATTGATACATTATTTTGACACCGTAGCCCCTAAGGGCTTAAACAGAGAAATCGATTGGTCCGTTTTCTAGTTCTTTGCATTATGGGAGTAGTAGTTTTACAATCAATACATTATGGACGGGATTTCCGGTGACGTAGGTAGAGATGGTCAGATTTAAATGGAAAAGACAAGGGTTGTCTCTTAAGACGCGGCGGCGCCATTTTTTGAATGTGTTGGAGTAGATGAGCTGTGCCGTTTGGGTGAGTTTACTTCCCTGGTTTTCTTCTTTTTTCTTTTTAGTTATGAAGAAGTTTCCATGCATTTAGGATAAGTGTTTAAGAACAAGTGACACACATTATAATTTTCCTGTGAGTTTATAGTTATGAAGAAGTTTTTATGCATTTAGGACAAGCGTGTAAGAACAAGCGACATACATTATAATTTTCCTGTGAGTTTGTAGATCTGAATTATCCTTATTTTGTTTTTAAGGATTGGAGAATATTGGCTTTGTAAGAAAATTTAAGAGAATCCCCTGAAGAAGATTGTGGATCAATCGAAACATGAATCATGTCGGGATTACCTTGAAATGCTAAGTTTGAATTATATTTTATGAGCCTTTTTGGCCATATCTGACTAAGTGGCTAAGTATTCGGTTTTCCAACATTTTTCAATGTGGGAATTTTAATGGGTTTGAGGTAGTTTAAAGGTGGGAATTATAGCACTTTTTTAAGAGTTAGTTTGAAGAAAAAAATTTTTTTGGTGGTTTAAATGATGGGTTAACAATTGGATGTAAAAAGCTTTTTTGATAAAAGAAATATTTAGCAATATGACAATAAATGATTAAATACAACACACCGCTTTAGAGGCTGATCACGGCTTGTGGCCCATTGTGCGGCGAGAGGCTGCAGACTGAAATTATAAAGCGATCATTTATGATATTGTCATTTGCTTTCATATAAAAAATAATTTAGGAGTTGGGGTAGAATTATAGAATTGGATAGTTTATCCTTTTTCCCTCTCTTTTTGGCTTGTGATATTGATTAGAGAGGTATTGCTGCTTTTTCTTTTTGATAGCTGAGATTCAATGCCAGGAAGTGCAGAGTCATGCATATGGGGTGTGGAAATCCAAAAGAAATGTATTTGATGGGTGGTGAAGGGCTGAAGTGCACGGAGCAGGAGAGAGACTTTGGGGTGATAGTGTCTAACGATCTGAGGTCGGCGAAACAATGTGACAAGGCGATAGCTAAAGCCAGAAGAATACTGGGCTGCATAGAGAGAGGAATATAGAGTAAAAAAAGGGAAGTGATTATCCCCTTGTACAGGTCCTTGGTGAGGCCTCACCTGGAGTACTGTGCTCAGTTCTGGAGACCGTATCTCCGAAGGGACAGAGACAGGATAGAGACGGTCCAGAGAAGGGCGACCAAAAAGGTGGAGGGTCTTCATTGAATGCCTTATGAGGAGAGACCGAAGAACCTAAAAAAGTACACCCTGGAGGAAAGGAGGAGCAGGGGCGATATGATACAGACCTTCAGATACTTGAAAGGTTTTAATGATCCAAAGTCTAGAGGATGTGAATGAAGAGAAGAGGCATGGGGGTGGCTTGCGGGAATGATGGCTACTACCTGGAGATAATACCTTTATTCAATAAACATACACACGGTTAATGTGACTCCAACATTGCTCTATGCTTCAACGGCAAGAGGAAATGTGTAAAATAGGATTTGCATTCACAAAAAGTAGGGAAGTAGCTTGCTTGTTACGGCGGTTATTACCCCAAACCAAATAATGCCTGATACTTCACTTTCATTGCATATCCAGCATAGCTCTCTGCTTCAACGGCAGGGGGATGAAGAAAAGATGATTTATATTCAGACAACAACCAACAAGGACTGAATTACATAGTCTGGATAAGCAAATAAGCATGGGTGTAGCTTGCTTGTTACGGCGGTTACTACCCCCGAATCAATTAAGCATGATACTTCACTTGGAATACATATCCAGCGCAACTCACTGCTTCAACGGCAGGGGGGATGAAGAAAAGAGGATTTATATTCAGACAACCAACAAGGACTGAATTGCACATGCATGGTAAACAAATAAGCGTGGGAGTAGTTTGCTTATTGCGGCAATTACTACCCCTAACCAATTAAGCTAGATACTTCACTTAGATGCAGCTAGCACTACTCTCTACAGCAATGGCGGGGGTGGAAGGGAAATAGAGCCAAAAAGTTACTAAGGGCCAAGAGTAGCAGATAAGTATGGGGGAAATAATAAATGTGAAAGCTTGCAGGGCAGACTGGTTGGGCCGTTTGGTCTTCTTCTGCCGTCATTTCTATGTTTCTATATATGTTTCTATGTATAACCGTTTTCAGTTCTGTCCCGCAGAATCTGCTTCTTACTGTTTCACCAGTCTTTTTTATGCTCGTTGTTAATATCTCATCTGCAGTCCACTATTCTGTGCTGCAATTACCAATCTCCATAGATTACCATAGATCTGAATTTACCTCTCCTCAATCACTGCTGTGTCACATCTTGATCCAGTGGGAGCACTGAGAGGAGAGGATCACCTTGCTGGGGGCTGAAAGGAATCAGTAAGTTTTGCTTGGGAATTTATTTTTTTTAAAGTATTGGGGAGAAGTAAACTAGTGGGGAATATTATTTAGTGTGTTTGTGCTCTTAATACACCCGGCATTACACCCAGTAAGGCAGCTGATAAGCAGAAGTTAGTGTGTTTGTATTTCCCAACCCTCCCATCCTTCTCCCGCCCATCCCTAGCTCATCCTTTACTTTATAGGCAGGTGCCACTTTCACACTTAAAAAAACAAACCCTTATTGAGAATTCGATCAGAGCCCAGTAGGCCACTACCAGACACATAGTGAATTCACTAATACATTTAAAGGACGTTAGACACATTCCTACTCCCATAGCAACCTAAAACTTAACTAGGAACTGATCAAAATTGAGATGAAGACAGCAGTCCAGCACAAGAGGGGGGCTTCCCAGTCTTTTGCATCGAGTGTCACATGTATGATTTTTTACCCACCGGTGAGAAGTTGTACATGTGCATGCGATGCAAAGAGCTCCTGGCTCTCAGAGAACGAGTCCGATCTCTGGAGGCTAGAGTGGCAGACCT
Organism: Rhinatrema bivittatum; assembly: GCF_901001135.1. Taxonomy (NCBI): domain Eukaryota; kingdom Metazoa; phylum Chordata; class Amphibia; order Gymnophiona; family Rhinatrematidae; genus Rhinatrema; species Rhinatrema bivittatum. The sequence goes on along the minus strand of NC_042616.1, from coordinate 35,233,880 downwards.
GGAGGAGCTGAGGCAGACAGAGAGGTATATAGATGAGACCTTCAGGGACATAGTAGTCAAGTCCCAACTTCAGACTGGCAGCCCTGGTGCTGCCTTGGAGGAAGAAGGTCTCATGATGGGAGAGCACCAACCAGGTGTAGCAGGAAAGGATCCTGTAGCAAGGACCTGCTCTCTAGGTGATGCATTGTCCTTTCGCACTGAGGATATCTCCCCAAGGCCTACTGCCCAGGAGGGAAGGGTTAGGTCGGCCGTCATAGTTGGTGATTAGATTAGGAATGTAGATAGCTGGGTGGCTGGTGGGTGTGAGGATCGCCTGGTAACATGCCTACCTGGTGGCAAGGGTGGCGGACCTCACGCGTCACCTAGATAGGATTTTAGACAGTGCTGGGGAGGAGCCGGCTGTCGTGGTACATGTGGGCACCAACGACATAGGAAAATGTGGGAGGGAGGTTCTGGAAGCCAAATTTAGGCTCTTAGGTAGAAAGCTTAAATCCAGAACCTCCAGGGTAGCATTCTCTGAAATGCTCCCTGTTCCACGTGCAGGTCACCAGAGGCAGGCAGAGCTCCGGAGTCTCAATGCGTGGATGGATCGATGGTGCAAGGAAGAGGGATTCAGTTTTGTTAGGAACTGGGGAACCTTTTGGGGAAGGGGGAGTCTCTTCCGAAGGGATGGGCTCCACCTTAACCAGGGTGAAACCAGACTGCTGGCGCTAACCTTTAAAAAGGAGATAGAGCAGCTTTTAAACTAGAACAAAGGGGAAAGCCGACAGTCACTCAGCAGCGCATGGTCTGGCGTTTGGATTTTGAAGGACGACGGCACCATTTAAGGGAAGTACTTTTTCCACATTTTTATAAAAAAATATTTAAAAGCAAAGAAAAAAGTTTGCAAATACAAAAAAACTCATAAGTTACGGACCAATGATTAAAAAGACCCGCGGCGGTAAAAATTACAAGTTACATACTTGCAAACCACGAGTAGTATGAAGGTCCAATATATTCACATAAAGTTAAGATAAATTGATTTACATTTTCACAAAAATTTACAAAAAAACTTTGATACAACGTGATTTATTATAGATTTCAATTACATTTACCCAGTCAATATTGGGGTATCATTGGGACATGCTAGAGATATAAAGTTCCTAGATTGAATAAATGACAGTTTTATGGAGCAATTGGTTCAGGAACCGACAAGAGAGGGAGCAATTTTATATCTAAATCTCAGTGGAGCACAGGATTTGGTGAGAGAGGCCGCTTGGCAACAGTGATCATAATATGATCAAATTTGAATTAATGACTGGAAGGGGGACAGTAAGAAAATCCACGGCTCTCGTGCTAAACTTTCAAAAGGGAAACTTTGATAAAATGAGAAAAATAGTTAGAAAAAAACTGAAAGGAGCAGCTATAAAGGTAAAAAGTGTGCAAGAGGCATGGACTTTGTTAAAAAATACCATCCTAGAAGCACAGTCCAGATGTATTCCACACATTAAGAAAGGTGGAAAGAAGGCAAAACGATTACCGGCATAGTTAAAAGGGGAGGTGAAAGAAACTATTTTAGCCAAAAGATCTTCATTCAAGGATCCAATAGAAGAAAATAGGATAAAGCATAAGCATTGGCAAGTGAAATGTAAGACATTGATAAGACAGGCTAAGAGAGAATTTGAAAGAAGGTGACCAGAGGCAAAAACTCACAGTAAAACCTTTTAAAAAAATATCCGAAGCAGAAAGCCTGCAAGGGAGTCAGTTAGATGATCGAGGGGTTAAAGGGGCACTTAGAGAAGATAAGGCCATCCCGGAAAGATTAAATGATTTCTTTGCTTCGGTATTTACTGAAGAGGATGTTGGGTAGATACCCGTAATGGAGAAGGTTTTCATGGGTAATGATTCAGATGAACTGAACCAAATCACGGTAAACCTAGATGTGGTAGGCCTGATTGACAAACTGAAGAGTAGTAAATCACCTGGACCAGATGGTATACACCCCAGAGTTCTGGAACTAAAAAATGAAATCTCAGACCTATTAGTAAAATTTTGTAACCTATCATTAAACTCATCCATTGTACCTGAAGACTGGAGGATAGCTAATGTAACCCCAATATTTAAAAAGATCTCCAGGGGCGATCTGGGAAACTACAGACCATTTAGCCTGATTTCAGTGCCAAGAAAAATAGTGGAAAGTGTTCTAAACATCAAAATCACAAAACATATAGAAAGACATGGTTTAATGGAACAAAGTCAGCATGGCTTTACCCAGGGCGAGTCTTGCCTCACAAATCTGCTTCACTTTTTTGAAGGAGTTAATACAAATGTGAATAAAGGTGAACTGGTAGATGTAGTGTACTTGGATTTTCAGAAGGCTTTTGACAAACTTCCTCATGAGAGGCTTCTAGGAAAAGTGAAAAGTCATGGGATAGGTGGCGATGTCCTTTCGTGGATTACAAACTGGCTAAAAGACAGGAAACAGAGAGTAGGATTAAATGGACAATTTTCTCAGGGGAAGGGAGTGGACAGTGGACGTTCCTCAGGGATCTGTATTGGGACATTACTTTTCAATATATTTATAAATGATCTGGAAAGAAATACGATGAGTGAGGTAATCAAATTTGCAGATGATACAAAATTGTTCAGAGTAGTTAAATCACAAGCAGATTGTGATAAATTGCAGGAAGACCTTGTGAGGCTGGAAAATTGAGCATCGATATGGCAGATGAAATTTAATGTGGATAAGTGCAAGGTGATACATATAGGGGAAAAATAACCCATGCTATAATTACACAATGTTGGGTTCCATATTAGGTGCTACTACCCAAGAAAGAGATCGAGGCGTCATAGTGGATAACACATTGAAATCGTCGGTTCAGTGTGCTGCGGCAGTCAAAAAAGCAAACAGAATGTTGGGAATTATTAGAAAGGGAATGGTGAATAAAACGGAAAATTTATTTATTTAGTGCTTTTTTATACCGACATTCATGATACAGATCACATCATATCGGTTTACATGGAACACAGGGGACATAACGTTAACAAACATGAAGAATACGAAAGTTACAATAAAACAGGGGTACTCGAGCTGGGAAGAAGAGAAGCCAGTGGCAAAGTGAACTCGGAACTAAACAATATCAATACAACAATATTTACAATAGCGATAATGGGGTGCGTTGAGACTAGGGGCCTTGGAGTGCGACTGTAGCTGGGGAGGTCCCTGGTTAAGGGAAGGCTTGTTGAAATAGCCAAGTCTTGAGTTTTTTCCTGAACGTCAATAGACAGGTCTCTAGTCTGAGGTCAGGGGGCATAGCATTCCAAATGGTTGGCGCCGCTGTCAAGAAGGCTCGCTCTTTGGTGGCTGAGTGGAGTGTGGATTTGGCTGGGGGGTGGGGGTGAAGCGATCCCCTGTAAGGTTCTCTGATGGGTCTTAGAGAGGTGTGGAGACTGAGTGGGTACTGGATAGCGACAGGGGTCTGGTTGTAAACGGATTTGTGAATGATGGTGAGACATTTGTGTAAGATTCTAAAGCTTACAGGAAGCCAGTGCAGATGTTTGAGGATGGGTGAGATGTGGCCTCTTCTGTTGGAATTTGTTAAGATTCTAGCGGCCGAATTTTGCAGCATCGAAGAGGTTTGGTGGAAGAGGCGGGAAGACCTAGTAGAACTGAATTGCAGTAGTCTAATTTGGAGAATATAATTGCCTGGAGTACCGATCTGAAGTACAGAAGCGGTTTGAGTCTTTTTAGCACCTGAAGTTTGAAGAAGCAGTCCTTGGTTGTGTTGTTGATGAACCTCTTTAGGTTTAACCGATTATCAATTATAACACAGATATCTCTTGCTTGGCTGACCAGGGTGATGGTTTGGGTCATTTGAAGGATATCATTGTGGTTGGGAGATATAAGGAGCAGTTCAGTCTTAGATGTGTTCAGAATTAGGTTTAGGTTAGTGAGGAGGTGGTTGATCTCTTGGAGACAGTTATCCCAGAACTTAAGTGTTTTTGCGAGGGATTCAGTTAGCGGGATCAGGATTTGTACGTCGTCTGCAAGGAGATAGTGTTTGAGTTTCAGATTCGTAAGCAACTGACAGAGGGGAAGAAGGTAAATATTGAAGAGTGTGGGTGATAGGGAGGAGCCCTGAGGTACTCCTCTTGTGGAATTGATGAGTGGGAACTCTTTGTTATTGATTTTTACTTTGTAGTCTCTATTACTGAGGAAGGAGTCGAACCATTTGAAGGCTGTTCCTGTTATCCCGATGTCTGAAAGTCGTTTGAGGAGAATGGAGTGATTCACAGTGTCAAATGCAGCCGAGATGTCAAGAAGTACTAGCAGAAAGGAGTGTCCAGTGTCCAACCCCATGATGAGATGATCTGTGAGGGAGATGAGAAGGGTTTCCGTGCTTAGTGATTTGTGGAATCCATATTGCGTTGTGTGGAGAATGTTGTGGTCTTCCAGGTAGTCTGATAGTTGGGTATTGACTAGTTTTTCCATAATCTTGGCAACAAACGGCAGATTGGAGATGGGGCGGAAGTTGTTGTCATAAAAAAATGTTGTTGTCATAATAAAATAATGTCATAATGCCTCTATATCGCTCCAGAGTGAGACAGCATCTTGAATACTGTGTACAATTCTGGTCGCCGCATCTCAAAAAAGATATAGTTGCGATGGAGAAGTTACAGAGAAGGGCAACCAAAATGATAAAGTGAATGGAACAGCTCCCCTATGAGGAAAGACTAAAGAGGTTAGGGCTGCTCAGCTTGGAGAAGAGACGGCTGAGGGGGGATATGATAGAGGTCTTTAAAATCATGAGAGGTCTAGAATGGGTAGATGTGAATCGGTTATTTACTCTTTCGGATAATAGAAAGACTAGGGGGCACTCCATGAAGTTAGCATATGGCACATTTAAAATTAATCGGAGGAAGTTCTTTTTTACTCAACGCACAATTAAACTCTGGAATTTGTTGCCAGAAGATGTGGTTAGTGCAGTTAGTATAGCGGTTAAAAAAGGAATGGATAAGTTCTTGGAGGAGAAGTCCATTACCTGCTATTAATTAAATTGACTTAGAACATGGAATAGACTTAGTGTTTGGGTACTTGCCAGATTCTTATGGCCTGGATTGGCCACTGTTGGAAACAGGATGCTGGGCTTGAATAAACCTTGGTCTGACCCAGTATGGCAATTTCTTATGTTCTTATGTTGATCCACTTGGGGTTTCTGAAGCAGCTCTCTGTACTTCTCCACTCGATTTGTACTTCTGCCAGTTTTCTTTCCTTCTTTGTGGGTCTAATTCCTTAAAAGAGGTTTTTTCTCTCATTTTGCTAATTCTGTGCCTTCCTTCCCTTCATGTGCTGGTAGATATTCTGTCATTCTCTCCATTCACCAGAACAATCATCTACGTTTAAGGACCGAGACCGATGATGCTTGCTCACTTTCAATCTTCAGCACTATTTGCACGTTTGGAACCAGTCATGCCATTAAGTCTGCCTGAAGGCCTACTATGGTAGCTCTATGTATGTAACCAATTTCAATAAGACCCATACCACATTCAGCTCTAGAGATGTACAGTCTTATTTATTTATTTATTTTTGGTTTTTATATACCGGAAGTTCCTGTATAATATACATATCACTCCGGTTCACAGATAACAGAGATAACTATCGCCGGGATGGCGGTTTACATACACTGTCTTAGCATACACTGATTCTTATAGATTACCGATGGGCATGGAGCAGCATTCTTGTTTTTAGATCCAATTTTCAAGATATTTATGGGGCAAATCTGCTATTCCAAAGCTGTATGATAATCAGTTTGCAAATCCTGCAGTAACAGATTGTATCTTATTCCATACTGCTAAAGCACTTTTCAGTCTCCTATAGTACTCTTTACTAATCTTCTCTCTTATTACTTTATGCCAAATTTTTCCACCTTCCTCCACCCCTAAATATTTATATACACCTTCCTACTCCAGTTCCTTTATATTTTCACTCAGGGCAGTTTCTTCAAATGAGTTTGCTCTGTGCATACCTTGACAGGAATGAACCTTATTTATAAATCAGTGTGGATTCTTTGCTGTTTTATCAGGTCTGATTTCCATCTGAAGCTTTTATCACACCATCACACTCACTACAAATGAATGATCTCTCTATCTTGTACACCCTTTGAGGCTTTTTCAGGTCAGATCACCATCTGAAGCTTTTGCTCACTGAGTACAGTTTTATGGTTTTTCTCCTCTGTGGGTTTTTTGGTGCGTTTTCAGATTATATTTCTGCCCAAAACATTTATCACACTCTGGACATTTAAATGGTTTCTCTCCAGTGTGGACTAATTGGTGCTTTTTCAGATTAGATTTCTGCCTGAAGTTTTTGTCACACTTGGCACATGTAAATGGTTTCTCTCCTGTATGGATTCTTTGGTGCATTTTCAGTTTAGATATATACCCAAAGCTTTTATGACACTCTGTACATGTGAATGTTTTCCCTCCTGTGTGAACTCTTTGATGTGTTTTCAGTTCTGATTGCCAAAGGAAGCGTTCATCACACTCTGTGCATGTAAATGGTTTCTCTCTTGTGTGAATTATTTGGTGTCTTTTCAGTTGAGATTGCTGCTTGAAGCTTTTATCACAATCTGTACATTTAAATGGTCTCTCTACAATATGGGTTATTTTGTGCTTTCTGAGATTTGATTTATCCCCAAAACTATTACCGCACTCAGTACATTTAAATGGTTTCTCTCCTGTGTGGATTGTTTGGTGCCTTTTGAAGTCTGATCTCCTACAAAAGCTTTTATCACATTCAGAACATGTGTATGGTCTCTCTCCCGTGTGAATTGTTTGGTGTGTTTTTAGACAATATTTACTCCAGAAGCTTTTATTGCACTCAGCACATGTAAATAGTTTCTCTCCTTCATGGATGATTTGGTGTGCTTTCAGATGATATTTATTCCAGTAGCTTTTATTGCATTCAGTACAAGTAAATAGTCTCTCTCCTTCATGGCTTATTTGGTGTGTTTTCAGATGATATTTCGTCCCGAAGCTTTTATCACACTTGGTACATGTAAATGGTTTCTCTCCCAAGTGGATTATTTGGTGCCTTTTCAGATGATATTTCGCCCCAAAGCTTTTATCACACTTGGTACATGTAAATGGTTTCTCACCCAAGTGGATTAGTTGGTGCCTTTTCAGATGATATTTCGTCCTGAAGCTTTTATCACACTTGGTACATGTAAATGGTTTCTTTCCCAAGTGGATTAGTTGGTGCAATTTCAAGCTAGATTTCTGGCTGAAGCTTTTATGACACTCCATACATTTGTATGTTTTCTCTCCTGTGTGGATTCTTTGATGCTTTTTCAGTGTTGATTTCCAATGAAAGCTTTTATCACACTCACTGCAGGCAAATCGTTTGTCTCCCACATTGATCCTTAAATGCTTTTTCAGCTTACACTGACCAATGAAGCTCTTATCACACTCACTATGTTTAAATGATTTTCCTCCCATGTGATTCTTTTGGTGATTTTTCAGTTGTAATGGACAAATGAAATTTTTATTGCATTCATTACAAGGCAATTGTTTCTCTCGTATATGAATCTTTTGGTGAGTTTTTGATGTTGCTTTATTTGTAAATCTTTTCTCATAGTCACTGCATGAAAAGGGTCTCATCACATTAAGCATTCTCAGGCGTTTTGCAAGATATTGTTTCAACCTGAAGCTTTTCCCACATTTTGTGCCAAGAATGGGTCCATCTCCAGTGTGACTATTCAGGTGCTTTGTAAGAGATTTCTTCTGCCTGAAGATTTTCCCACATTCAGTACACTGAAATTGTCTTTCTCCCATGTGAGTTTTCTGGTGTTTTTCCAGGTTTTTTTTCTGAAAGAATTTTATTCCACCTTTGGGACAGGGGAATGATTTATCTTGGTTAGTGTGGAATTTCTGGTGCGCTGTAAGCTGCTGTTCCTGATAGAAGATCTTACCACAGTCTGTACGTGTATATGGTCTCTCTCCTCCATGCAGTCTCTGGTGTGATTTTAGAGATCCCTGATCCATGTAGCTGTTCCCACAATCATTACACACATACTCTTCTCCTATTGTCTGTTTTTCCTGTTGCTCCGTAGTGTGAGGGATATCATCAGTACTTTGCTCACAGGCAGTCACATTCTCAGTGGAGTCTCCTGCTGGGTTTCTTGGACTCTCCTCTGGTTTACATTGAGCCCAGCTGTTTCTCTCCCAGTCACAACATGGGCAGGTATCCTCTCCCTCTTCCCCTGAAATAGTTTTAGTCACTTCCAGATGTTTGGTGGGATCCTCAGGATGCGTCTCCTCTTGTTTTCTCTTGGACTCATCGATCTCTAGATAAGAAAATAAAAGGACAGACATTACTTGATGTGAGGGAGAATCACAGTGACAGTGGTCAGGGTTTTCCCTGAGTGAACAGGGGTGTAAAGCAGCCACGTCACCTCCTTGCAGAAATCCGGGATGAACTAGACCATGTTTCTCAACTTTCTGTATGCTAGGGACCAGCTAGCTACCTTCCTTAAATTCTGGAGAATTGTTGCAGCACTGATAGGAGGGGGAGGGGATAGTGGGGGATATATATACTCGCCCTCACCCCTTTTTTAATCTCATGGGTCAGCTCTGCAGTTGGTCTGTGTCATTTAAAGAAGTTAACTAGAAAACTTAAGAAAAATGCTTTCTAAAAAATAACTTGCTCTTATTAAAATTAAAGCTCTCTCTCTCTTTCCCTCCACCCAACAACAAACATTATTTTAAAAAGTATACCTTTTTCCACTCCCAGCCAGCCATCATTTTGTCATAGAACAAAAATCTCTCTCTCTGTTTCCCCTCCCTACCAGACAGCAACACTAAAAATATTAATACGCCTTGCCATGTGGACTGGTTTTTTTTTTCCCAGTTGAGTTCTCTTGAAGGGGAGCAGATACAAATGAATGTTTAAGAGTCAACATGAGACTGCATCATTGTTTGATCCACTGCCAAGCCCCTCGGGTGGACCCATCTCCCTCCTGGATTCTGTATAGGAGAAGGGACCTGAGAGCAGAGCAGACAGATGCTGACTCAGTCTCACCCTGGCTTGTTAACATTCGGATTTCCTCCCAGACTTTGAATCTTGAAAAGACCTAAATGGAAAAAAAAAAGTGATGCAGAGCAGGGTGAGGGTGGGACATAGGAAGAGGATCTGCTGGCTGGGATGCAGGATGCAGTGCAGTGGGTGCAGCTGCAGAGCAGGTCTTGCTTCCCCTTGTCCTCCTGCAGGGTTGAGGGTGGGACATAGGAAGAGGATCTGCTGGCTGGGAATCAGGATGCAGTGCAGTGGATGCAGCTGCAGTGCAGGCCTTGCTTCCTCCTTGTCCTCCTGCAGGGTGAGGGTAGGATTTAGGAAGAGGATCTGCTGGCTGGGATGCAGGATGCAGTGCAGTGGTTGCAGCTGCAGTGCAGGCCTTGCTTCCTCCTTGCCCTCCTGCAGGGTTGAGGGTGGGACTTAGCAAGAGGATCTGCTGGCTGGGATGCAGGATGCAGTGCAGTGGATGCAGCTGCAGTGCAGGCCTTGCTTCCTCCTTGTCCTCCTGCAGGGTGAGGGTGGGAGTTAGGAAGAGGATCTGCTGGCTGGGATGCAGTGCAGTGGATGCAGCTGCAGTGCAGGCCTTGCTTCCTCCTTGCCCTCCTGCAGGGTTGAGGGTGGGACTTAGAAAGAGGATCTGCTGGCTGGGATGCAGGATGCAGTGCAGTGGATGCAGCTGCAGTGCAGGTCTTGCTTCCCCTTGTCCTCCTGCAGGGTGAGGGTAGGATTTAGGAAGAGGATCTGCTGGCTGGGATGCAGTGCAGTGGGTGCAGCTGCAGTGCAGGTCTTGCTTCCCCCTTGTCCTCCTGCAGGGTGAGGGTAGGATTTAGGAAGAGGATCTGCTGGCTGGGATGCAGGATGCAGTGCAGTGGATGCAGCTGCAGTGCAGTGGATGCAGCTGCAGTGCAGGCCTTGCTTCCTCCTTGTCCTCCTGCAGGGTGAGGGTGGGAGTTAGGAAGAGGATCTGCTGGCTGGGATGCAAGATGCAGTGCAGTGGGTACAGCTGCAGAGCAGGCCTTGCTTCCTCCTTGTCCTCCTGCAGGGTGAGGGTAGGATTTAGGAAGAGGATCTGCTGGCCAGGATGCAGTGCAGTGGATGCAGCTGCAGTGCAGGCCTTGCTTCCTCCTTGCCCTCCTGCAGGGTTGAGGGTGGGACTTAGCAAGAGGATCTGCTGGCTGGGATGCAGGATGCAGTGCAGTGGATGCAGCTGCAGTGCAGGCCTTGCTTCCTCCTTGTCCTCCTGCAGGGTGAGGGTGGGAGTTAGGAAGAGGATCTGCTGGCTGGGATGCAGTGCAGTGGATGCAGCTGCAGTGCAGGCCTTGCTTCCTCCTTGTCCTCCTGCAGGGTGAGGGTGGGAGTTAGGAAGAGGATCTGCTGGCTGGGATGCAAGATGCAGTGCAGTGGGTACAGCTGCAGAGCAGGCCTTGCTTCCTCCTTGTCCTCCTGCAGGGTGAGGGTGGGACATAGGAAGAGGATCTGCTGGCTGGGATGCAGTGCAGTGAGTGCAGCTGCAGAGCAGGTCTTGCTTCCTCCTTGTCCTCCTGCAGGGTGAGGGTGGGACTGAGGAAAAGGATCTGCTGGCTGGGATGCAGTGCAGTGGATGCAGCTGCAGTGCAGGCCTTGCTTCCTCCTTGTCTTCCTGCAGGGTGAGGGTAGGATTTAGGAAGAGGATCTGCTGGCCAGGATGCAGTGCAGTGGATGCAGCTGCAGTGCAGGCCTTGCTTCCTTCTTGTCCTCCTGCAGGGTTGAGGGTGGGACTTAGGAAGAGGATCTGCTGGCTGGGATGCAGGATGCAGTGCAGTGGGTGCAGCTGCAGTGCAGGTCTTGCTTCCTCCCTGTCCCCTGCAGGGTTGAGGGTGGGAGTTAGGAAGAGGGATCTGCTGGCTGGGATGCAGTGCAGTGGGTGCAGCTGCAGTGCAGGTCTTGCTTCCTCCCTGTCCCCTGCAGGGTTGAGGGTGGGAGTTAGGAAGAGGGATCTGCTGGCTGGGATGCAGTGCAGTGAGTGCAGCTGCAGAACAGGTCCTGCTTCCTCATTGTCCTCATGCAGGGTGAGGGTAGGATTTAGGAAGAGGGATCTGCTGGCTGGGATGCAGTGCAGTGGGTGCAGCTGCAGTGCAGGTCTTGCTTCCTCCCTGTCCCCTGCAGGGTTGAGGGTGGGAGTTAGGAAGAGGGATCTGCTGGCTGGGATGCAGTGCAGTGAGTGCAGCTGCAGAACAGGTCCTGCTTCCTCATTGTCCTCATGCAGGGTGAGGGTGGGACTTAGGAAGAGGATCTGCTGGCTGGGATGCAGGATGCAGGGCACTGGGTGCAGCTGCAGAGCAGGTCCTGCTTCCTCCCTGTCCCCGGCAGAGTTGAGGCTGGGACTTAGGAAGAGGATCTGCTGGCTGGGATATAGTGCATTGCAGTGGGTGCAGCTACAGAGAAAGCAGATTTCCTTACTTGTAAAAGGTGTTCTCCGAGGAAAAGCAGGATGTCAGTCCTCACACATCATCAGATGAAGCCCCGATGCGCAAAACTTGTGTCAAAGTTTCTAGAAAGTTCACTAGGCCCACTGAGCATGCCCAGCATGCTCTATAGCATGCGACCACATGGAGTCCCTTTCCAGTCTTGTAACATAGAATCAGATTTAAATTAACAAAAGGGAGAAACCCAACTCTGTGGGCGGCGGGCGGGTTCTGTGAGGATTAATATCCTGCTGTCCTTGGAGACGACCTGTTAGAGGTGAGCAACCCTGCTTTCTCCGAGCACAAGCAGGATGGGAGTCCTCACCCATGGGTGAATTCCTAGCTACAGGCTGCTCCCCAACACAAAAAGGGGGACCTTCAGAACCTAACCAGGTGCCAACGGGTACAACAACAACAGTGCTGTTGGCAACAGAGGGGGGAGACAGCCTGAAACCAAACAATGGGCCCTAGGCAGGAGAGTTGGGTTCTCAACCTCAAAGAGTTTCCGAAGCCCAGACTGGCCGAACCTACTGTTTCGTTGGCCATCCCTATCCAGACAGTAGTGAGATGTGAATGTGTGGAGAGAACTCCACGTCGCAGCTTTGCAGATCTCCTTCACGGGAACTGCTCGCCAAGTGGGCCACCAGCGATGCCGTGGCTCTGACAGAATAAGCCTTGACATGAACCCCCAAGATGTAGTCCTGCCTTGGCATAACAGAAGGAGATGCAATCTGCCAGCCAGATACTATCTGTTTGGCAACGGCAACGCCCAATCTATTCCTATCAAAAGAAACAAAAAGTTGGGTGCACTGTCTATGGTTTCTGTCCACTCCAGGTAAAAGGCTCAGGTTCACTTGAAGTTTAAACTGTGCGGTGCTCGTTCGCCTTGGTGCAAATGGGGCCTGGGAAAGAATATTGGCAGGACAATTGACTGGTTAAGATGGAAATCCGTCACCACCTTAGGCAGGAGCTTAGGGTACGTATGCAAGAGCACCCTGTCATGAAAGAAACTAGTAAAAGGTGGCTAAGTCACTAAGGCCTGGAATTCGCTGAGCCCACGCGCTGAAGTGACCGTCACCAGAAATATGACCTTCCAGGTCAGGTACTTCCGGTCACAGGTGCGGAGCAGCTCAAAAGGAGCTTTCAGCAGCTGAGCCGATACCACGCTGAGGTCCCAAGACATAACGGGAAGCCTTAGGGAAGGCTTCAATTGAAGCAGGCCCCGCATAAAGCATACAACTGTAGGCTGTACAGAGATGGGCATAGCATCGCCAATTGCTTTAAGATGCAATTCTGACAGAGTTGGTTTGCAAGCCAGCCTCCAACGGGTGTAGAAGGTAACCAAGCAGTTATTGTGTGGGGCAGGAGAACGGATCTAGGGCCTTCCGCTCACACCACACAGAAAACCTCCTCCACTTCAGTCCATAGGACTTTCTAGGGGAAGGCTTCCTAGAAGCCACCAGGACCCAAGACACATCCTCTGAAAGATCAGGCAGCTGTAGAATTAACCTCTCAACAGCCAGGCTGTGAGCGACATGACCTGGAGGGTTGGGATGCCGTAGCCCGCTGTGATCTTGCGTGATGAGATCTGGGGAAGTCCCCAGACTGATCGGCTTCCAGATGGACAACTCCCGCAGGAGCGAGTCTTCGCCACTAAGGGAACTGGAGGATGTGTACAGGAGACCCTTACCCCAAAGCTGGGCTAGGGCATACGAGGCTGGTTTGCTGTCTGACCTGTACAGATGGCAGAACGGAGGCACTTTCCTGTTGCAGGGGGATGCAAACAGATCTACGTCCAGACTCCCCCAGAGGCGGAATATCCGAGTCGCTACCCCCTGGGCCAAGGACCACTCGTGGAGTCTGAAGGCTCCACTCAGCCTGTCCCGCCACCACATTCTCCATTCTGGCCAGGAACATGGCCCTGAGCTCCATCCTGTGGGACAGGGCCCACGACCAGATCTGGACCGCTTCTTGACGAAGGAGGTACAACCCCGTGCCTCCCTGCTTGTTGACATTCCGCATGGCTACCTGCTCGTTGGTAGCCGATCTCTGAAAGCCCATAGCGTGTACCTGGAAGTTGATTTGACAAGAACATTCCTGAGCAGACCACAGTCCTTGGGGGCCTAGCTCATCCATGTGAGCTCCCCACCCCAGGGTGGATGCATCCAGGGTCAGCACAATTTGAGTAGGGAGACTCCAAATGGAAATCCCCTGTTCCAGATTGGAAAGTGCCTGTCACCAGGACAGTGAGTCCCGGAGAGACGGGGTGATTCAGATGCAATCCTGGAGGCTCTGAGTGGCTTGGCGCCACTGTGACCTCAGGGTTCATTGAACTCTGTGCATGTGTAAGCGTGCCAAGGGAGTGACACGGGCGGTTGCAGCCATATAGCCTCAACATGTGCCAGGCTGACACCTGCTGGCTTTGTTGAAACCTCTGCCAAAATGGTGGCCAAGATGACAGCTCTCTGGCGAGGCAGAAAGGCCTTGGCCTGAGCCGTGTCTAGCAGCACTCCTATGAAGTCCAATCGAGGTGGCAGGCTGAGATGGGACTTTGGGTAGTTGAGAACAAACCCTAGTGACTCTAACACCCAAACGGTCAAGCGCATGGACCTGGCAGCCCCTGCCTGAGATGTACTCTTGAGCAGCCAATCGCCCAGATACAGAAGATATGTACTCCCAGTTTGCGGAGGTCGCCGCCACCATGGCCAGGCATTTTGTGAAGACGTGGGAGCCCGAACGCCAACACCTAGTACTGGAAGTGCTGTTTTCCTACCACATATCAGAGATACTTCCTGTGACCTGGGAATATCTCGATTATAGGTGTATACGTTCTTTACATCAAGGGAGCATAGCCAGTCCCCTCTTTGATAGAGTGGGATCAAGGTGCCCAGAGAAACCATCTTGAACTTTTCTTTTTTTTAAAACTTGTTCAAGGCCCTTAGGTCTAGGATGGGATGGAATCCTCCCGTTCTCTTTGGAATCAGGAAGTACCGGGAGTAGAATCCCTGCCATCTTTGTCCTGGTGGTACGGGTCAACTGCTCTGGCCATTAAGAGGGAGGAGAACTCCATAAGTAGTACTTCCTGATGCCCCCAATATGGGCATGGAAGGCAATTTGATGGGATACCCAATAGATCCAATTGGTACCCCTGGTAGACGATGGACAAAACGCAGTGGTCTAAGGTTACATTGGACCACTGGTTTGCGAAGAACTGCAGTCTGCCCCTGACCAGAGGGTTCATCGACCTGGGGATGGGTAACTGGCTTACACTTCCTGCGGCCTAGTCAAAACCTCATCCCCGGAGTTGACCGAGGAGCCGGCTGACACTTGGGACGGCTGCAGAAGCCCTGATGCTGCTAACGGGAGTGAGGGGGCAGAGGATAGTACTTCCTTTGGTGGAAGAAGTACTTCCTTGAGCCGGGCCTCAACGGCCTTCTGGAGGAGAACAGGTCCCGAGTGCTGGTGGAGAGCTGTAGAAGGGTGTCATGGTGGTCCTTAGTCTGCATTTCTCACCCGGTCTCCGAAGAGATTCTCTCCAGTACATGGCACGTCAGCGAGTCGTTCCTGTACCTCTGGTCAGAGATCTAAGGCCCGCAGCCATGCCATTCTGCAGGCACCAATTCTTATTGCAGAAACTCTTGATGCCATCTCAAAAACATCATAAGTTGCTCTGACTTCATGTTTTCCACACTCCAGGCCCTTATATACCAGCAAAATGAGGGTGTCTTGGCTGCTGTTGAAGCAGCTGCTCAGCCAAATCGTGCACCTGCTTCCAGATGTCCCGTGAGTACTGGCTCGTGTAGACCTGGTAGGCAGCAAAGCAGGCAATAAGCATGGCGCCTTGGAACACCTTCCTCCCAAGAGTGCCCCATCACTCTGTGGTCCTTCCCTGCAGGCACCAAGGAATGAGTCCGAGAGGGCTTGGCTCTCTTGAGAGCGGATTCGACCACCACAGATTGGTGAGGTAGCTGATGCTTATCGAATCTGGCAGCCAGCTGGATGAGGTAGACCCCGACCGCCTTCTTATTAATGGGAGACACTGTGAGGGGGTGTTCCCATATCCTCAGCAGCAGTTCCTGAAGGATCTCGAGTACCGGGACCGCCATGATCTCCTTAAGAGGCTCCATGAACTAAAAGACTCAAGCATCCCTTCCTTCATTAAAAGCTGAAATAGGATGGCCTCCGCCATCACCCTCACAAACCCTATGAAGGTCAAGTCCTCAGGCAGGGACTTCCTTCGCTCCTCTGAGGAGAAGGGTCTGACAGGAGACCATCAAAGTCCTCGCCGGAGGACACCAAAGGATCAACCCCCCCAGGGATCGTAGGGGCCGTCATCCTCACAATATGCAACAGGGAATGGAGCCCGAGGTCCTCAGCCTTCGTAAAACCTGATGGGGGACGACTATAGGCCTTGGTGCTTCCTCGGAGGAGGAGGAGGAACAGACAACAACCATCATATCAGTCGGGGTGGCCTCGTTTCCCTGCTGGGCACTGGTGCCATCTAGATCGGTAATGCACTGATGAGCATATTGAGCTTCTACAGTAGTGGTAGGATGGGCAGCACCGGCTCCAGTGCTGTCAGTGCCACAGGCCCGATACCCTGCAGTGCCCGGTCCACCGCCAGTTGGACTCAATGCTCCAGTTTCTCCATGAACGTTGCCAATGCCAACACCAACTGGGAGGCAGGAGGAAAGGCCAGATCTTCCTCGGACCCATGAGGCAGATTGGCGATTGGCACCAGGACCGATGGAGACCATCACGGACCCCTGGTACTGACAGAGGATTGGTCCTCCTTGCCGCGGGGTCGCATCGGGGGCATCATGGCATGAGCCTGTGCAACCCCACACCAGCACCGTGCATCGATGGGAACTGGTGCCAATGCTTCTTAGGCTTCCCTCGATGCTCAGATCAGTCTTTTCCTGGTGCCGAGGTTGATGATGATGAACCTGGCGTCTTCGACCTGGAGGAGACTGACGATGGCAGGTCTCCGGCGCCCCTATCTACCAACAGCACAGACAGCCCCACCGACGTTGATGGCGGGGTGTCCACTGGTGTGACGCCAAGGTCGATAGCTCTGATTTCCTTGACCCTTCTCTCCCAAATTGGACACCTGGAAATTCGACATAAATGAAATCCAGATAAAGATTTGGGCAGGAAATAAGATCAGATTCGCAGGGAGCTGAATACTCTGGATGCACAGTCTATCGCTTTCCAACTAGACAAAGTGCGTCAGGAGCACATCGAGGGAGACAAAGCCAGCAGGGTGCTGGTCAGGTCTCTTAAATATAGAGCCATGAACAATCAGATTTTAAAAAATTAAGGATAGGAGTGATAAGATGGTCTCGGTGAATGAGGATATTAGGGCCAGGTTCTCCCAGTTTTATAAGGACCTATACCAGCAAAGGACAGACATCTCAATCCCTAACATAATGGAGTATTTAAGTGACCTGCAAAAGCCAACAGCAACTTTAAGGCAACAGGACAGTCTCAATAGAGAGATAACGGAACTAGAGGTCATGCAGGCGATCGGCGAACTGAAGATGGGGAAATCGTCGGGGTTAGACGGCTTCTTGGCAGGCTTCTATAAGCAATTAGCTCAGGTAGCTGTGAATCCCTTAGCTGCAGCCTGTAATGATCTGCTGGGCAATGGTAATATTGCAGCGGAAACCAATAAAGCAGGAATCACGGTACTAGTGAAACCAGGGAGAGATGCCACTCTCTGTGGTTCATATAGGCCCATATCACTGTTGAATCTAGACCTTAAGATCCTGGTGAAAATGTTAGCCAAGCGGGTTGGGACAAATAGTGGGACACTTGATACACCTAGACCAAACTGGTTTCATCCCAGGAAGGCTAGCAGCAGACCATGTACGGAAAGTGGTATAACCTCATTTGATGGGCTGAGGAATATAGAATCCCTCTGGGCCTTCTCACGGTCGATGCTGAAAAAGCATTTGATTTGGTGCATTGGGACTGTTTGCCGTGCTTGAGAGGTTTGGCCTAGGAGGGAATTTCTCAACCTGGATTAAGCAGCTTTATTCCAACCCAAGTGCCTTGCATTAAAGTGAAAGGAGGCTACTCGGAAGCCTTTTCTATAGGCAGAGGTACTAGACAGGGGTGGCCCCTATCACCATCAGTATTAAAACCCGCTCGGTTAAGGAAATCCGGGGGCTGGCGGTGGGTGACTCAGTACAAGCTCTCCACATCTGCGGATGATGTCCTGTGTATGAGAGCCCATCCAGCGGAATCTCTGCCCTTTCTAATGCGGGAGTTAATCAGTTTGGGTAAAATTTCAGGATACCAACTGCACGCTGAGAAATCTGAATTTCTGAACATTACGCTTCCCTCCTGAACCAGTCACAATTCGCAGGCAGTCCTTTCCCTTTCAAAATGTAGCAGCGGACGTTCAATATTTAGGGATGAAAATTGGAGCTAGGATAGATAATCGTATCAATCCCAATTATGATGGGGTCTGGGACCCACAGACGTGGGATAGAGCACCTTTATTCTTGGTTGGGGAGAATGACAGCAGTAAACATGAACATCCTAACCGGGTTATTTATTTCAAAGCCTTCCAATCCCAGTCCCGGAAGATAGGAGTAACCTCTGGCAGCGGAAACTATTCTATTTTATTGGGAGGCGAAGGCCACCCCGGGCGAGTCGACGGGTTTTGTATCTACCAAAAGCAAGAGGGGGGGGATGGGGGCCCCCTGGTTATTAGGATACTGTGCGAGTGCGGGGATTGCTTGGCATTTGGGAGACGGGTATCTTTGGAACAGGCGATGCTGCAGGGGACAGCTCGGTCTGGGCTTGTTTGGCTTCCTCCCTCGGGTCGGAGTCTGCCCCCCACTGTCACCTTAACATTGAAAGTCCGGGATAAATGGAAGGTCAAATATTTCTATAGCACGCCTATCTTTTTCAACTCTAAGTTCATTCCAGGCTGCTCTAAAGCAGTGGCCAGCAGATGGACGAGACTGGACCATGCCTGGGATGGTTGAAAGCCTTTTCCAGAAGTGGAACACCCTTTGCAGTTGGGACTCTTCTGATTTTTATCTTTATTTACAGCTGGGTCAGTTTTTATCCAGGAGAGAGGTGAAGACTGATCTATATAAAGGGAGATCCTTATTCGAGGGTTACTGTGAGAAGGCCCAATACATCACACTAAAGGGGAATTTCTAAGCTTTGCGTCCTGTTAAACAAGGACCCGGACCAACCTCCTTCCACACGTGGTGAAACGGGGAAGTGACCTGAATAGGAGATTAGCAGAAAAGCTATGGGATAAGAGCTCCGCATCAGCTGCTATTGTCCAGCAGGGATGGTACCTTCCGCCAGTGAGGTTGGCACAATGTTATCCCAGTTCCAGCAAATTCTGCGGGCGAGGACGTGGTATGGAAGGGGATCCTTTTCCCAGGTGTGGTGGGAGTGGCCAAAGGTAAATCCTATTCTGGGACACGGTGCCGGATCTGATTGCGGACACCCGGGAGTAAAGGTATCAAAGGACCCTGCCTTTTTTTCTTTTTGAATGAACACCCTTCAAGATATGGATCAGGAAGTGGCATTTTTGGGCACAGCAAACAATCACGGCTCCCAGACGGCGTTCGTTTGGAAAGAAACCCCAATTACCATCAATGCAAAAAGTGGTCCAGAGGCTGCGTAAGGTTTATTACTTAAATCAACTCACAGCAATCGGGCATAGAAGGTCAGTGCGATTTGAAAGGTTGTGGCAAACAACGTACATGAAGTAAATGTATAGGTTGTATGGAGGGAGGTGGACTCTTCCCACGCTATGTACTTTGTGTTTTAAATTTGGGGGGGGGGGGGGGTAAGTACATTAAGGATGAGGGATGATATTCCCAGTGGGTCCACCATATTATTATTTTGGGTTTAGATGGAAACCATGTTCGGAAGCCTCAGGTGTTAGCGACCCACAGAGCCTTAGATGAGTCACAAACATAACCAAGGCATTCTCGATTTCCAGAACTTGATTCAGACATTTCTTCAGAGATATGATTAAAACATATGCTGAGACTCCGGTGTTTGGACAATGTCAAGGCTGGAAGTTTAACAGGTTTTATAAATATTACCTAGGCAATTGGTTAATTTTGTAATATCACACGTGTTTGTTATATTTGTTGAATTCAATATTACAATAAACTGCTAACTTAAACCCCGTGCACCTTCCACCTGTTACTGATCCAATGCGGTAATAGAGAGAACATAAGAAATTGCCATGCTGGGTCAGACCAAGGGTCGATCCAGGCCATAAGAACCTGGCAATTACCCAAACACCAAGAAGATCCCATGCTACTGATGCAATTAATAGCAGTGGCTATTCCCTAATTGATTAATAGCCATTAAGGGACTTCTCCTCCAAGAACTTATCCAAACCTTTTTTGAACCCAGCTACACTAACTGCACTAACCACATCCCCCGCTCCCTCTTATTCCTGCACTCACCTGAGCAGCTGCTTCTCCCAGTTCCTCTTTCCTCTGATCCCGGCTCATCCCTGATGTACGGCTCTTCCCCTCGTTCAATGTGGGAGATAATCTCAGGGGTGGTGGTCGGGGAGCCTGTTCCTGGGGTAAGAGCACTGCATTAGCTTTCTCACAGTCACTCAGCATAATATTGTTGATAATTTTCTGGAAACGACTTGTACTGAAGGGAAAGAGGGGTTTGATAGACATCCAGATTTCTATAGAAAAAGGCTCCAGGTACAGAGGTGGAAGGAGAGCGGCTCAGAGGAAAAAGGAGGAAATATGTATTTACTGAGAGGGCAGGGAAGGCCTGAGAGAGCTGATCAGAGGTGGAAGAAAGCACAAGAGTGACAGAGATTGAGCAGGTTAGGGGCAGATACTGAGGGGGGCAGGTGAGGGAGACCAGAGTCAGGCAGGGTCAGGGGGTAACAGTAGGCAGTGTGAGATGGAAGGCTACTGGGAGGCCAAATGGGCCAAAACTGCCAAAAGGTTGCTGTCTAACTATTACAAGAACACTTACACCTTGCAATCTCCAAAAAAGGGAGAAAGACAGTAAATGTTCCTCCAGGTCCCTCTCAGAACACGCAAAATACCGTGCAGTGCACATACATGAACTGAGCGTGCCCTGACTGCAGATTATGGCCTTCCAAACTCACAGCAGTCCTACTGGGGTCAGGAACCCCTGAAGGAGGAATCTGTGGGGTCTCAAAAGCTCACGATTCTTACCCCAGGATCACAGCCCACAGAGGGGCGGGTTTACTACAGATGCTAAAGATAAAATCTATGTCTCCGACTCTACAAACACAAATGCCCACTTTATCTCCACCTCCTCGTTACAATTACCAGAGCCCCCAGGCTCCTGGGGCAGATTTTTCAAGATTCTGCAGTAATTCTTTGGCAAATTTGCATAAAGATTCTCACCTTGGACTATGCAAAAAAGTCAATTTTTTATTGAAAACCATTTATATTGTTTATCATAATGTTTAAACTATATATAAATACAAAATATATGAAGTACAAAAATTAATTTAGCAAGTTAAGATAAGTATGTTATAACATATAAAAGTCTGAACTTGTAGTCGTATAGCTATGTTTTAGATATTTTTGTTATGTCTCTGTCTAGTTTTAATATGTATGTTTTTACTGTAATTGTAGAGAGCAGGTTATAACATTTTTAAAAATAAAATAAAACAGGAGTAGGCAGCTCCGGTTCTGAAGCGCCACAAACAGATCTGGTTTTCAGGAGATCCACAATGAATATGCATGAGATATATTTGCATACCAGTGGAGGCAGAGCATGCAAACCTCCCTCATGAATATTCATTGTGCATATCCTGAAACCCAGATCTGTTTGTGCCATTCCAGGACCAGAGTTGCCCACCCCTAAATTACATAAGAAGATAAGATTTGCCATGCTGAGTCACATCAAAGCTCCATTAACCCCAGTATCCTGTGTCCAACAGTGGCCAATCCAAGTCACAAGTACCTGGCAGGATCCCAAGGGGTAGATGGGGCTTATCCCAGGGATAGGCAGTGGATTTCTGCAACTCTGCCTTCATAATGGTTAATAGACTTTTCCTCCAAACCTTTTTTAAATGCAGCTTTCAACACATCCTCTGGCAACAAATTCCAGAATTTAATTATGCACAGAGTAAAAAAATATTTTTCCTTAGTAGTTGTAAATGTATTATCCAGTAACTTCATTATGTCTCCCTGGTCTTTATTTTTTTTTGAAAGAGTAAACAACTAAGAAATACTTTCCCTTTCTATCCTGTTACACTCCTCTCCCACCTCCCCTCCCTCATTTATCTCCATCCCCACATCTTCCCTCACTATAATTACTAAGAAATACTTTCCCTTTCTATCCTGTTACACTCCTCCCCCACCTCCCCTCCCTCATTTATCTTCATCCCCTCCTCTTCCTCACTACAATTACTAAGAAAATACTTTCCCTTTCTATCCTGTTACACTCCTCTCCCACCTCCCCTCCCTCATTTATCCCCATCCCCCTCCTCTTCCTCACTACAATTACTAAGAAATACTTTCCCTCTCTAGCCTGTTACACTCCTCTCCCACCTCCTCTCCCTCATTTATCCCCATCCCCCTCATCTTCCTCACTACAATTACTAAGAAATAATTTCCCTTTCTATCCTGTTACACTCCTCTCCCACCTCCCCTCCCTCATTTATCCCCATCCCCTCCTCTTCCTCACTACAATTACTAAGAAATACTTTCCCTTTCTATCCTGTTACACTCCTCTCCCACCTCCCCTCCCTCATTTATCCCCATCCCCTCTTCTTCCTCACTACAATTACTAAGAAATACTTTCCCTTTCTATCCTGTTACACTCCTCTCCCACCTCCCCTCCCTCATTTATCCCCATCCCCTCCTCACTACAATTACTAAGAAATACTTTCCCTTTCTATCCTGTTACACTCCTCCCCCACCTCCCCTCCCTCATTTATCCCCATCCCCTCCTCTCCCTCACCACAATTACTAAGAAATACTTTCCCTTTCTATCCTGTTACACTCCTCTCCCACCTCCTCTCCCTCATTTGTCCCCATCCCCTCCTCTTCCTCACTACAATTACTGAGAAATACTTTCCCTTTCTATCCTGTTACTCTCCTCTCCCACCCCCACTCCCTCGTTTATTCTCATCCCCTTTCTCTTCTAAACTACTACTGAGAAACATTTTACTTTTATATTTTATGACCTGGGAGTTTTCTCCTGCATTTTTGTATTTCCAATTCAATCAGAATCGGCTTTGGGACTGGCACCGTGAGCCTTCATTCCCAACTAACCGGGAATTTCTCCCCGTTTTAATACCCCTCCCAAAATATTAGTCTTCTCATTGCAGTGGTGTTCCTGGACTGGAAAGGTTGGGGGCATCCACAAGGGCTCCTTCTGGAACCTTGCACTGATGGATCCTGAATCCACTACTACTGTAGTGTCAACCTGGAGCAATGAACATGAATTTCTTAAAACAAAATTCCCTCCTTACCAAGTGAGCCGAGAGTCTGATAATTCTCCTTCATCACCTCCTTGTAAAGCTCCTTCTGCCATTCTTCTAAACCCTTCCACTCCTCCTGGGAGAAATAGACAGCGACGTCCTCAAAGGTTACTGGGTCCTGAAACACAAACCAGAAACACACTCAGCACCTTCTGCATCAGGAGACCTCCCAGTGCCGGGGAAGGATTGTAATTTTTAATACCTGTCATTGTGAAGGCCTCTCTTTCTTTAACCACTAACTTAGTAATTAAAGGATAATCAAAGCATAATATGATAACATGTGAGCAGGTATACTCGTCAGAATCCCCAGCCCCATTTCCACAATAAAACTGAAAGCGTTTCCTAAAAATAAATTCTATACTCATTGATCCTGTTGCCCTTCTGTTTGGTGGCTTCCAGTTCCCTGTTTGCATGGGAGCTGTTCACAGGGCTGCCACCTCATTCTCTTGCCTGCTTACTACCAAAATGACATTTCCAACAATCTTTTCCTAACCCCCCTCCTCCACCCCACTACATCCAATGTCTGTCCGTAAAGGAAAATTGGTTCTTACGTTCCTGTAGAACCAAGGATCAGTCCAGACTGCTGGGTTATGCCTCCCTTCTAGCAGGTGGAGTCAGAGAGAAAAGCTGAAGGTGTACCACCTGCGATCCTTCAGTATAATCAATATCAAAGCAGAATGAAGTAAATTTAAGCAACCAATGACTAGATCAAGAGAATTTAGCTGAACAATAACCTGTGAAAACTATGTAGAGGACAAGAGTACGTACTGAGATGCTTCCATGAATAGGCTTGCTTGAAAATTCTTCAGAATTGTCTAAAACCTGCAGAGAGAAAACAAAACCAACCGAGCGGACTCTCCTGAACACTATACCCCTGGGCGGGCATCTGGGATGATCCTTGGTACTACAGGAACGAAAATTAGCAGGTAAGAACCAATTTTCCTTTCCCTGTACATACCCGGATCAGTCCAGACCACTGGGATGCACTCAAACTGTCCTAAATGGGGTGGGACCCGGAGAGTCCCGTTCGAAGCACACTGCTGCCAAAAGAATCAACATCCAGAGCCTGGACGTCCAAACGGTAATGCTTAGCACACGTGTGCAAAGATTTCCACGTAGCTGCCCTGTGGTGTAACACATTGGCTCTC
This sequence comes from Rhinatrema bivittatum, assembly GCF_901001135.1. Classification (NCBI taxonomy): domain Eukaryota; kingdom Metazoa; phylum Chordata; class Amphibia; order Gymnophiona; family Rhinatrematidae; genus Rhinatrema; species Rhinatrema bivittatum. The sequence continues at coordinate 35,209,754 of NC_042616.1, read as the reverse complement.
TGCCCAAGATGCTGCTTGAGATCTGATTGAATGAGCCTGAAGACCAGCTGGCACTTGCCGCCCGTGACATATGTATGCCGAAGCAATAGCGTCCTTCAACCATCGGGCAATAGTAGTCTTGGAAGCCTTACATCCTCTCTTAGGACCGATCCATAAGACAAAAAGATGATCTGACAATCGAAAGGCATTAGTCACTTCCAAGTACCGCAGCAGTATCCTGCGGACGTCCAGTCTCCTCAAATCCTGAGCCGGAGAATTCCTATCCAAATCAGGAAAAGCCAGTAACTCAACTGACTGATTTATGTGAAACGTCGATACCACCTTCGGCAGAAAAGAAGGCACTGTCCTAAGCGAAACCCCAGAATCCGAGATTCGCAAGAACGGCTCTCTGCAGGACAATGCTTGAATCTCCGATATTTGCCTGGCCGAACAGGTAGCCACGAGGAACACCGCCTTGAGTGTTAAATCTTTCAATGTAGCCTGCTTGATAGGCTCAAAAGGGAGGACCGCAGAACCCATGGATAACCAAATTCAAACTCCACGAAGGACACACTGCACGCACCGGCAGGTGTAAATGTTTAGCTCCCTTCAAAAAACGCGCCACATACAGATGTCCTGCAATGGATGTACCGTCAACCTTACCTCTTAAACAGCCTAACGCCGCTACCTGAACCCTGAGCGAGCTATACGCCAGCCCTTTCTTTAAGCCTTCCTGCAAGAACGCGAAAATGTGCACAACAGTGGCCTGGAACGGTGACACCTTCAACCCGCTGCACCAGGAATCAAAAACCTTCCACACCCGAACGTAGGTGAGAGAAGTAGAGTTCTTTCGTGTGCGTAGTAGAGTGGTAATAACCGCATCCGGATAACCCTTCTTTTTCAATTGTCTCCTCTCATAAGCCAAGCTGCTAGACAAAAGCGAGCCGCCTGATCGAAAAATACTGGACCGTCAGAGCAAATTCGGTAGGTGACCAAGATGCAAGGGACCGTCTACCACCAAGTTGATCAGGTCTGCGAACCACGGTCTCCGCGGCCATTCCAGAGCTACGAGGATAACCGGCCCCCGGTGGGACTATTTGCCTTAAGATCTTCCCCACCAATGGCCAAGGAGGAAACACATAGAGGAGTGCGTCATGAGGCCATGAAAGGACCAGGGCATCCACCCCTTCCGCTCCCTTCTGCGACTGAAGAAATGAGCCGCCTTCGCGTTCAGCTGAGTCACCATCAAATCCAGCCGGGAGACTCCCCACTGGTGAGTCAAGAGCCGCATCGCCTCCTCGGACAGTTCCCATTTGCCGGGATTTAGCTTTTGCCGACCGAGAAAATCTGCCTGGACGTTGTCCACTCCGGCTATGTGGGATGCCGCCAACCGGGTCAGATTGCGTTCTGCCCAGACCAACTTGTCTGCCTCGGCGGCCACCGGCCGACTCTTTGTACCCCCTTGACGATTTATGGAAGCCACGGTTGTCGCATTGTCGGATAGGATCCTTACCGAACGATGCTGGACTAGCGGGAGAAAACGGTGCAGCACTAGACAAACTGCCCTTGTCTCCAACCGATTTATGGACCACGTGGACTCCTGAGCTGTCCACTGACCTTGTGCTGATCGCGAGGGTCAAGGGGATTCTAGGACCCGGCTTCCCCGTCCTGTCCCTGGCGAGGAGGTTCTGACGCCTTCCACTCCTCCGGAGCCTGCGTTCCCGGACCCCTCCCCGATGGATGCGAGCAATGATGTTATTTATTTATTTATTTATTTAAGGTTTTTTTATACCGGCATTCATGAACTCGTTCACATCATGTCGGTTTACAGAAAACAGGGGTGCGGATAATACAACCAAAAAACATAAACAACGTGATGATGTTGACAATTCCGCTCCGGTGGAGGGAGATGATCCGCGGGTGTTCCAATTATTTTGCAGGGAGGAGCTAGACCCTTTGATTCCTCATGTGCTAGCAGAACTGGATATTCAGGAACCTTTCCTTTCCACCCGATGCTTTTACAGCTTATGATCCGGGAATGGGATGTGCCTGAAGCCACTTTACGGGTTAGTAGGGCCATGGAAAAACTTTACCCACTCTTGGATGAGTCCTTGGATCTTCTAAGGTGGACGCGGCCGTGTCAGCCATCGCCAAGCGCACAACGATTCTGGTGACGGGAGGTGCAGCTCTCAAGGATCTCCAGGATAGGAAGCTGGAAGTTCTCCTCAAGCGGATATTTGAGGTATCGGCACTTGGAGTGAAGACGGCCGTCTGTAGTAGTTCCCTGCAATCGGCAGCTGCGAAGGACCTTCGCCCCCGGGGCTACAGCGGGAGCAGAGGCCTTCGTGGGAGAGCCCCGCTGCCGGCTCTCCACAAGCTGCACACCGCGATCCCCGCAGCATGGTAGGCTAATCAGTAAATAAAAATCAGCTGAGTGAATAAATTCACCCCCTCCGGAGCCCCGGGAGATCTCAGCAGGCTAGCTCAGTTCTGAAAAGTTTCCCTTTTCCTTTTTCCGGAGCCACTCAACCAGGGGAATGAACATCCCTGGGCTTAATCTACAGGTAGTAGCTCCCACCAGAGGAATTAAGACATCTCTGGACCTGTATGGGGGGAGGGACAGGCCCACTGGTAAATCCCCCCAACTCACCGGGCTGTGTAAAGATTCTCCGGGTATTAAGGATGTAGGGCAGAAACCCAGCCTTGCCTGCTGTTAGCAAGTAATCTGTACTCTTTCCCTTGGTTTTTTTCTATAGTTTGCTACTTACAAGTTGATCTAGCCAAAGGCACTAATGTTAGAAGAACCTCTTAGGGGAGGAGGAATAGCCTAGTGGGGTTAGAGCAGCGGGCTATGAACCAGGAGACCGGGGTTCGAGTCCTGCTGTCGCTCCTTGTGACCTTGAGCAAGTCACTTTACCCTCCATTGCCTCAGGTACAAAACTTAGATTGTAAACCCCCTGGGGTTACGGAAATACCTACAGTACCTGAATGTAAACAGATGTGATGTCTCAGATCGAATGTCGGTATATATTAAAAAAAAAAGTAATCAAATAAAGAATTTTGCAAAGGATCAGGACCACAGGTTATGCCATCCTTCATCTGCTGGAGTCAGAGAAATGCTGAAAGATCACAGGTGGTACATCGGGTTATCTGGGGGTGCCGTTCAGCTTTTTTCTCTGACTCCATCTGCTGGGAGGCATAACCCAGCGGTCTGGACTGATCCTGGTACATACAGGGAATGACTTTTTCCAGCCATGTCACTGATCCCACTATCTCCTATCCACTACTGCAGATACTCTTCCTCCCTGCTGCTGTCAGTCTCTTGTCCTACATAGCCACCTCCACCGTCCAGCTTCCACCACCACTTCTGCAGCTGGTCCTTGATAAGCCAGTCTCTCCTGCCTGACCTTGCCAGCTACTTCTGGCACAGTGACTTACACTAAACAAAGCCACATGGTTTTGGCTGAAGTGGTAGGAGCAGGAGATTGACTTCAATAGCTAGTAAAGCAGGGAGAAATTACAGGGTGAGCTGAAAAAGAAAATGAAAAGAAGGCTACACGGCATGAAGTAAAAATGAGGAGAAAGGAGAGACTGGCTGGTTGGGAGAATAAAGGTGAAGACTGGATCAAAGAAATGGGAGAGAAAGGACAGATCCATAAATAATTTTTGGCCACATAGACAGACTCTGGTTTCTCCTTCTCTTACTCCTTTCATTATGGGATTTGAAGGATACATCCAAGTGACCTGGTCTGGTCACTATTAGAGAGAGGATGCTGAGCTCGATGCAGCATTGCTCAGACCCAGCTTGGCATTTTCTTGGGTTTTTTTTAGGAGGTAATTTTCAAAGAACTTACGTATGGAAACGTAAAATACTACTGCAGCAATTTTCAGAAGCCAATTACTCAAATTTATGCAAGTCCTATGCACAATTCAATGGCATACGATGTAGCAATTTTCAGAAGTGCATTTACTTGAGTAAAATCCAGTTTCATGCGTGTAAATGCTTTTTTTTTTAAATCAGAGTCTTTAGTGTTTATACAGAAAGGGCAGGAAGCTGGGGGTAATCTCCTACCTGAGCAGAAGCTCCTGCAGGCATTCTCCTCTCTGCTGTTGCTGCTTTCAGGATTAGAAATGAATTGGGGGCTCTTTCTCGAGCTGAGGGTTTGCCTCTTGCTCTCACAGGGCGAGAGTAAAGCTGAATGAGTCGGAGCCGCAGAGCTCGGGGATAAGAATCGAAGCTCCGCCTCCCGACATGTGACGCTCAGCAGCTGCACATGCGCAGAGCAGCTTCCCCGCTTGCTGGGCACAGACTGATGACATCACACCGGGGGAGGGGAGATTTACACTGCGAGCATGGAGCGATGAGATCACACTCGAGGCAGGCAGAAGAGCTTTGCCCTGAGTGTGCACGGACTGAAGATAGCACAGGGGATGTTATTAAGTCGCAGTAGCAGGTCTGGTTGTGTGTGGGAGTTCCCTCTTCTCAGAGATCACATGGAGATGATCTTCGTAGAATAATACTTTTTTCATTATTATTATTAAGAAACATCAGAAGAGCCAAGCAGGGTAGGGCCAGGGACTTCTCGGCAGAGCTACCAAGATGCAGCAATTTTTGAGATTTTCAGCAGATATTTTCTTTCCTCCACACTGACCTGAAAAAAAAAAACAACCCCACACCTTATTTCCAAGCTGCAGCTTCCCCTTGACCTAGCCCAGCAAGCATAGAAAACCTCTCAAACTTTACAGAGACTTTGTCCCTGTGGTGACAAATACCATCTTTTACTCATTCTCAGGACGATGCAATATCATGCACATAAAAACGCGCGCCCATTTTTTTTCAATGCACACACATCCATCTGTTCTGGGTGCCCGATGCTGTATTATAATGAGGTGCCTGGACTAAAAAGGACGAGCCAGGGAGAAATTGAGCGTTCCTAGCGCTCAAAAACATCGGGCAACCAGGAGCTGTGGCTGTGCGCTTAATACGAGCATCTATTCCTCGCACCGCAGTTGATTTACATGCACAATATACACCAAAATAGCATTGCCCTGGAGCGTGTATATTGTGTGTACGAGGTGTGCCCAGAATTTTTTTTTATCAACGCATTCAATTTTCCTTTCATTTTCTTCGCCACAAGCGGTAGATCTTAGTACCCCAAAGATACTAAGTAGAAGGAACCAAAAAGAGCAGTGTTTTTGTTTTTTTTTCATGCACTTTTGACTCAAAGCATGACTTTACGCCAGCTCTGGGGCTGGTGCTAAATTTTCTGCTCCAAAAAGGGTGTTTCAGGGTCAAGATGGTGGCATGCTAGAGGCTGTGGTCTGCTATTCTGCCTTACCTTCAATTTTCTTATGGTTTTTGTGTGGAGCCGCCACCACCTGATGATTGTCGGGGCAAGCTCTTTGCATCGGCTCAGCCTCTTTTTTTGAGTACCCCGGTTCTGCTGGGGTGGACATGTGGTGGTGCCCTCTCGTGATTCAGCCCAGGGAAACTCTGCCCCCCTTTGAGTGTTCATTGATGTAAGGAAGTCAATGACAAATACGTTAAAAATGTGGACTCCCTAAAAGTCAGGAGTGTTGGGGCGAGCGCTTTGATGAATATAAAAGAGGTAAAGGTAAAACCGGGAAGACAATACGCTTAGTTTTGTTTGCAAGCGGCAAGAGTAAGATACCGTGGAAATTGAGTGTGGATACATTTGGGTGATTCAAAGGAGAAATTTTTCTGGAAGATCTGGGTGCTAGGCACCCCTGAAGAAGCCGACTGTACGGCAAAACATGTTGAGAGTATGAATTTGTGGAGCAAAACTATGGAGGATATACAATGGAAGTTTAAATTTGTGGAGTGAAATCACGGTGGATATACAATATTGTAAAGAGAGAGTAGAACAACTGTATTGTAATATGGATTTTCTTAAAGATCTTTTTTTAATAGTGTGATTGTGTGTATGGATGAGTTTTTATGGTGGATATTTGTTATTTACCCTTTGTATCCAATACTGCAAAGAAATTTGATGTTTACTTGAAAAAAATTTTCTTGACAAAATGTTTTGTATACAATAATAAAGATTTTTATTAATGAATCTATATGTCACTATATGATATGTTGTGTTAGAGTACCTGATATATTTTATATACAATTGCCATTTTTTTGTATCTGATTTCACAGAAGGGCATTGCAGTGGGGTCGTGAACACAATGAATGTCCTGAAGAGGGAGGCGGAAGTGTAAAGGTGGCTGCTACAGGCTGGCAGTAATTGCAGGAACTTTGCCCTAGTGCCCTTGGTTAGCCAGTCCGGGAAGAGAGAGATTGTGTGTGGATGGCCGGGTATGTGAGAAAGCGTGTCAGTGCCCGAGTTTGTGTGTGACTGAGAGAATGTGAGCGTGTATCAGTTTCTGAGAGAGCAGGAGAATGTGTGTGGATGGCCAGGTATCTGAGAAAGCGCATCAGTGCCTAAGTGTGTCTCAGAACGTGTGTGTATGTGTGTGACTGAGAGAATGTGAACGTGTGTCAGATTCTGAGAGAGCAGGAGAATGTGTGTGTGGCCGGGTATGTGAGAAAGCGCGTCAGTGCCTGAGTGTGTCTCAGAACGTGTGTGTGTGTGACTTAGAGAATGTGAGCGTGTGTCAGTTTCTGAGAGAGCAGGAGAATGTGTGTGGATGGCTGGGTATCTGAGAAAGCACGTCAGTGCCTGAGTGTGTCTCAGAATGTTTGTGTGTATGTGTGACTGAGAGAATGTGTGTGGATGGCCGGGTATCTGAGAAAGTGCGTCAGTGCCTGAGTGTGTCTCAGAACGTGTGTGTGTATGTATGACTGAGAGAATGTGAGCGTGTGTCAGTTTCTGAGAGAGCAGGAGAATGTGTGTGTGGCCGGGTATGTGAGAAAGCGCGTCAGTACCCGAGTGTGTCTCAGAATGTGTGTGTGTGACTGAGAGAATGTGAGCGTGTGTCAGTTTCTGAGAGAGCAGGAGAATGTGTGTGGATGGCCGGGTATCTGAGAAAGCCCGTCAGTACCCGAGTGTGTCTCAGAATGTGTGTGTGTGACTTAGAGAATGTGAGCGTGTGTCAGTTTCTGAGAGAGCAGGAGAATGTGTGTGGATGGCTGGGTATCTGAGAAAGCACGTCAGTGCCTGAGTGTGTCTCAGAATGTGTGTGTGTATGTGTGACTGAGAGAATGTGTGTGGATGGCCGGGTATCTGAGAAAGTGCGTCAGTGCCTGAGTGTGTCTCAGAACGTGTGTGTGTATGTGTGACTGAGAGAATGTGAGCGTGTGTCAGTTTCTGAGAGAGCAGGAGAATGTGTGTGGATGGCCAGGTATCTGAGAAAGCGCATCAGTGCCTAAGTGTGTCTCAGAACGTGTGTGTATGTGTGTGACTGAGAGAATGTGAACGTGTGTCAGATTCTGAGAGAGCAGGAGAATGTGTGTGTGGCCGGGTATGTGAGAAAGCGCGTCAGTGCCTGAGTGTGTCTCAGAACGTGTGTGTGTGTGACTTAGAGAATGTGAGCGTGTGTCAGTTTCTGAGAGAGCAGGAGAATGTGTGTGGATGGCTGGGTATCTGAGAAAGCACGTCAGTGCCTGAGTGTGTCTCAGAATGTGTGTGTGTATGTGTGACTGAGAGAATGTGTGTGGATGGCCGGGTATCTGAGAAAGTGCGTCAGTGCGTGAGTGTGTCTCAGAACGTGTGTGTGTATGTGTGACTGAGAGAATGTGAGCGTGTGTCAGTTTCTGAGAGAGCAGGAGAATGTGTGTGTGGCCGGGTATGTGAGAAAGCGCGTCAGTACCCGAGTGTGTCTCAGAATGTGTGTGTGTGACTTAGAGAATGTGAGCGTGTGTCAGTTTCTGAGAGAGCAGGAGAATGTGTGTGGATGGCCAGGTATCTGAGAAAGCCCGTCAGTACCCGAGTGTGTCTCAGAATGTGTGTGTGTGACTTAGAGAATGTGAGCGTGTGTCAGTTTCTGAGAGAGCAGGAGAATGTGTGTGGATGGCTGGGTATCTGAGAAAGCACGTCAGTGCCTGAGTGTGTCTCAGAATGTGTGTGTGTATGTGTGACTGAGAGAATGTGTGTGGATGGCCGGGTATCTGAGAAAGTGCGTCAGTGCCTGAGTGTGTCTCAGAACGTGTGTGTGTATGTGTGACTGAGAGAATGTGAGCATGTGTCAGTTTCTGAGAGAGCAGGAGAATGTGTGTGTGGCCGGGTATGTGAGAAAGCGCGTCAGTGCCTGAGTGTGTCTCAGAATGTGTGTGTGTGACTGAGAGAGCGTGTGTGGATGGCCGGGTATCTAAGAAAGCGCGTCAGTGCCTGAGTGTGTCTCAGAACGTGTGTGTGTGTGACTGAGAGAATGTGAGCGTGTGTCAGTTTCTGAGAGAGCAGGAGAATGTGTGTGGATGGCTGGGTATGTGAGAGAGCGCGTCAGTGCCTGAGTGTGTCTCAGAACGTGTGTGTGTGTGACTGAGAGAATGTGAGTGTGTGTCAGATTCTGAGAGCGCAGGAGAATGTGTGGGAGCCGCCCTTCTTTTCCCACCACTCTTAGGCTCACCAGCTGGGCTGCCACCACTGCGCAACCCCAGTTTAGCTACTTTTCACACCGGATCTAGTGACTTTTATTTCCAAGTAGGGATTGGAATACTGTATGGTGGTGCGTTCATGGGTTTCATTTTTACAGAGATCGCAAAGTGATGATGTTCATAGAATAATAGTTTGGGGGGGGGGTGTTTATTGTTATTAAGAACAAGAATGGCCAAGGTGCAGCAGTTTTTGAGCAGTTTTGTCTCCCTCCCTCGCACTGTCCTTACAGTAAAATTCCTTATTCTCCCTGGGGAGCACAGGCTGTATCCCCCCCACACTCCCACCATCCTTGATCCAGCACAGAAATCCTCATCAAACTCACAGCAAACAAACTGTCCAATCTTTGTGCCAGGGATGATTTCTCCCCTCTCTCTCTCTGCTTACTTTGGGTCTTTTCATTTTCTCTCTGCCTCCCCATTCTGAGTTAAATCCCATCTTCCTCATTTTCTTAGCATTTCAAATATTTTTTATTCTGGTTCAGTAATACAGACACAGACTTTCAAACAATAATTTTGGACAGACATTGAATAAACAATGTTGTCTAAATAGTCTTGGATCCACCTGAAGAGTGCATGAAAAAACTTCAGGCATTCGTATTTCTCTACAAGACGATACAGAATTACAAACCCATCCCCTAATTCCTCCCTCCCCCACCTTCCACTGCTCTATCACTCTGTGATATTGCACAAGAGATAATCTACAACATGGATGATCATTTTAAAAAAAACCAAACAAGAAGCTGTCCCTCCTTTCACTCACAGCTCGCACGATGCAGTTATACAGACTTAGTAATGAGGGTAGAAATAGTTCCTCCTCTAGACCGGGGCTCATTCTCCTGGCCAGAGACTTTTTTTTAACAAATAATCAGAAATGTAGGGTTTCTCTGTCACCTTCTTGTCACTCTAACATCCCTTTCCCCTTTAACATAAGAAATGCCATGCTGGGTCAGACCAAGGTCCATCAAGCCAAGCTTGCTGTCACCAACTACAGCCAGTCCTGGTCACAAATACCTGGCAGATCCCACACTGTACATCCATTTCTTCTTACTCACTCCCAGGCATGGCAATAGTATTCTATAGTCTAAAGTAGTTAATAACGTTTTAAGGAATTTTTCTTCTAGGAACTTGTCCACACCTCTTCTGACCTTGTCCACACCTCTGACAGCAGATTCCACGGTTTGATTGTGCGTTAAGTGGAAAAGTACTTTCTATGATTTGTTTTGAATGTGCTGGTTGTTAGTTTCATGGAGTAGCCCTGTGTTTTGATATCACTTGAAAAAATAAACTTTTCTTCATTTACCCATTCCACCCCACTCATGATTATATAAATTTCTATTATATCCCCCTCAGACATCACTTTTCCAAGCTGAAGAACCCTAATCTGCATAGCCTCTCTCCATAGGAAAGCTGTTTCATTCCCTTTATCATGTTTGTTACACTCCTCTGCGCCTTTTTTATATCTGCTGTATCATGTTGAGATGGAGAAACCAAAACTGCACACAATACTCAAGGTCTGCGCTATGGCTCAATATAGAAGCAATAAAATAGTTTCTGTTTTATTCGCCATTCCTTTTCAGATCATTCCTGTTTGCTTTTTTGACTGCAGCCACACACGGCGCTGAGACTTTCAGTGTATTGTCCACAATGACTTCAAGGTTCTTTTCCTGGATGGTGGCTCCTCATACAGACTCCAGCATTGTGACCCTGTAGTTGGGATTATTTTTCTCTCTGTGCATCACTTAGCATGTTCCCACATTAAATTTCATCTGCCTTTCAGATGCCCAATTCTCCTAGTGTCACAAAGTCCCTTCTGCAGTCCCTCATAATCCTCTGCTGTTTTAACAGCTTTGATATAATTTTGTATCATCTGAAGATCTGATCACCTCACTCATTGTTCCCTTTTGCAGATCATTTATGAATATGTTAAACAGCGCAGGTCTCAGTGCACCCCAAAATGCTCTTAAAAGTGGTCAGATATTAAAAACTCCCTGGCTTTAAATGGAACCACAGAAAGGATCTGTCATGGCCTGGAGAGACTCCAGAGTTCTGCAGGGTCAATACCACAAGAACCTGACACCAGTTTTCTTTTGATAAAATAGGTTTCACACATCTCTTGTGAGATCTATTGCTATTAAATAAATATAGAATTTATGAATAAAAAATAAACCAAAATAATACACATTAGATCAGTGTTTCCCAACCAGTGCACCTTCAGGCCTGATCAGGTGTGCCATGGAAAAATCACCACTGCCTGACGCTCAGATCCAGGTCAGGACCTTACAACAAGAGTCACAATAATATTAATACATTGTTAGTTTACAAGGTGTCACCCTATTCCTGCTCATTTTTGCTATACCAGACTAACATGGCTATCAATCCCTCAGAAAACAATATGAACACATCATTTTTTATTTAAAAATGTATATCTATTAAAATGTGTTAATCGCTAATTGCAAAAATATGTGTATAAATCATATTTATGTATTCTAACTTACATATTCATATAATACACAGCATGCAATAAAGTGAATAAAATAATTAAAAGACAAACACATAGTACATAAAATCTCATGCCAACAGAATCTGCATCATCAATGCAGAAAAGGTGTGTGAAGGGGCTTTGCCAGTCACTAACATTGATCTCGAGTATTTTTCTAGAAAGGAGTTTGTGGTATTTGGGATTCCTCCCACCACTATAGCCCTACTTTTTTTTTTTTTTCGTGGAAAGGCTTTCCTTGGAGCGTGCTCAGTTCTTCAAAGGGTTAGGCATGGCTGCGGGAGTCAGGAGGAAGATCCCGCCCAGGATCTGAACAGAGAGGGTCAGGAGCAGCCCAAAGGAGGCACTGGAGAAGAGAAAAAGAAGCTGGAGATCACCCCCATAGTCTCAAGAAAAGAGAGAGGAGTGGTCATAGCCTCACTCCCCGAGGTCTTGGATCAAACGAAGAGGACGCGGATTGCAGTGGAGAAGTTGGAACTGTGTCCAGTCTGAAAGGACAGGCTGGGTCATTTTGGTTCTCTTTGCCCAAGCGACTAGAAAAACAAGGGTGCAAAGAAGTGTATTTTGGACTTTTGGATTGGAGGCAGCAAAGGCGACAGGTTGGGCTCTGGTATTAGAGCCATCTGAACAGTTTTGACCTGGGACTACAGAGTTTTGACCCGCATTTGGGGATTTTGCTCTGCTTCTCTCTTTTTGCTAGCTGAGTGTTGGGACCCTTTCCAGTTATTCAAACCTCTGGACAAGAGAGAGGGCTTTGCCTTGTGGATAATGGCGCAAGAGAGATGAACAAGGCTACCACATTTTTTATTGCTGTGATTTTTTTGATACTGATCTTTATTTTGTGTAATTTTGGCTCAGATACTTTTGTTTGATTTGCAGTGAAGACTTTATTTTGAACACCACTTTTGGTGTCCTTGCTGTTATTTTGGCGACTGGGCCAGGGGTCCTGGAGATTAACTTCTCCCCCTCCCCCACCAGACTCAAACCCGGACCGGTGGCACCTCTGAATGGTATTCGCAGCACAGGAGATTAACTACTCAAGATTAATATGAAAACAGCGAAATGCCAGAAACAGAAAAGAACTACTCACTTCCTGAGAGACAATAAATGTGGTTTGTAAGTCCAGCATTCATAATAACAACTATCCCTACAGTCCATCTCCCTCCTTTCCAAAACATTACCACTACACCCAGCCCACAAGCTCCAGCACTTCTTTCAAAAGCAATGCCCACCGGATGCTACCAAGGACGACAATTAAGAGATACTTCCCACCATTCCTTAAAAGGAAATAACTGTGCCTTAATTAACTTCCAGAATCTCAGTTAGTTCATTTTTATAGTACTAGTGGATATACAAATGCTGTAGGATGTGATAAGTATTCAGGCAGAAGTGCCTACTGAAGAATTCTTACAGTGCTTATGCCCCTGTTTACAGATAAACAGACTCAGTACTCAGTCAGGTTAGCATTTATTGGTATGCAAAATAAGACAGAGTATCGGGAAGGAGAGACAAGTGACCTGACAGTCACTGTCGGAGCTCCTTCTGCTTGCACATTAGCTGCTTATATAGAAAATTTCTCTCTTTGTTTACCAATTTCCTCTTATCTCAGCACAGCATAATAGTTGGAACTATTTATTTTCATCTTAGCCTAGCCCATTATTGTTGACACCAATATTAGTATGTTTTCCTGTTCCCACAGGTTATCTCTCTTTTATTTGAGTTACAGTCTCACCAGGGCGCCAGTGGTTTCCAGCACGAGTCCTTTTGTTTGGTTATCAGATCTCCCCGCTGGCAATGTTTCTTTTTCTGATATGGCTCTTGAGCACCACAGCTGCAGTTCTGTGCACACTCATCATGCCTGCTAGAGCTGTCTCTTGCTCTGCAAATATACACTACCCCAAAGACCTTACAATATAAGTGGGTACCTGAGGCAATGGGAGATATTAACTGACTTACTCAAGGTTACAAGTGTCATTGGAAGAAGGGAAATTAGAGCCTCTGGGTTCTTTGGTGCCAACCACTAGGCCCCTCTTCCTCCCAGCATTAGTGGTGGCTCTTAAACAGGTAGGAGATCCTTTCTAAGGTCATGTGTAACTATGCATGCTTCCTCTTCTTAGCTTCAGCAGGAGCCACGGGCAGCAGGCAGGGCACGGATAACTAGGCCCAGCTTTTTGCAGCGCACACATCACCTCCTCATTTTCCCTCTCCTTTGAATCCTTCCAGTCTCAGTCTTTGCTAACTCTCTTCATTTGTTTTACAATTTGGAAGAGAGGCTGGTGGGGATTTCAGTGCTTCCCTGGCTCTTCTTTTGACCATATAAATCCTCGTCATGTCCGCATTGCATAGTCAGTGGAGTCTGGTGTGTCACACAACATTTGTGTTAATCTAAGTTGTCCTTGGGCTTGAAAAGGTTGGGAGACCCTGCATTAGAGAAAAAAATCTTTTCTTACATTTTCAGGCAACAATCAGAATGACAAGTCCTTTTGCTTTTTTCCCAACAACTAACTTTGTATTGAGTCTTGATGTTGCAGGAAGGAGGGAGAACCAACCATATGAGGAATAATAATAATAATCTTGGAAACCAGGAAGTTTCACATAAGCTCAGGTTTCATTATATGTCTGAAAATGTCAAGCAAAATTATGTATTTTATTGTCAGGCAATTTGAATATTATAATTTATATACAATATTTCCTTCATGATTTACCTGAGTTTATCACAGATATCACAATTCTGTTTGTCTTGGATAACAGATATTTTATTAGGGGCTTTATTAACTTTATCAAATAAATCTATCACAATAAGCCTAATGATTGTCAGATGTTAAGAGGAATAAATATTAGCAAATATGCTCTGGTTCTTATCATTAAGAATAAACAAGAAACTAAAAGGTGAATTTTCAGACCCATGTGCACACAGTGTTATTGTTTGTAAGGTTTTGGGTGGACCCTTGGACACTGTGGCTGCTGACCACGCCCACGGGGGGGAGTCCAGTGAGGGGCCACAGGTCAGGCTCAGCTTAAGGACACACAACACAGAGATTGATCTTTTATTAACAGTATAGAGGAGCCACCAGAGGTGGCAGTAGTGAGCAGAGATGAAGCCCGGCTGGGCTTGTAGTCCCTCAGGGCACTGGAACAGCGATCCCACAATGGCTGTGCTGTACAGGAGAGAAACTGAGACAGTGAGTACAATGAAGTATATGTAGGGTTCTGGAATAGAGCCTCATTGGTTGAGTACTCACACAGCGGTTCCTCTCGGTAGGAATCACAGGAGCTGAAATAAAGCAGGCCCTCGAGGAGCGAGTACCTGGTTCCAGGGAACAGCTCTGAGAAAAGTAGACAGCAGTATCTTCCAGGCAGAAGTGAAGTCCAGGCAGCGAGTCCGGGAACATGGGCCCTCGAGGAGCGAGTACCGGTTCCAGACAGCGACCTGAAAGAGAAGAGAGAGGCACCCGAGGAGCGGATACCCCAAATAGAATAAGTCCAATAATGGAGAGGCAGAGTAGCTAGGTACGGAGAGCGAATCCCATCCGTAAGGGGTTCCTTGCTAACTCGAGTAGCTAGCAGTAATGTAGGCTTTTTGTATCCGGGATACGTGACGTCATCACAGGGAGATGCCCCTGAGGTTTGCGCCAAAGAAAGTATTTGAAGTAGGGCCGCACGGCACTGGACAGCATGATGGGAGGCAGCGCCCAAGCCGGACTGGGGACGCCGGAGAGGACGGCAGGCAGACACCGCGGCAGCCAAACGTCCGTCAACCGTGGGAGGAGTCGCCAGAGAGGTAAGGAGGGCGGAGTGAAGACGTCGGGCAGCAACAGTCGAAACACACAGACACGCCGATTTTATAACATGCGAGCTCCAACGCACGCGTGTTATAAAATCTGCTATCCACGTGCACATGTGCGCCAGATTTTCTATCAGCACACACATGTGCGTGCGAGTACCAAGTTGCGCACGTCAGGGGTTAAATTTTGTAACAATTGCGTGGCGACATGATAGGGCCTTTCCCCAGTTCCCTCCCAGTCCGCTCCGGGAACTTCCTAAACCCTCTATCTACCCTGCCAGCCTTCTCCCCTATCCTCCCTGACCCCTAAAACCCCTCGAACTAGGGTTTGAACAGCTAAGTTTATGAAAAAGAAAACCAATGAGCTTCAAGACCAGCAATAGATTGAAAAAAAGACCTGAAGTATTGGACCAAACAGGCAGGTCAGCTCTTGGCCAGAGAGATCCTGACCAGAGATTTGTATCAAACATGTTTCTGATAAAGCCACGCGTGCTAATAGGTGGGTCTGTGAAACTAAGCCATAAAACGCAGCCTCAGTGGCGCCTCGCCAGCTCTGATTTTGCAGGAAAACAGTCCTTCATCTTCCTGTGTAGAAAATTGTCTTTCTGTAAGCGACTGCACTCAGCCCAACGTGCTGCCATCGGCTGAGTACACCAGCGACCACCCTTCCTGGCATGCTGCTCACCAGGTGCACGTATGCGCGACACCCCACAGCAGGAAATCACAACTCCAGCGCTTCCTGATGATGTCAAGCGGCTGGGTATATAAACCCAACCACGACGCCAGCAGCTTGCCTCAGCAACGGGTCTTCTGCCTTGTGTGCAGGACGTGTTGCCTCACCGGCTCCTGCTTCCTTGCCTCTTCTTACCTCACCCTGCCTTAGACCGATTCCCAGTATTGGCCTTTCCCTTGGCCGTTAACCACACTCTGCTTGCGGCCTTGCCCTGACTTCAGCCTGGCCCCAGACTCTCTCTCTCTCTCTCTCTCTTTCTTGTCTCTGCCCTGAGGGACCATCGCCTAAGACCTGCCAGCCCCAACCTACAGGGAACCAGGGGCCGGTAAAGGCGAAGCCTCAACTCCAGTCGCAGGCCAGGGCACGTTCACCAGCTGTTGGTGTGGGCCAAGTGGGTTCACCCACTAGGCTGTGCCAACCACACCACAGCACAAGAGTCCAGTCCCATTACACTTTCCTTGTTCAGAAAAAGATGTCAAGCATTCCATGAGCCTTTGCAAGGCAGACTCCATCTTGTCAGCAAATATACAGTAGTTAGGTTTTATTGGGTCTTGCTCCTACATTTTAATGTATTCAGCTACAGTACATTATCTCCATTTTATTTTCAGAGACCCAAATAAATATATCTTGTCCTCATTAGGCCATTAGGGAAAAAGCACAGGACTGGTTCTACGGCTGAGTCCTAAAGCATTGCACGTTCAAGCAGCAGCAGTGTCTGAATCATCAAGCAGGCTGCTCACCCTGTAAAAACACTGCTAGCAGTAATTTTGTTATGGGTTTGACAGTTGCTTGGTTTTGATTGTTAATATTATTACCTTTAAACCTGCAGTAAAGCAGCAGTTATTACACTTAAGAGAAACATGTGGGTAACCTGAACGGAGCGGCAGTTACTACCCTTAACAGAAACATGGGGGCAACTAGCACAGAGCGGCAGTTACTACCCTTAACAGAAACATGGGGGCAACTAGCACAGAGCGGCAGTTACTACCCTTAACAGAAACATGGGGGCAACCAGCACAGAGCGGCAGTTACTACCCTTAACAGAAACATGGGGGCAACTAGCACAGAGCGGCAGTTACTACCCTTAACAGAAACAAGGGAGTAACCTGCACGGAGCGGCAGTTACTACCCTTAACAGAAAAATGGGGGTAACCTGCATGGAGCAGCAGATACTACCTTTAACAGAAACATGGGGTAACCTGCACGGAGCAGCAGTTACTACCCTTAACAGAGACATGGGGGTAACCTGCACGGAGCGGCAGTTACTACCCTTAACAGAAACAAGGGGGTAACTGGCATGGAGCAGCAGTTACTACCCTTAACAGAAACATGGGGGCAACTAGCACAGAGCGGCAGTTACTACCTTTAACAGAAACATGGGGTAACCTGCACGGAGCAGCAGTTACTACCCTTAACAGAGACATGGGGGTAACCTGCACGGAGCGGCAGTTACTACCCTTAACAGAAACAAGGGGGTAACTGGCATGGAGCAGCAGTTACTACCCTTAACAGAAACAAGGGGGTAACTGGCATGGAGCAGCAGTTACTACACTTAACAGAAACATGGGGGTAACCTGCATGGAGCGGCAGCTACTACCCTTAACAGAAACATGGGGGTAACCTGCACGGAGCGGCAGTTACTACCCTTACCAGAATGCATAGAGGTAACCTGCATGGAGTGGCAGTTACTACCCTTAACAGAAACATGGGGGTAACTGGCATGGAGCAGCAGTTACTAACCTTAAAAGAAATAAAGGGTTAACCAACACAGAGCAGCAGTTACTACCCTTAACAGAAACATGGGGGTAACCTGCATGGAGTGGCATTTACTACCCTTAACAGAAACATGGGGGTAACCAGCACAGAGCGGCAGTTACTACCGTAAGAAACTTGCTGGGGCCTATAATTGCATCAAAGATGCTGTGTCCCCCCCCTCCCTCAGATTCTGCACCATCACAAGCCCAAGGACTTCACCCACTTTGGCATCGATCTTTCTCCAGAAATCTTTAACTTGTTCACGTCCTCCAGGTGTATATACTGGAGCCCTCTTCTCCCACCATCTCTCCAGCATGGTCAAGGGATGGAAGGATAAATCTTGGTGAAACACAGAGGGGGGATCTCGATGTCCTGCACAGTCACTCAATGCACCGCTGTCCTATTCTTTTCCAGCCTCCCTCCTGCTGGTCCTGTCCTAGATCCTCATTCCAACTGAGCTCCCAGAGATAAAGGGGGTTCTCTTTCCCCATAAGTCACAGTGATCGCACTACATAAGGGGGATATTATGGTGCATCCTTCTTTTGGATGGCACTCTTCTATCTCAGCCAACTCGTCTGTTTTTAGGAGAACCTCTTTAATCCGGACATAAATTTCCAGGGACTCTGTCCTCAATCCAGACTCGCTTTTCAAGCGTCAAAATGTAATCCGACCTTCCTCATTCCATAACTGACCCAGAAATCCCAGCCCGGCCCTCGACCAGTCCTCCATTTCTGGATCTGCCCTAGAGGTAACACAACGTGGCCAGCACATGAAGGCACTGGGACAGGATTGTGTCTCTACGGAACGAGAATGTTTATACAATTTCCAGTGGACGAGCCGTGCCGCATTGTTCTGCCTCTCCGTGCACAGGCTTCTCACATCCGCACGTCACATCCAGCAACGAGGAGGCGTGAAACCGTTTCCAGTTCTGTCCTGCAGAATCTGCATTTGTCCGTTTCGCCGGTCTTTTCTACTCTGGCCGTGACCCATCTCGGTGCATAGTCCACTGTCCGGTGCTGCAATGACCATTCCTCTTCAGTAGACCAGACGCCTGGGTTATGTCCACCAATCAACAGATGGAAATTTCTTGCGTTCCCTTCTCCTCCAGGCACTCTGCAAAGTTTTGCTGCACCCCCTGTTCAGGTGCCTGCGGGTCGCAGAGCGCGGTCCTTTTCCTGCGCTCTGCTGAGGCAGCCATTGCTCCCTGCTACCAACAAGAGAAAGAATGAGGAAGCCCTGGACCTCCGACCAGTCCAAGACTCCTACCCCAAGGCCGTTCTGATGCCGGTGCTTCCGTGCTCCTCATGCACGGCTCTGGTCTTCATTTTTTGGGGTTTTTGTTTTTAAACTTCATGGACAGGCAGCCCCACACTAGCCCAGTCCTAACACCAGAAACTGAAGCCCCTGGCTCAAGCCCTACTCAACCACGGGAGGGAGAAAATTCTTACATCTCAGGAGCTGCCTTTCGAATCAAGAACGTCTTTCCCAGGGCTCTGCTCACCTGAGGGAGGGAGGACGTGCCATTTTACCCCAGGAGCTGCCCTCCAAAATGTCTTTCCTCTTAAACCAGCCTAACCGGGGTTCAGACAGAGCACGGGATGCTCGTTTACCATCTGCTGGTGACAGAGATCACTGGCAGGCCGAGGTCAGCACGGATGCATATAAGGGGGTGATGTCAGCAAGTCTGCTGAACTCTGTCTCCACCTGCTGGTCGGTGGGCATAACCCATTCTTCAGGCTTCGTCTGACTGGATGATCAGGAAGCATGTTTTCCATGCATAAAATAATGTATGTGCAGAAATCATTTTTTTGTGCGCATAAATCTTATTTTATGCATGGAAAATGTGATATGTGCACATAAACTATGTTTTCTGTGTGCTAATGCTTTTCTGTACACACATTTTCTGTGCAATTGTTTTACTCCCAATGCATTAGTAAAACATTAGTTTACTGCATTGGGAATTTATAAAAAGAATTATTTGTGCGTTAAGAAACTGCACAGACAGGAATGAACCTCACTCCTAAGCCAGATTATGCTGAATTTGATCTCAGTCCCTCAAATACTGCTAGTGCCCTTCACAATACTTGTACTGTGCCAAAGAGAGCTTCCTTCTGGGGTTCATAAGATGTTATATGTATATGCAGCATGTCTAGATGGAGCTGGAAGGCCACTGACTCCCAATACCATTGGGAACATTTCTGGATCTTTCTGTCACATTTCTTGGTCTCGGTTTGCATCATTTGATACTCGAGGTTCTCCTCTCTCTGTCTCTATGGTGCACAGAATGGTCACTTTGTACTGACACGTCTGGCAGCAATGCTGTTCTGGTGCTTTTCTGGTTTTGAGCTTTTTGTCTGTTGGAATGGGGATGTCCCAGGTGATCACAACTTCTTCATTCCCTCAGGGTTGTGATCCCAGTCCTTTTCTGGTACAGAGATGCTCTCCTGTTTATACAATTCCCAGGGGATGAGCCGAGACACCTTACTACGCCTTTCTGTATCCAGGCCTTCTGACATCAACACTTGGCGCCCAGCAGCGAGGTGTGAAACTGTTTCTAGCTCTGTTTTATATAATCTGATTTTATCTGTTTTACCATTTCAGTCTATGCTGGCTGTAACCATCTTCTCTGTAATCCGCTGACCTGTGCTGCGATAATCAATCTCTCCCCTTCAGGTCTAAGCTCACCTCTCCTTCCTACTCCTGCTAGCACTTTACTCCAGCTCTCCTCTGTATTTCTCTTTCTGCAGCAGCTCTTAAGGGCTCCAGACTGGCATCACTTCCACACTTCTTTTTCTTATTAAAGATCTTACAGTTTCCTTTTCCTTATTACTGTTCCTCTTTCTTCCAATTTTTGGCATGCTTTATGAACCTCTTGATTTAAATATAGGATTTTTAGCATGAAAACAGCAGGGCATTACCTCTGTTTTGTATTCAGAGGTCCACGGTGTCTCCAAATGGGTTTGTTTTGCACATACCTGGAGAGGAATAAACTTCACTTGTCAGCCGCTTTACAATGAATGCTCTTGTTAGTACTTTAATTGTGCCAAAGAAAGCTGCCTTCTGGAGTTGATAGGGTGCAATCTTTATAGGCAATAGATCAACATGCACATGAAACCTCTTCTTAATTAAGCCAGTGGCTCCCAATATTACTAGGAATATTTTTGCATCTTTCCTCCTCAATTGCTTGTCTCTGATTGCATCGCATGATACTTAAGGATCAGTGTAGACACTCTGGTCTGATTTCGGCCTGAAGCTTTTATCATACTCGGTAGATGTAAATCATTTCTCTCCTGCATGGCTTATTTTGTGTGTTCTCAGTTCTGATAGCTGACAGAAGCTTTTATCACACTCAATACAAATATACAGATTCTCTCTCATGTGGGCCATCTCATGCTGTTTTAGGTTTGATCTCGTATAGAAGCTTTTATCGCATTTAGTACATGTGTACAGTTTCACTCCTGTGTGAATCACTTGATGCCTTTTCAGTTCTGATCTCACTTTGAAACTTTTATTACACTCAGTACATGAGTACGGCTTTTCAGCTATGTGGCTCATTTGATGAACTTTCAGGTAACATTTCAGTGTGAAGCATTTATCACACTCAGCACATTTATATGGTTTCTGTCCTGTGTGGGTCATCTTATGCATTTTTAGGTGTGATCTCCAATAAAAGCTTCTATCACACTCGGTACATTTATATGGATTCTCTCTTGTATGTATCATTTGATGCCTTTTCAGTTCTGATCTCCTTTTGAAGCTTTTATCACACTCAGTACACATGTATGGTTTCTCTCTCGTGTGGTTTACTTGATGCCTTTTTAATGCTGATCGCCAATAGAAGCTTTTATCACAATCAGTACATTTAAATAGAATCCCACCTGTGTGGATTACTTGATGCCTTTTCAGTTCTAATCTGCTTTTGAAGCTTTTATTGCACTCAGTACATGAATATGGTTTTTCAGCCATGTGGAACATTTGATGTTTTTTCAGGCAAGATTTCTGTGTGAAGTTTTTATCACACTCTGTACATGTGTATGGTTTCTCTCCTGTGTGGATCACTTGATGCCTTTTCAGTGCTGATGTCCTTTTGAAGCTTTTAGCACACTCAGTACATGTGTATGGTTTATCAGTCATGTGGATTACTTGATGCTTTTCCAGGTCTGATTTCCAACAGAAGCTTTTATCACACTCAGTACATTTATATGGATTCTCTCCCATGTGTATCACTTGATGCCTTTTCAGGTCTGATTTCCTTGTGAAGCTTTTATAACACTCAGTACATGAGTATGGTTTTTCAGCCATGTGGAACATTTGATGATTTTTCAGTTCTAATCTGCTTTTGAAGCATTTATCACATTCCGTACATGTGTATGGTTTCTCACTAACATGGCTCATTTGATGCTTTTCCAGTTCTGATCTCCAATAAAAGCTTTTATCACATCCATTACATTTATATGGATTTGC
The DNA here is from genome assembly GCF_901001135.1 of Rhinatrema bivittatum. NCBI lineage: Eukaryota > Metazoa > Chordata > Amphibia > Gymnophiona > Rhinatrematidae > Rhinatrema > Rhinatrema bivittatum. The sequence goes on along the minus strand of NC_042616.1, from coordinate 35,187,979 downwards.
TCCTGTGTGGATTCCTTGATGCCTTTTCAGTGCTGATCTGCTTTTGAAACTTTTATCACACTCAGTACATGTGTATGGTTTCTCTCCAGTGTGGATCTTTTGATGCCTTTTCAGACTTAGTTTTTCACTGAAATGTTTATGACACTCAGTACATATGTAGGGTTTCTCTCCCGTGTGAATCTTTTGATGACTTTTCAGTTGTGATCTCACGCGGAAGCATTTATCACACTCGGTACACGTGTATGGTTTCTCTCCTGTGTGAATCATTTGATGAATTTTTAGGTGTGCTTTTGCACGGAAGCATTTATCACACTCTGTACATTTGTATGGTTTCTCTCCTGTGTGGATCATTTGATGAGTTTCCAGTTTTGATTTCCAATAGAAGCTTTTACCACAATCAGTACATGTGTATGGATTCTCTCCTGTGTGGTTTATTCGTTGCGTTTTCCATTCCAATCCCTTATGAACGCATTCACCATGCTCAGCACATGCAAATGTTTTTTCTTTCATATGGGCCGTTTGATGCTTTCGCAAGTCTGAATATATAATTGATTTTTCTCTTTTGTGACTCATTTGGTGGTTTTTCAGTTGCGATGGAAAAATGAAGGTTTTATTGCATTCACTACATGGAAATGGTTTCTCTCTCATATGATTCTTCTGGTGAGCTTTTAATATTAATTTATTTGCAAATCTTTTTCCGAATTCACTGCATGAAAGGGGTCTCATCCCAGTAAGCACTCTCGGGTGTTTTGTAAGATATTGTTTCAGCCTGAAGCTTTTCCCATATTTAATGCCAGGAAAGGGTCTCTCTCCAGTGTGAATATTCAGGTGTTGTGAGAGAAATTGCTTCCGTCTGAAGCTTACACTACATTTACTACTGGGAAAGGCTCTCTCTGAACTGTGAACATTCATATATTTATTTAAAGAATTCTTAAGCCTCAAGACTTTTCCATATTTAGTAGACTTCAATGGTTTTTCTTCCAAGTGCATTCTCTGGTGTATTTCCAGGTATTTTTTCTGAAGGAATTTTATTCCACACTCAGGACAGGGGAATGATTTATCTTGGTTAGTGTGGAATTTCTGGTGCGCTGTAAGCTGCTGTTCCTGATAGAAGATCTTACCACAGTCTGTACATGTATATGGTCTCTCTCCTCCATGCAGTCTTTGGTGAGATTTTAGAGAGCTCTGATCCATGTAGCAGTCCCCACAATCATTACACTCATACTCTTCTGTTGTCTTGGTTTCCTGTTGCTCCTTAGTGTGAGGGATATCATCAGTACTTTGCTCACAGGGAGTCACATTCTCAGTGGAGTCTCCTGCTGGGTTTCTTGGACTCTCCTGTGGTTTACATTGAGCCCAGCTGTTTCTCTCCCAGTCACAACATGGACAGGTATCCCCTCCCTCTTCCCCTGATACAGTGTTAGTCACCTCCAGATGTTTAGTGGGTTCCTCAGGATGCGTCTTCTTGTGTCTTCCCTTGGACTCATCGATCTCTGGATAAGAAAATAAAGGATAGAAATTACTTGATGTGAGGGAGACTCAGAGTGACAACGGTCAGGTTTTTCCCAGTATTAACCCCTCCGAGGGTACAGGGGTGTAAAGCAGCCACGTCACCTCCTCTCTGCAACATTCTCGGATGAACTACATCAGTGTTTCTCAACCTTCTGAATGCCAGGGACTGGCTAACTACTTTCCTTAAATTCTGTGGGCCAGTGGTATCTCTGGCAGTGGAAATACACCTCCCCCACCCACTGTTTAATCTCATAAATCAGCTAAGCAGCTGGTCTGTGTCTTTTTAAGGAGGTAACTAGCCAATTAAATAACTATTTTGAGGGAGGGGATAGTTGCTCTTAAAAACGTTCCCCCCCCCCTCTCTCCTAAACAGCCAACAGTATTGTCCATAAAAAAACCCCCCAAAAACAAAAGCAGCTCTTCCTCCCAGCCAACCACCAGTTTATGATTGGGAAAACAAAACACTTCTCCTTCTCTCTCTCACTCCCCCCATCGCATTTCTACTAAAATTAATGCTTCCCTTCTCTGTGGACTTTATTCCTTTTGAGGCTGGTTCTGATCTCTGGGAGGGAGCAGCTGCAGCTGAATGTTAAAGAGTTGATATGAGACTGCGTCAGTGTCTGCTCCGCTCTCAGGCCCTGTGGTTACCTGACATCCTCCTATATTTTCTATAGGAGACGGGACCTGAAAGCAGAGCAGATGCAGACTCAGACTCACTCTGGCTCATTACCTTTCAGCTGTAGCTGCTCTCCTCCCAGTGTTTGGGCCTCAGAACAGCCCCAAATGGGGAAAAAAAGGGCTTCAGGGCAGAGTTGAGGGTGGGAGGTAGGAAGAGGATCTTCTGGCTGGGAGGCAGGATGCAGTGCAGTGGGTGCAGCTGCAGAGCAGTCCTTGCTTCCTATTTGTCCTCCTGCAGGGTTGAGGGAGGGACTTAGGAAGAGGATCAGGTGGCTGGGATGAAGGATGCAGTGCAGTGGGTGGAGCTGCAGAGCAGGTCTTGCTTCCTCCTTGACCTCCTGCAGGGCTGAGGGTGGGACTTAGGAAGAGGATCTGCTGGCTGGGATGCAGGATGCAGTGCAGTGGGTGCAGCTGCAGAGCAGGTCTTGCTTCCTCCTTGTCCTCCTGCAGGGTTGAGGGAGGGACTTAGGAAGAGGATCTGGTGGCTGGGATGCAGGATGCAGTGCAGTGGGTGCAGCTGCAGAGCAGGTCTTGCTTCCTCCTTGTCCTCCTGCAGGGTTGAGGGTGGGACTTAGGAAGAGGATCTGCTGGCTGGGATGCAGTGCAGTGGGTGCAGCTGCAGAGCAGGTCTTGCTTCCTCCTTGTCCTCCTGCAGGGTTGAGGGTGGGAGTTAGGAAGAGGATCTGCTGGCTGGGATGCAGTGCAGTGGGTGCAGCTGCAGTGCAGGACTTGCTTCCTCTCTGTCCCTCTGCAGGGTTGAGGGTGGGAGTTAGGAAGAAGATCTGCTGGCTGGGATGCAGTGCCTTGCAGTGGGTGCAGCTGCAGAGCAGGTCTTGCTTCCTCCTTGTCCTCCTGCAGGATTGAGGGTGGGGCTTAGGAAGAGGATCTGCTGGCTGGGATGCAGTGCAGTGGGTGCAGCTGCAGAGCAGGTCTTGCTTCCTCCTTGTCCTCCTGCAGGGTTGAGGGTGGGACTTAGGAAGAGAATCTGCTGGCTGGGATGCAGTGCAGTGGGTGCAGCTGCAGAGTAGGTCTTGCTTCCTTCTGGTCCTCATGCAATCGCCGTCACTTTGTCGACAGTCAGATATGTTGCCAAGGATCAGTGCCTGGTTTTTTATGTAACTCACCAGGCCTAATAGTATTTGATTTATGTGGATTTAAATAACCCTCTTCCCATGAAAGCATAAGGCAGTGTGTAATAAAAAATCATTGTCATCAAATAATAAATACAATACTGCATACAAACTTTTAATAAATAAATTAAAACTAGACAAGCATAAAATAACCATCAGTCAAAACTACCACGATATCAAAAGACAAAATAAAATTAGCAGAGAATAATTCCATAACATGAATATGTAAAAAGAAATACAACTTGTAAGCGAAGTGGACTTTGTGCCAGGGCGTGGTTGATGCAGCCTAAAGGGTGAACCCCCTCGGCCCATGCTGCCAGTTGATGGACATGCCCTGGGCTGGGAATGGACTGGAGTTTCACCTATACCAGCCACGCTCCCCACTGGCTAGGTCTTTAGGTTCCCGGGGCTGCCTCCTCTCTTTCTCATCCTGAGAGAGTCTTACATGGCCCAATTGCATGGGCTGTGCCGCAGGAGGAGCGGGTTCTGGACTGGGAGTACTGGAAAAGAGGAGTCAAACGGAACGGTCGTCGAGAAGCCTTGTTTTCCTGGGTCTAGTCTTGAAACCTCCAGTCTACTCAGATGGCCAGTGCGATCACACCCTCCAATAGTTGGCGGAACATCATGCCCAGCCAGCACACCCTTGATCTGGCCAGACAATCCCTGCCAGAAAACGGCTATCTGGCTGTCCTCTGCCCGTTGGAGCTCCGAGACTGGAGCACGGTAATGTATGGCGTACTCTCTCATGCTGCGGGTTCTTTGGACGCGAAGGAGTTCAGCTGCCCGTGGAAGAGGCCCAGCCAGGTTTGTCAAAGGCGAGGTGGAACTGGCGAAGGAATTCCTGGAGGTCATGGGAGAATCAGGTCCTCTCGTTCCCAAAATGGGGACCCCCCTCCAGGCCAGAGCCCTACCATCTAGTACCAAGAGCATGCGGGTCACTCTGGGGCGGTCAGCGGGGGAACAAGGTGGGCTGGCACGCGAAGTGCATTCGGCACTGGTCCAGCAAAACCCTGGCATTCGTTTGGGCCTCTCCAAGGTAATGGGGAGGCGGTGGCAGAAGTGGAATGGGCCTCGAAAGAAGAGCCAGCATCAGCGGTGGCGTTTGCACGCTGTCCATTCCTCCAGCGAGTCTCTGGAGAACTCTGTCCCCCGGTCCAGGATCCCTTGCTGCTGCTGGATGTGCTGTGCAACCCCCAGGATAGCCGAAAGCAATCCTGTAAGTGAAGGGGCCTCCTGTGCTGGGGCATGGTTGGCACGGTCTAGAGGGCGAGCCGCCTAGGCCCACACTGTCAGCTGGTGGATGTGCCCCGGGCTGGGAGTGCACTGGAGTTTTACCTCTCCCAGCCCTGCTCCCCACGGGTTGGGCCTTTGAGTTCCAGGTGGCCCAGTAGGACTCAGGCGATAGCCCCTCAGAGCTAAGACAAGGAGAGAGAGTCCTGGGCCGAGCCAAAGGTCAGGGCAGGCAGTAAGGAGACCGTAGTCCAGGTCTCAAGCAGCTTCTGGAAGACCAATGCAACACGATATAGAGAATTCATTTACATTTCAATTTTAAGCAACGCTGTGACACTAATCGCTACAAACTTAGGGCCTCACTTACTAAGCCTTTTCCCCCTAATCTGTGTCTATGGGGGAAAAAAAGCTTAGCAAACAAGACCCTTCAACTGAAAGCCCTCAGATGACAGGGAAATATCTCCAATCCCTGAATGTAATTCACCTTGAGATACAATGAAAAGGCATGGGCTGAATCTAAAATAATTAAATAGTGCGGCATGATTTCTAATTTCTATTCATAAAATGGTACCATTAGATTCTTTTTTTTTTTTGCAAAATCATTTTTATTGAAAGTGGCATTCCAAACTCATGCCCCGTGTTATAAGGCAATCTCCCCCCCACCATATATTCCCTCAGTATCATACTCATCCAACCCCCCCCCCCAAGCCAAACTCAATCCCGCCGCCGGATCCAACACATTCACACGCTTCCCATACACCCGTCACGTACCAAACCGCACTCCCCACATTGCAATGAATGCCCTGCCCCTCAGTATACAGCCTTTAACAATTTCAAATGGCTTTGCCTAGATTCTGGGACACACTCCCCCACCGAAGCAGACTACCAAGGATACCAGCGGACAAGGGACTCAGCCAAAACCACCCCCAACCCTTACTTATTGAGAAATCAGCTTTGAAGCAGAAGCAGTGGAGCCATCTGGGCACGGACAGAGTCCTCTCCCCCCTCCAGTCAGTAGAGCAGGCCAACTCTCCAAGATGGGTTTCCACCAACGCCGGTAAATGATCCCAGAATCTTTTCCAAGCTTCAGCACATAGGGTAGAGCCTGAACGTTTAGCAAATTTCATGTCCCGCCACTCTGTTTACGTACGTTGAGTCATTTTGTCCACCCACACATCAAAGGAAGGCCCAACCTCCCCTATCCAATCCAAAGGGAACACATTTACATGCCCAGGCCAGTGCACAAACGTGATGTGATCAGGTTGGGTTTTGCCAGAGCAAGAGAGTCTTCCCAACAACACTGGCTCTCCAGAACGTGGCACTGCAGTTAAGACATCGCACGAAGAACTGCTGACCGGAAAGCATCCAGCTCAGTGCACGTGATGCAGCGACGCGGAAAAGTTCCAGGTCCGGCTGTGCATTCTGTCCACGTAAGCCGACGTTGCTCTTCGCATTTTGTGCCATTTTTTGCGTCATCGATACACGCAAGATGAAGCATTTTAAACTGCATCTCTCTTAAACCAGAGGCTCGAAAAAGGCCTAGGCTTCTTTAAAACACTTTTGAAGGACCTCTGCTGAGATCTCATCCGAGAACAGCACGGGCCATCACTGAACAAGCCCTTCCATAAACTGCGTCTCACACATGTTGTGCCAGTCTGAGATTGAATTCCCCCTTTGTCGACACCGCTCGTACATCCCGTGAAAAAGAGGTCTCCATCTGTCCAAGACAATGGTGCTAGTTAGTCTCGAGTCTGCAAAAAGGCATAAAAAAAATGGCGAGGACAGTCTGTGATGAAATCTTTGCAGTTGATCAAAGGCTGTGCAAGTGAAACCGTCCTCTTCGTATATAATCTGATACCCGCGTTATCCCTTGTTCTTTCCAATATCTAAAGTTGACCCATATTCTAAACCAGGCTTGGTCTTTGTTGCCGAGAAGGGGCGTATGCATAGACTGTCGTGCTCTTAAACTTATCTTACGCCGCCATCGCCACGCCAACACCACAGGATATTCATGCAGTTTCAGCACCTGCTTGTCCACAGTGTGAAGAAGGTACGCAGGGAACCAGGGAGATACGTTTTCAGTTTCTCTTCACAGTGCGCATATTTGCCTGAGATCCACTCGCCCAGAAAATGCACCTGGCAGGCCTTGTAGTACCGAAGGCCCGGAAAATCCAGCCCCTGTAGTCCCTTCCGCACATCAGCTTTGCATAACTGATCCCGGCAGCCTTCCCATTCCAAATAACATTGAGAAAAGACGATCGAAAGCTTTTCAGATCATTCGCTGGCAACCAAAATGGGAGCATTTGCATTTTGGATAAACTTTGGGGGAGAATCACCATTTTAATGAGAGAGCGCACCACCCCAGAAAAGATCATGGTTAGTGCCCGCCACACCGGGAGCTGAGCACAGCCTCCAGTGAGAACCTGTACGACATGAAGCGTAGATATGGAACTGAGCTTCCTAGGGGCCCATGCTCCCAAGTATGTAATCTTTCGGTCGGCACGAGCAAAGGGAAACGAGAACGGGCCAGCCCAGAGCATGCTAACTTCGGGATGATTCACCAGTGCCTCTGACTTCTTGAAATGTATTTTTAAACCAGCCATCTTTCGAAAACGCAAGAAAATATTTACTATCACCAGCGCACTCTCTAACGGTCTGCTAACAAATAATAATACATCGTCGGTGAACATAGCCAATTTTAGCCAATGTTCCCCAAAAGGGGAAAAGATCCCCTTGGAAGTAGGGTCCTGGAGGCCCCTATCCCTCCTAAATGTGGATCGGAACATTCTAGCTGCGGTCCTAGCTGGCAGAATTAATTGAATGCTTCCATCTCTGATACGTGGCCACCAGACTGGTTTTGTCGAAGGACATCGTTGTGTTAAGAACGCACGGCGCCTTATCACGGCTTTCAGTGCCACGTCCGACTCTAATGCTCTGAGGTGAGGTTTAGACGCTGAGAAAGCGTTTGACTTGCTAACATGGGACTTTATGTTCTGGGCATTATTACAGCAGTATGGTTTCAGGGGAAACCTGCTGGGATGACTGTCGGTGATGTACGGTAATCCCAGTGCTCGCATTCTTTGGAATGGAGAACTCTCCCCCTCTTTCGCCTGCCCCCTTTCTCCTCTCTTATTCATTTCAGCGGTGGAGCCCTTAGCTATGAAATTAAGGGAAGAGAAGGTTGTCACGGCATCACATTTGGGGGAACATTGGCTAAAATTGGCTATGTTCACCGATGAAAACAGGGGGACAATTAGAACCCCTCCCCCCCCCCTATGTGCTAATAGTTATAATCATCAGTCATTCATGTTATGAAAAGAGTGCACTTCATTACGTGTGCTTGAGCACCGGGAGATAAAGACTGCAGTGGAACTATCCAAAAATATCTCGAGTGAAACTCTTCTTTTAACTCGAGTTAACCTCTTCTTTTAAACCCCGACATTGCAATGTTTCGGAAGGGTCAATATCTTCCTTCCTCAGGGGGACCACCAAGGTTCTGTGAAGAACAATATAACCCGGTGACCTTCTCTGTCTCTGCCGGTGACGCTATTCTCATTACTGTAATGCTTCTTTTTTCTTGAGGTTGTTTATCAGCGTTTCTTCTCCTGCTACAGTGTTGCTTTAAATTTAAGCATTTTCCACAATAAAATTCCGGGTTATATTGTTCTCCCCTCTCCTCTCAGGCCCTCCCCCTCCATCTCCTCCCACAACTCAGGCCCTTCCCCAGCCTAAAAATGCCCAAAACGGAATTTATGAAAAAATTGCAAATTGCGTTATGGGCAAAACACACGATAGCGCACAGCTTAATGCAATGTATTTATTTATTTAAAAGTTTTTATATACTGCACAGTGGGGTAGAGATCTATCCACCTAGGCGGTTTACAGTAAAACATACATAATATCATAACGTTATTTTCAGCATTAAAACTGTGCGATACTGGGTGTTATGGCTTCATAAAGTGCGAAGCCAGCCCACTTTTTCAGAAACCCTGCCCCGGACTCCTCCTCAATCCCTCCCCTTTTAAACATTTGCATCGCGCCATGCGTTATGACACTTAGCACGTGCATTAAGCCGGTTTTTCGCATGCAAAAACGCCATAACGCAATTTGATTAATGACTCTGTAAGTCTGCACATTGCAGCGATGGCCCTGAGCTGGAGGCAGGCACCAAGGCACCTTCTTGAACCCTGCAGTCATGGGCCCTGTTTCTAATTAGTCGGTGTCACCCCTGAGCAATGACCAAGATTGCCTGTCCTTCCCGGGCCAATGAATGCTGCCTCTGCATAAATCCTGGGTCCAATTTCAGCCGACTCAGGGAGCAGAAGACCCAACTTCACTCAATAATGAAATATTCCCTTCTCCCCTCCAAAAATATGAATTTCTTAAAATCTTCTCTCCTTACCCAGTGAGATGAGGTTCTGATAATTCTCCTTCATTACATCCTCATAAAGCTTCTTCTGCCATTCCTGTAAATCCTCCCATTCTTCCTGGGAGAAAAGAATGGCGATATCCTCAAAGGTTACTGGGACCTGAAACACAGACCAGAAACACTCAGCACCTTCTGGGTAGGGTAGGCGGAGAGCTTCCTCTGTGTGTATAATTCACAGTTACATAACACACAGTCCCAGAGCAGGACTATTGCTACTGGAAACCAGTTACACTCAGCACCTGGGACACAAAACCTCTCTTTGTGGGACTCCCGTTCTCTCTCCTTACACCCAGGCGGGTCCCAAATTGCCTTTTCTGTGTCTCAGGTCTGCTGAGGGTCCCATCAGAGTCAGGACTGACTCTGCAGTGTCCCAAGTTACAAACCTGCAGCAGTGTTTGTACAGAGAGGGCAGGATTGCAATGTTTAATACCTGCCATTATGAAGTTCTCCCTTTTTTAACCACTTAGTAATTAAAGGATGTTAAAAGCATAGCGTGATGATTATACATGCTCACAAATTATCACAATCTCCATTAGTAGTTTCTTTCTTTATTTAAAGTTTTTACTATACCGACATTCGTTGGAGACATCACATTGGTTTACATTGAAACATAACAGCAGCGGAGTTGCTTTACAGAGGAACAATGTTGATAATAATGAACAATAGCTAAGGGGGGTGGGGGGAGATAACCAGGGGGGACTGGGGGCGGAATTTAACCTTTATCAGATACAGTGAAGGGTTCCATGATAAGATTGGGAGAGGAAGGCTTATTTTAAAGAAAATGAGCCATATATATTTCCATAAAATATAAACTTCAGTACTCATTGATCCTGTTTCCCTTCTGGTTTTCAGGTCCTGTTTTTTTACTTTTTCACATGGGAAGCAGTTCATAGCTCTGCCAACTCATTCTCTTCCCTTCTTACTACCTCCTTAACATCTTTATCAGTCTTTCCATGATCTCCCCTCAAATCCGCCCCCACCCCCCACTTTTTCCAATACATCACTCTGTAATGGCTTTTTCCACCACTGCTGTAGCCACGTGACTGCTCTTTGCCCCACCTCCTACCCTATGGATTCCCACCACTGGTGCAGATGCTCTTCTTCTGCACTGTGGGCTTGTCTTTTGCTCTGTGTATCCACCCACACAGGCCAGATTCCACCACCACCACGTCTGCAGCTAGTTCTTACTGCTGCTAGTCTCTCCTGCCTGACCCTGCCAGAAATAACTGGCAGTGTGGTTCACAGTAACAAAAGATACATGGTTTTGGCTGTAGTGGTGGGGGTACAGGAGGCTGACAGCAGCAGCAGCAAGTAAATCAAGGAGGACTTACTGGGGGAGCTGGAGAAGAAAATGAGAGGACCATTATTTATTTATTTATTTATTTAACACTTTTTTATACCGACCTTCATAGTAATAACCATATCGGATCGGTTTACATAGAACAAGGGTATAACTGAAGCAATAAATAAAAGTAATTAACAAGAGAGGTGAATAAAGCAAAGTTACATTTAACAAGGAGTAAAAACTTGGGAAGCTTAAATAGCTGGAAGAAAGTAAAGGCAGGAGGTAATTATAACAATACAATAAGGAATTTGGGTTAGAGCTTACTGCAGGATAGGGAGAGTGAGCAGGCAGGAACGAGAGAAAGAATAATGAGGGAAGAGAGACTGGTTGGTTGAGAGAGACATTAAAGGGGGAGACTGGAGTGAGATGACAAAGAGAAAAGGATAGACTGTGGGACAGATCCATAAATACTTATTAGCCAGAAAGATAGACTTCAGTTTCTCCACATCTTATTTCTTCCACAGAACAACATAAAACAGACTTTTGTATTGGGATTTGCAGGATACATCCCGATCACCTGGCCCCTGTTGAAGACAGGATGCTGTGGTTGATGGAGCATTGCTCTGACCTCGCATGGCATTTATGTTCCTAGTGTTTATACAGAGCGGGCAGGAAACTGAGGCAATCTCCTACCTGAGGAGAAGCTCCTGCAGGCATTTTCCTCTCTGCTGCTTTCAGGATAAGAAATGAATTAGAGGTTCTTTCTGGAGCTGGGGAAGAGCTAATTGTTTGCCTCTTACTGTTACAAGGGGGAGAGTAAAACTAAGAGGCAGAGCTCGAGGAGGAGAGACGAGTTTCTTCTTCTCTGGATCCGACTTTCAGCAGCTGCAAGTGGGCAGAGCAGCTCCGCTTCCTGATGGGCGCAGTCTGATGACATCACCCAGGAGGGAGGCGAGAATTACAGAGTGAGCGCGCAATGATGACATCACGGTGCACCGAGGATGTTTGAAGTCGCAAGTGTGGGATGCGGTTTTGCCAGTTTAGCTATTTTATAGATAAATCTGGAGTCTCTGAACCAAATGGAGATTTTAGAACTGTGAATGAGGCAGGGAGCTAATTTAGCCATTCTTGGACAACTTAGCTACGAATGTAGCGACTTTCTCACAGCTCTAAAATTTCCATCAGGCTCCCAACTAACGGAGCATATCTGGAAGCAGAAAAGTGCAAGAGAGTGAGACCGCCTCTGGCTAGAATGGGGCAGGGAAGTGAGACCTCCTCTGGCCAGCGTGCAAGAGTGTGAGACATCCTCTGACTAGTATAGGATAGGAAAGTACAGGAGAGTGAGACCTCCTCTGGCCAGCGTGCAAGAGTGTGAGACATCCTCTGACTAGTATAGGATAGGAAAGTACAGGAGAGTGAGACCTCCTCTGGCTCGAATGGGGCAGGGAAGTGAGACCTCTGGCCAGCATGCAAGAGTATGAGACATCCTCTGGCTCGAATGGGGCAGGGAAGTGAGACCTCTGGCCAGCATGCAAGAGTATGAGACATCCTCTGGCTCGAATGGGGCAGGGAAGTGAGACCTCTGGCCAGCGTGCAAGAGTGTGAGACATCCTCTGACTAGTATAGGATAGGAAAGTACAGGAGAGTGAGACCTCCTCTGGCTCGAATGGGGCAGGGAAGTGAGACCTCTGGCCAGCGTGCAAGAGTGTGAGACATCCTCTGACTAGTATAGGATAGGAAAGTACAGGAGAGTGAGACCTCCTCTGGCTCGAATGGGGCAGGGAAGTGAGACCTCTGGCCAGCATGCAAGAGTATGAGACATCCTCTGGCTCGAATGGGGCAGGGAAGTGAGACCTCTGGCCAGCATGCAAGAGTATGAGACATCCTCTGGCTCGAATGGGGCAGGGAAGTGAGACCTCTGGCCAGCATGCAAGAGTATGAGACATCCTCTGGCTCGAATGGGGCAGGGAAGTGAGACCTCTGGCCAGCGTGCAAGAGTGTGAGACATCCTCTGACTAGTATAGGATAGGAAAGTACAGGAGAGTGAGACCTCCTCTGGCTCGAATGGGGCAGGGAAGTGAGACCTCTGGCCAGCGTGCAAGAGTGTGAGACATCCTCTGACTAGTATAGGAAAGGAAAGTACAGGAGAGTGAGACCTCCTCTGACTAGTATAGGACAGGAAAGTACAGGAGAGTGAGACCTCCTCTGGATAGAATGGGACAGGAAAGCAAGGGAGAGTGAGACCTCTGGCTAGAATGGGGCAGGGAAGTGAGATGTCTGGCCAGCGTGCAAGAGTGTGAGACATCCTCTGACTAGTATAGGATAGGAAAGTGAGACCTCCTCTTGCTAGAGTGCTGCAGGAGAGTACAGGAGAGTGAGACCTTCTCTGGCTAGAGTGCTGCAGGAGAGTACAGGAGAGTGAGACCTCCTCTGGCTCGAATGGGGCAGGGAAGTGAGACCTCTGGCCAGCATGCAAGAGTATGAGACATCCTCTGGCTCGAATGGGGCAGGGAAGTGAGACCTCTGGCCAGCGTGCAAGAGTGTGAGACATCCTCTGACTAGTATAGGATAGGAAAGTACAGGAGAGTGAGACCTCCTCTTGGTAGAGTGCTGCAGGAGAGTACAAGAGAGTGAGACCTCCTCTTGCTAGAGTGCTGCAGGAGGGTACAGGAGAGTGAGACCTCCTCTGGCTCGAATGGGGCAGGGAAGTGAGACCTCTGGCCAGCATGCAAGAGTGTGAGACATCCTCTGGCTCGAATGGGGCAGGGAAGTGAGACCTCTGGCCAGCGTGCAAGAGTGTGAGACATCCTCTGACTAGTATAGGATAGGAAAGTACAGGAGAGTGAGACCTCCTCTTGCTAGAGTGCTGCAGGAGAGTACAGGAGAGTGAAACCTCCTCTGGCTCGAATGGGGCAGGGAAGTGAGACCTCTGGCCAGCGTGCAAGAGTGTGAGACATCCTCTGACTAGTATAGGACAGGAAAGCACAGGAGAGTGAGACCTCCTCTTGCTAGAGTGCTGCAGGAGAGTACAAGGGAGTGAGACCTCCTTTGGCTCGAATGGGGCAGGAAAGTGAGACCTTCTTAGCCTAGAGTGCCACCATGCTGGCTGGTCCTGTGCCTCAGAACAGACTCTGATGGTTCATTCTCCACCCCCTCCCCTAGAGAATCAGATGACATCACAGCAGAGCTCTCTCTGCTCCAATGAGCAAAAACAAACCACAGCCAGGAAAGTAAAAAACAAACAAACCAGGAGCAGTCAGGCAATGGGTGTATTTTAGCTTCACTAATTTTTTTGTTTGTTCTTGCGGTGCTAGTGGAAGTCAAGGGATGTTCTCGGCCCTGCTAGTCAGACCACTGTGTGAACTGGCCGGGCTGATCTCAGAGAAGGGCATGCAGTGGGTGATAGAATAGACATAGTGAATGTACTGACGAGGAAGGAGGAACTATAAAGTTGGCTTCTACAGGCTGGGTATGAGCTGGCAGCAAATGCAGGAACTTTACATGATAATGCTATAGTGCCTTGGTTAGCCAGTCAGGGAAGAGTACACTTGCTAAAAGGTACATTTTAAAAAGCCTGTGCATGTGTCCATGTGCGCGCGATTCCTGGCACGCTCGCATGGGCGCAATCATAACGTGCACACGTTGGCGCGTGCATGTTATAAAATAACGGTTCCTGTGCGCACATGTGTGAAGCGGGGCGGCACTCGCGCAAGCAGGGGGGGAATTTTCTAAACCAATGTGCAGCGACACGAGTAGGACTTCCCCAGTTCCCTCCCAGTCCACTCTAATTAAGGAGCGGACTGGGAGGGGGAACTTCCTTACACCCCTACACCCATTGACTGGTAAGCTGCAAACCGAGCGGGCACATTGGTTAGACCCCAAATCGCAGACAAACTTGCGCCCGAGAGTGGTGATAGCCAGACTACTGAATTATGCGCCCAGGCTGCTGCTACTGTCGACGGCACGAAAGCAAGCAGAACTCACATATAATAATGATAAAATACTTTTGTTTCAAGACTTCTCAAATGCGGTGTACGCAAGCAGAAAGAATTTGCTCCGATTTGTGCTGACCTGTTCAAGCGTAAATATCGTTTTCAACTGCAGTGTCCAGCGAAACTCAGAGCGTGGCTTGAGGGCAAGTGAATCTTTTATGAATCAGCGACAGGGGCTGCAAAAGTTTTTGCAATCCCAAAGTTCTGTTGCACCTGCAAGTGAGGTCCGTGCTGCGGGAAATCTGCGAAAAGTCTGGATTTTTCTAAGCGATATCATTTACATACTGTGCTATTTTCCATTGTGTATATGTGACCTACTATTTTACTGCAGTGTGTGCGATTTGGGATTAAAGCAGACTGCCTTCCACATAGCTGTTTCCGAAGAAAACGTATTGCTAGTGGATTTCTCCAAGAAACGTATTTATCAAATGCGGAATACCTTAAATTAAAACGGCACTGGGTTTCTCACGTGTACTTTGGGTACTACTAAAAGCAAAGGGGTTGCTATTTTAATAAATAAAAATGTTTCCTTTAAAATGGAGAAAGCTATTGTGGATGAGGAGGGGAGATTCATCATTTTAATTGGGGAGTTATTTTCTCTAAACATTATCCTTGTGTCTGTTATATGCGCCCAACCAGTATAATCCTGATTCTTCTAGCAGCCTGATAGCTCTCACTGGGCAATGCTCCTATAGTATTGGGGTAATTCATCGGGTTCTAATAAAGAGGTTCCTTTTTATGCTCGCACTTGGGACCCCTTGACCTAAGGAGAATTTTGAATCCAACTGCCAAGGACTCGGGCTAGGGCTCATGACACTAACACCTGCATATGTTAATATCTGAGTCACTGTTTGCCAAAGCAGGTACCCGATCACAGTCCTGGCTCATGCCCCTTTAAAGTGGCCCTGCTGATGTTAGGCCGACCCTGTGGTAGATGCCTCCTTAGTTAGCGTCTGATAAATTCTTTTCCTGGGTTTTTGGTGAAATGCTGGCAAGAGTATGGAAAACATAATGCGATGCATAAAGATCCTTTATTATACTGGGAGGCTGGGAAAGCCGTGATGAGAGGTCACATTATCAGTTATGTAACTGAGAAAAAGGGGAGATTAAATGATGAAATCTTGCAGCTGGATAAGCAAATCAAAAGTAAAAAAACAAACAAACCTGGCTACAGAAGCCGTCTTATGTCCCGCAAACAAAAATTATTTGCAGGCCCAACAGCATTTAGGTGACTTGCGTCATTGCAAAGCTAGGCATTCAATTCAGTCTCTCAGGCATGGGTTTTCTCTCTTTGGTACCAAGGCTAATAAGATATTATCAATTGTCATTAGGGCACAGCAAGGTTCTAGGATAAAGAATAGAGAAGGTGATATTGTTTCTTCCCCTTAAAAAAAAAAAATGTTCAGGGTTTAGGGATATCTGCACCACCCTCCGATCCTGAAAACCCAGATGTCAGGGAGGAGTTTATGAAAAAGGTATGCCTTCTGCGGATATCTGAAACGGACGCGCTTTGATGAGATGCTCCATTTACATCGACATGCAGGTGATCAATAGAATCAGAGCCTTCCAATGCCCAGGTTCTGACGGGCTGGATGCTGGCTGTTATCAAATACTAAGAGACCGTTTCAGGGATAACATGTGGAATTTGTTTGAGATGGTGGCAAAAAAAAAAACCTGTCTCTAAGCCTCCCTCTGTTCAAAATGCGGTGATTGTTGTCTTACCCAAAACAGGGAGGTTCGCTACTTTGGCTAGCACTTATAGGCCAATTTCCTGGCTGAACCAAGACATTAAAATCTATGCCACAGTGATTGCAAACCGTCGGAAGTATATTTTACTTTCATTGAATAATAAAGGACAAGCGGGTTTTGTACATGGTAGAAAGTCCAGTATTAATGTAAGGAAATTAGTATTAGCTTTGGAGCACTGCCACGTGGGGAAGGTGAAGGACCCCCTATTGGGAGGCTTGGACTCTGAAAGGGCCTCTGATATGGTCTCTTGGTCGTTTTTGAAGCCTGTGTTGAAGGCCCTGGGCATACCTGATGGTCCTTATGACTGTATGTGTGCTTTATATTCTAATCTTACCACACAAATTCTAGTGAATGGGCTTTTAGCCAACAAGTTCCGTTTAGCCTGGGGCACTGTCACCGCTCTTATTGGTGTTGACATTACAACCATTAGTATTTAATTTGACTGACCACCCCCCGATCACTGGTATTGGATGAGGTGCTGCTTGCTTAAAAATCCTACTGTTCGCAGTCTGCAGCTGACATTTTGATGCTCCTCTCAAAGGCACAAACGTCTTCACCTGTAGTGTTAAATCTTTTCACGGTGTTTGGTTCCTTTTCAGTGTTGAAACTTAATTTCAATAAATCTGAAGCTTTAGATGTACGAGGCAATTTTCAATTCTTGCTGGCTAACGTTTCTCTTAAGTAGCTTGGTATTCAAATACATAGTGACCCTTCTCGATAGTTTCCTATAAATATAAAACCCATTTTGGAAACCTTCCAAACGAAAATGTCTGGCCAGATGAACCTTTCCCTTTCTATACAAGGCTAAATAGTATTAATAAAAATGGTGCTGCTGCCTAAACTCTTCTATGTGCTACTAATGGTCCCTGTTGCCCTTCAGTCTAGGCACATTCATATTCTCAACCGGGTTTCTTCACAATTTGTCTGGAAAAGGAAAAAAATCTAGGTTCTCACTGGATAAATTGATGCTTCCAAAAGAGGAAGCAGGGGTTGAATTTCCCTAATTTTAAATTCTATAACATGGCATGTCTAATTTGGTCCATGGGTGATTGCCTTCTCAATACTAACACATACTCTGACACAGAATATGAGAAACAGATGTTGATCTGTTTTAATCTGCATCTCTGCTTACATCAGAAGATGGAATGTGTATCAGTGAAACGTGAAATAGATGTCGATCTGTTTTAATCTGCATCTCTGCTTACATCAGAAGATGGAATGTGCATCAGTGAAACATGAAACAGATGTTGAAGGGGATTTGGGGGGGGAGGGAATGGGAAGAAGAGAGGGGGAAGGAGGGGAAGGGAAGGGAAAGGAAGAAAAAGGGGGGAAAGGGAGGGAGGCAAAAAAAGAGAGGGAAGGGAAGGGAGGAGGAGAGCTGGGAGGGGGGAGAGAAGCTGCATCAAGCTAGCTACCAGTATGAGTGAGAGAAAAGAGGGACAGCTTTTTTTTTTTGTAAATCTCGTTATTCAAGATGTACAAAACAAACGTCATAAATTAACAACAAGATGATCAATACATCATTTTCCCCCATTGACTCCCCTTCCCTCCCATCTCCCCACAGATAACTACCGGTAGACTAATAGCAAGTGTTGGCATGCCAACCTCATCCAAGTGCGAGCCATCGTGTCCAGGCCAAAATACCCAGTATTAATTGTCTAGCTATTCATCTGTGGCCACCCCTTCTTGTCTTCACATTCAAGAGCAACCACTCCGAATGATTCCTTTACTTGAGTCCTATATTCTAGGTTCCTTGTCAAAGAGAAAGAGAATTTGTTCCTCAGTAGGTAATTTGCCTAAAAGGAATCAAATGTCCAAATGCTCACAGGGCATTGAGCCAGAGATATGGTAACAAACATTGTGACATCATTGTTTGTTTTCACAGTGAACAAGCGCATTTTCTCGTGTGCAAGAAAGATGGCATCCTGGAAAAGGGAACACCACCCTATTGCAATTTTTGCTGATCTCTCTCCTGGTAATCCTCGGAAAGGGCAAGAATTCCAAGAGATGGCAGCAACTTTACACAAGGAAGGTTGTTGCTTGCTATCGCTGGTTGTTCCCCTTTGAAATAGCTTTCACTATATTAAGAAAGATGGAAGGAAGGCAAAACAATTACCAGCATGGTTAAAAGGGGAGGTGAAAGAGGCTATTTTAGCCAAAAGACCTTATTAAAAAATTGGAAGAAGGCTCCAACAGAAGAAAATAGGATAAAGCATAAGCATTGGAAGTTAAATGTAAGTCACTGATAAGACAGGCTAAGAGAGAATTTGAAAAGAAGTTGGCCAAAGAGGCAAAAACTCACAGTAAAAACTTTTTAAAATATATCCGAAGCAGAAAGCTTGTGAGGGAGTCAATTGGACCGTTAGATGATCGAGGGGTTAAAGGGGCACTTAGCGAAGATAAAGCCATCATGGAAAGATTAAACAATTTCTTTGCTTCGGTGTTTACTGAAGAGGATGTTGGGGAGGTACCCGTACTGGAGAAGGTTTTCATGGGTAATGATTCAAATGGACTGAACCAAATCACGGTGAACCTAGAAGATGTGGTAGACCTGATTGACAAACTTAAGAGTAGTAAATCACCTGGACCGGATGGTATACACCCCAGAGTTCTGAAGGAACTAAAAAATTAAATTTCAGACCTATTAGTAAAAATTTGTAAACTATCATTAAAATCATCCATTGTACCTGAAAACTGGAGGATAGCAAATGTAACCCCAATATTTTAAAAAGGGCTCCAGGGGCGATCCGGGAAACTACAGACCGGTTAGCCTGACTTCAGTGCCAGGAAGAATAGTGGAAAGTGTTCTAAACATCAAAATCACAGAACATATAGAAAGACATGGTTTAATGGAACAAAGTCAGCATGGCTTTACCCAAGGCAAGTCTTGCCTCACAAATCTGCTTCACTTTTTTGAAGGAGTTAATAAACATGTGGATAAAGGTGAACCGGTAGATGTAGTGTACTTGGATTTTCAGAAGGCATTTGACAAAGTTCCTCATGAGAGGCTTCTAGGAAAAGTAAAAAGTCATGGGATAGGTGGCGATGTCCTTTCGTGGATTGCAAACTGGCTAAAAGACAGGAAACAGAGTGTAGGATTAAATGGACAATTTTCTCAGTGGAAGGGAGTGGACAGTGTGCCTCAGGGATCTGTATTGGGATCCGTACTTTTTAATATATTTATAAATGATCTGGAAAGAAATATGACAAGTGAGGTAATCAAATTTGCAGATGATACAAAATTATTCAGAGTAGTTAAATCACAAGCAGATTGTGATAAATTGCAGGAAGACCTTGTGAGACTGGAAAATTGGGCATCCAAATGGCAGACGGAATTTAATGTGGATAAGTGCAAGGTGATGCAAATAGGGAAATATACTCTTAAGAACATGCCATACTGGGTCAGACCAAGGGTCCATCAAGCCCAGCATCCTGTTTCCAACAGTGGCCAATCCAGGCCATAAGAACCTGGCAAGTACCCAAAGACTAAGTCTATTCCATGTTACCGTTGCTAGTAATAGCGGTGGTTATTATCTAAGTCAACTTAATTAATAGCAGGTAATGGACTTCTCCTCCAAGAACTTATCCAATCCTTTTTTAAACACAGCTACACTAACTGCACGAACCACATCCTCTGGCAACAAATTCCAGAGTTTAATTGTGCGTTGAGTAAAAAAGAACTTTCTCCGATTAGTTTTAAATGTGCCACATGCTAACTTTATGGAGTGCCCCCTAGTCTTTCTATTATCTGAAAGAGTAAAAAATCGATTCACATCTACCCATTCTAGACCTCTCATGATTTTAAACACCTCTATCATATCCCCCCCCTCAGCCGTCTCTTCTCCAAGCTGAAAAGTCCTAACCTCTTTAGTCTTTCCTCATAGGGGAGCTGTTCCAACCCCTTTATCATTTTGGTAGCCCTTCTCTGTAACTTCTCCATCGCAATTATATCTTTTTTGAGATGCGGTGACCAGAATTGTACACAGTATTCAAGGAGCGGTCTCACCATGGAGCGATACAGAGGCGTTATGACATTTTCAGTTTTATTCACCATTCCCTTTCTAATAATTCCCAACATTCTGTTTGCTTTCTTGACTGCTGCAGCACACTGAACTGACAATTTCAATGTGTTATCCACTATGATGCCTATATCTCTTTCTTGGGTTGTAGCACCTAATATGAAACCCAACATTGTGTAATTATAGCATGGGTTATTTTTCTCTATATGCATCACCTTGCACTTATCCACATTAAATTTCATCTGCCATTTTGATGCCCAATTTTCCAGCCTCACAAGGTCTTCCTGCAATTTATCACAATCTGCTTATTTATTTATTTAGCATTTTTCTATACCGACCTTCAAGGTTAAATACCTTATCAGGTCGGATTACATCGAACAGGGACATAAAAACAGTAAACATAAACAACTTATTATAATCAGGAGAAACAAAGTTACATTTAACAAGGACTGCAAAACTTGGAAGCTTAAACATGATTTAACTACTCTGAACAGTTTTGTATCATCTGCAAATTTGATTATCTCACTCGTCGTATTTCTTTCCAGATCATTTATAAATATATTGAACAGTAAGGGTCCCAATACAGATCCCTGAGGCACTCCACCGCTCACTCCCTTCCACTGAGAAAATTGTCCATTTAATCCTACCTTCTGTTTCCTGTCTTTTAGCGAGTTTGTAATCCACGATAGGACATCGCCACCTATCCCATGACTTTTTATTTTTCCTAGAAGCCTCTCATGAGGAACTTTGTCAAATGCCTTCTGAAAATCCAAGTACATTACATCTACTGGTTCACCTTTACCCACATGTTTATTAACTCCTTCAAAAAAGTGAAGCAGATTTGTGAGGCAAGACTTCCCTTGGGTAAAGCCATGCTGACTTTGTTCCATTAAACCATGTCTTTCTATATGTTCTGTGATTTTGATGTTTAGAACACTTTCCACTATTTTTCCTGGCACTGAAGTCAGGCTAACCGGTCTGTAGTTTCCCGGATCGCCCCTGGAGCCCTTTTTAAATATTGGGGTTACATTTGCTATCCTCCAGTCTTCAGGTACAATGGATGATTTTAATGATAAGTTACAAATTTTTACTAATAGGTCTGAAATTTCATTTTTTAGTTCCTTCAGAACTCTGGGGTGTATACCATCCGGTCCAGGTGATTTACTATTCTTAAGTTTGTCAATCAGGTCTACCACATCTTCTAGGTTCACCGTGATTTGGTTCAGTCCATCTGAATCATTTCCCTTCTCAGTACGGGTACCTCCCCAACATCCTCTTCAGTAAATACCGAAGCAAAGAAATAATTTAATCTTTCCGTGATAGCTTTATCTTCTTTTATCTCCCGCGATGGCCTTATCTTCTCTAAGTGCCCCTTTAGGAGCCATCACCCCCTTCCTTGAGGAGCACGATTTTCTGGATACACTGTCTCTGGGCTCACGGCAACAAGGGACCACGGTAGCAGCATGCTGACTGGTCGTGATCGGGCCCCAGATAGATATATATATTTTATTTATTTATTTTATTTATTTAGTAGCTTTTCTATACCAGCATTTAGAGCAATTCCTTCACAACGATTCACAGAAGGCACAAAATATAAAACAGTATAAGAGAAATAAAATGAAGTCAAGTGCCAAACATCTCATTTATTTATTTATTTATTTATTTAAGGCTTTTATATACCGACTTTCTTGATACAGATCAAATCAACTCGGTTTACATCGAACTAAGCAAAACTATAACCAACAATTCAACAAGAGACATTTAGAAGGAGCATAAAAGTTACATTATAACAAGGTTGCCTTAACTGGGAGAAGGAAAAAAGAGGGGGAGAACGAAGATAAATTATAAGAACATAAGAACATGCCATACTGGGTCAGACCAAGGGTCCATCAAGCCCAGCATCCTGTTTCCAACAGTGGCCAATCCAGGCCATAAGAACCTGGCAAGTACCCAAAAACTAAGTCTATTCCATGTAACCATTGCTAATGGCAGTGGCTATTCTCTAAGTGAACTTAATAGCAGGTAATGGACTTCTCCTCCAAGAACGTATCCAATCCTTTTTTAAACCCAGCTATACTAACTGCACTAACCACATTCTCTGGCAACAAATTCCAGAGTTTAATTGTGCGTTGAGTAAAAAAGAACTTTCTCCGATTAGTTTTAAATGTGCCCCATGCTAACTTCATGGAGTGCCCCCTAGTCTTTCTACTATCCGAAAGAGTAAATAACCGATTCACATCTACCCATTCTAGACCTCTCATGATTTTAAACACCTCTATCATATCCCCCCTCAGTCGTCTCTTCTCCAAGCTGAAAAGTCCTAACCTCTTTAGTCTTTCCTCATAGGGGAGTTGTTCCATTCCCCTTATCATTTTGGTAGCCCTTCTCTGTACCTTCTCCATCGCAATTATATCTTTT
The DNA here is from genome assembly GCF_901001135.1 of Rhinatrema bivittatum. Classification (NCBI taxonomy): domain Eukaryota; kingdom Metazoa; phylum Chordata; class Amphibia; order Gymnophiona; family Rhinatrematidae; genus Rhinatrema; species Rhinatrema bivittatum. The sequence goes on along the minus strand of NC_042616.1, from coordinate 35,165,537 downwards.
TTGAGATGCGGTGACCAGAATTGTACACAGTATTCAAGGTGCGGTCTCACCATGGAGCGATACAGAGGCATTATGACATTTTCTGTTTTAGTCACCATTCCTTTTCTAATAATTCCCAACATTCTGTTTGCTTTTTTGACTGCCGCAGCACACTGCACAGACGATTTCAGTGTGTTATCCACTATGACACCTAGATCTCTTTCTTGAGTTGTAGCACCTAATATGGAACCCAACGTTGTGTAATTATAGCATGGGTTATTTTTCCCTATATGCATCACCTTGCACTTATCCACATTAAATTTCATCTGCCATTTGGATGCCCAATTTTCCAGTCTCACAAGGTCTTCCTGCAATTTATTACAATCTGCTTGCGATTTAACTACTCTTAACAATTTTGTGTCATCTGCAAATTTGATTATCTCACTCGTCGTATTTCTTTCCAGATCATTTATAAATATATTGAACAGTAAGGGTCCCAATACAGATCCCTGAGGCACTCCACTATCCACTCCCTTCCACTGAGAAAATTGCCCATTTAATCCTACTCTCTGTTTCCTGTCTTTTAGACAGTTTGCAATCCATGAAAGGACATCGCCACCTATCCCATGACTTTTTACTTTTCCTAGAAGCCTCTCATGAGGAACTTTGTCAAATGCCTTCTGAAAATCCAAGTATACTATATCTACCGGTTCACCTTTATCCACGTTTATTAACTCCTTCAAAAAGGTGAAGCAGATTTGTGAGGCAAGACTTGCCCTGGGTAAAGCCATGCTGAATTTGTTCCATTAAACCATGTCTTTCTATATGTTCTGTGATTTTGATGTTTAGAACACTTTCCACTATTTTTCCTGGCACTGAAGTCAGGCTAACCGGTCTGTAGTTTCCTGGCTCGCCCCTGGAGCCCTTTTTAAATATTGGGGTTACATTTGCTATCCTCCAGTCTTCAGGTACAATGGATGATTTTAATGATAAGTTACAAATTTTTACTAATAGGTCTGAAATTTCATTTTTTAGTTCCTTCAGAACCCTGGGGTGTATACCATCCGGTCCAGGTGATTTACTACTCTTCAGTTTGTCAATCAGGCCTACCACATCTTCTAGGTTCACCGTGATTTGATTCAGTCCATCTGAATCATTACCCATGAAAACCTTCTCCATTACGGGTACCTCCCCAACATCCTCTTCAGTAAACACCGAAGCAAAGAAATCATTTAATCTTTCCGCGATGGCCTTATCTTCTCTAAGTGCCCCTTTAACCCCTCGATCATCTAACGGTCCAACTGACTCCCTCACAGGCTTTCTGCTTCGGATATATTTTAAAAAGTTTTTACTGTGAGTTTTTGCCTCTACAGCCAACTTCTTTTCAAATTATAAACAATAAATTACTGTATACAATGGAGTATGGGATGGAGGCAGAGGCCAGACCTCATGATAAGTTGTGATCAAGATTAACGTTTGATTATTTACATAAGTGATATGATGATTCTAAATCAGGCTGTAGAGCTACATAAACATCACATTAAATAATACACTAAAACTTCAAGTCTACATATCCCATCCATCTATAAATTATGAAATAAAATATCTATAAAAATCTTAAAAGAATAAGCATTTCAAAATATAAAACCAGTAAATCAAACCCATCTATATAATCGCTGATCTCTGAAGCAAATGCCTGTGTGAACAGCCAGGTTTTGAGCTCTGTTTTAAAGTGTTTGGGCTCAGAACACAATCTTAATTCTTGTGGCATCGAGTTCCACAGGGCCGGTGCCGCCAGCGACATTGCTCTGTCTCGTGCTTGAGTGAGGCGTGCAGATCTTGACGATGGGATTGGTAAAGATGCTTTATCTGCAGAACGCAAGTTTCTTTTGAGGGACATGTAATAACTGTACCTGTCTGTGATAGACATCACCTTACCACACTGGCAGTATTTGAAGCCCAGGGGGCTGTTGTTTTCTTCACTGAAGAAAAAAAAAACACTTGAGGAGAAGTCGGGAGAAAAAAGCTCCACGTGCGGGATGGCAGTGTGGAAAAAAACAGACTTAGGGGAAGATGGCGAATGATCACGAGGGAAGTCGCGCGCAGCCGCACAGAGCAAAGGGCTGTGATTGCTAGGAGAAGCTCTGCCTCTGGGCCACCAGAGGAGGTCCCAGACAGCATGGCTAATTCAGCCTTGCTTTCGACGGGAAAAAATATGCTTCTGACAGATCTAAGGCTGCCAGGATTTCCCCCGTCCTTTTAGCCAGTGATTTCAGGCGGGAATGGGGAACTACCAGGGCCCTGTTTGCTCACTTTAGGTCCAGCACTGGCCGAAAACTTCCTTCCTTCTTTGGTACTAGGAAATAAATGGAGTACACCCCGTGCCTTCCTGTCCGGGCGGTACCGGGATAACGGCCTGTACCTGAACCAACCTGTCTAACGTCTGCGTGACCGCGTCTCCCCTGCTTGCCTTGTGTGGGGAGGAAATGAAGAAATCTTCTAAGGGGAATCTTAATTCTGGGTGATATCCTTTGCTTATTATGTCCAGGACCCAATGGTCCTTTGTTATTTTGGGCCACTCCTGATGAAAGATCTGTAATCTGCCCCTACCTGGGGAATCATGAAGCAGGCCTGCTCCCCGTCATTGTGCGGTTTTGTCGCTAAGGGAAGTTTAGGGGGGGGGGGTTCCCTTCCTTTGGAAATCTTCTACTTCCCTGAAAGGGCTGAGATCTGCCTGGGATCCTGACTGGGCGAGAGATCTGACCTCTACCGCCCCTCTCTCTCTACTCCCTGGGCCACCGTCTCCAGTTGCCTCCCCTCGTGAAGCCTCTGGGCTTTTCTTCCGGTAACGTTTGGGGGCCTCGATCCTCCCCAGTCTTTGCCCATCCTCTCCAGGTCTTCTCCAAACTGAAGCTTTCCTAACCTGGTCTTGGAGGCTGAATCTGCCACCCAATTCCTTAGCCATAAAAGCCGCCTAGCCATGACCTCTGTTGTGCTAACTTCGCTGAAACTCCAGTAAGGTCATACATAGTATCTGCTACAAAGGCTGCCGCCGATTCCACTAGGGCCGGCCCCGCTCTATCCTCTGAGGGTCCTGCATCTTCGGGACCCTGGATCTCTTGTTGAGACCAGATTAGAAGGGCCCTGGCTTCATAACCTCCACAAATAGCTGCCTGGAGGGCCAGGGATGAAAGCTCAAAACCTTTCTTTAGTAACGTTTCCACTTTCCTGTCCTGAGGATCTTTCAGGGCTGCTCCACTTGTTCCCAGTAGAGTAGTTTTCTTTGCTGTTGCCGAGATTGCCGCCTCTACTCTAGGCAGATCTAGAAGCCTCTCCTTATCCTGCTGTTCTATTAGATACAGCTCTGCATGGTTCTATGGCTTCTACACATAGACTGCAGGATCTCCCACTCCGCTCTCAGCATATCCTGGATTGATGAATGGATAGGAAAGGCTTTGCAATGTTTCCTAATCCCTGTCAGGAAGGGATTTCCTTTCATTCTAGCTTTGGGCATTTCCTCTTTCAGACTTAGGACCTGCAAGACTTTTGTAATCAGGGCCCCCAGGTCATCTGCCCTAAACAAATGCACAGCTCAGTCCGCAGCCTATGGTTCTTCCTCACCTAAAATCTCTTCCTGGGAAGAGCACTTTACTCCAGCTCTCCTCTCTATTTCTCTTTCTGCAGCAGCTCTTAAGGGCTCCAGACTGGCATCACTTCCACACTTCTTTTTCTTATTAAAGATCTTGCAGTTTCCTTTTCCTTGGATACTATTCTTCTTTCTTCAAATTTTTGGCATGGTTTATGAACCTCGATTTAAATATAGGATTTGTAGCATGAAACAGCAGGGCATTTCCTCCTTTTTGTATTCAGAGGTCCACAGTGTCTCCAAATGGGTTTGTTTTGTGCATTCCTGGACATGAATAAACCTCATTTATAAGCATCTGTACTATTAATCCCTTCTTAATACTTGTATTGTGCAGAAGAGAGCTTCCTCCTGGAGTTCATAAGGTGTAATCTTTATAAGCAATAGATCAAGATGCACATGAAACTCTTCTTAATCAGACCAATGACACCCAATATAAAATTTCTGTATCCTTCCCCCACTTTCATTATCTGTTTGCATCTCTTGGTACTTAAGGTTCAGAGTGGATCCTCTAATACATTATCAGTTCTGATTTATATCTGAAGCTTTTATCATACTCAGTAGATTTACATCATTTCTCTCCCACATGGCATATTTGGTGCATTCCCAGTTCTGACAGCTGGCAGAAGCTTTTATCACATTCAGTACAGGAGTATGGTTTTTTAGTCACGTGGCTCATTTGATGAATTTTCAGGTAACATTTCTGTGTGATCTCCTTAAGAAGCTTTTATTACACTCAGAGCATAAGTAAGGTTTCCCTTCCTTGTGGATTACCAGATACCTTTTCAGATCTAATTTCGTTTTGAAGCTTTTATCAGAGTACATTTATAAGAGTTTTCTCATGTGTGGATCCCCCTTGATGTGTTTCCAGGTCTGATCTCCTTTTGAAGGTTTTTTTACACACAATACAGTTTCTCTCCCTTATGGATTACTTGGTGCCTTTTCAGTTCTGATCTCATTTTGAAGCTTTTATCACACTCAATACATGAGTATGGTTTTACAGCCAGGTGGATCATATGATGAATTTTCAGGTAAGATTTATGTGTGAAAGTTTTATTGCACTCAGTACATGTGTACGGTTTCTCTCCCTTGTGGATTAACTGATGCCTTTTCAGTGCTGATTTCATTTTGAAGCATTTATCACACTCAGTACATGAGTATGGTTTCTCTTCTGTGTGGATCACTTGATGCCTTTCTAGGTCTGATCTCCTTATGAAGCTTTTATTACACTCAGTACATGAGTACGGCTTTTCAGCCATGTGGCTCCTTTGATGAATTTTCAGGTAATATTTCTGTGTGTAGCTTTTATCACACTCTGTACATGTGTGTGGTTTCTCTCCTGTGTGGATCACTTGATGCCTTTCAAGTTCTGATTTCACATAGAAGCTTTTATCACACTCAGTACATTTATATGGATTCTCTCCTGTGTGGATCACTTGATGCCTTTTTAGTTCTGAACTCATACTGAAGTTTTTATCACACTCCATACATTTATATGGATTCTCTCCCGTGTGGATTATTTGATGCCTTTTCAGTTCTGATCTCATTTTGAAGCTTTTATCACACTCAGTACAGGAGTATGGTTTCTCTTCTGTGTGGATCACTTGATGCCTTTCCAGGTCTGATCTCCTTATGAAGCTTTTATTACACTCAGTACATGAGTATGGCTTTTCAGCCATGTGGCTCCTTTGATGAATTTTCAGGTAAGATTTCTGTGTGTAGCTTTTATCACACTCAGTACATGTGTACAGTTTCTCTCCAGTGTGGTTCCTTTGATGAATTTTCAGGTAAGATTTTCTTTTAAAGCTTTTATCACACTCAGTACATGTGAACGGTGTCTCTCCTGTATGGATTACTTGATGCTTTTTCAGTTCTGATCTCATTTTGAAGCCTTTATTACATTCGGTACATGAGTATGGTTTTTGAGCCATGTGGATCATGTGATGAATTTTCAGGGAAGATTTCTGTGTGAAGCTTTTATCACACTCCATACAAGTGTATGGTTTCTCCCCGGTGTGGATCACTTGATGCCTTTTCAGTTCTGATCTCATTTTGAAGCTTTTATTACACTCAGTACATGAGTATGGCTTTTCAGCCATATGGATCCTTTCATGAATTTTCAGGTAAGATTTCTGTGTGTAGCTTTTATCACACTCAGTACATGTGTACAGTTTTTCTCCAGTGTGGATTCTTTGATGAATTTTCAGATAAGATTTCCAAGTGAACCTTTTGTCACACTCAGTACATGTGTATGGTTTCTCTCTTGTGTGGATAACTTGATGTCTTTTTAAATGTGATTTACAATAGAAGTTTTTATCACACTCAGTACATGTGAACGGTTTCTCTCCCATATGAATTACCTGATGCCTTTTCAGATCTGTTCTCACTTTGAAGCTTTGATTACACACGGTACATGAGTATGGCTTCTCAATCATGTGGATCCTTTGATGAATTTTCAGGTAAGATTTTTGTGTGTAGCTTTTATCACATTCATGACATGTGTACAGTTTCTCTCCAGTGTGGTTCCTTTGATGAATTTTCAAATAAGATTTCCGTTTAAAGCTTTTATCACACTCAGTACATGTGAATGGTGTCTCTCCTGTGTGGATTACTTGATGTTTTTTCAGTTCTGATCTCAATTTGAAGCTTTTATTACATTCGGTACATGAATATGGCTTTTCAGCCAGGTGGATCATGTGATGAATTTTCAGGGAAGATTTCTGTGTGAAACTTTTATTACACTCCGTACATGTATATGGTTTCTCTCCTGTGTGGCTCACTTGATGTCTTTTCAGTTCTGATCTCATTTTGAAGCTTTTACTACATTCGGTACATGAGTATGGCTTTTCAGCCAAGTGGATCCTTTGATGAATTTTCAGATAACATTTCTGTGTGTAGCTTTTATTACACTCAGTACATGTATACAGTTTCTCTCCAGTGTGGATTCTTTGATGAATTTTCAGATAATATTTCTGTGTGTAGCTTTTATTGCACTCAGTACATGTATGTGGTTTCTCTCCTGTGTGGATCACTTGATGCCTTTCAAGTTCTGATTTCACATGAAAGCTTTTATCACACACTGTACATTTATATGGATTCTCTCCCGTGTGGATCACTTGATGCTTTTCCAATTCTAATTTCCTGTAGAAGCTTTTACCACACTCAGTACATGCATATGGTTTTTCTCCCATGTGGATCGCTTGATGCCTTTTCAGTTCTGATGTCAAACAGAAGCTTTTATTACACTCAGTACATGCATACGGTTTCTCTCCCATGTGGATCACTTCATGCCTTTTCAATTCTGATGCCCTATAGAAGCTTTTATCACACTCTGTACATTTGTATGGTTTTTCTCCTGTGTGGCTCTTTTGGTGGTTTTTCAGTTCCGATAGAAAAATGAAGCTTTGATTACATTTATTACATGGAAATTGTTTCTCTTTCATATGATTCTTTTGGTGATCTTTTAATATTACTTTATTTGCAAATCTTTTTCCACATTCACTGCATGAAAAAGGCCTTATCCCAGTAAGCACTCTCAGTCGTTTTGTAAGATATTGTTTTAGCCTGAAGCTTTTCCTACATTTAGTGGTAAGAAAGGGTCTCTCTCCAGTGAGAATACTCTTGTGTTGTGTGAGAGATTGCTTCCACCTGAAGCTTACTCCACATTTACTACTGGGAAAGACTCTCTCTGCACTATGAACACTCAGAGATTTTGTTATAGATTCCTTAAGCCTCAAGATTGTCCCAAATTTAGTAGACTGCAATGGTCTTTCCTTCAAATGCATTCTCTGGTGTTTTTCCAGGTATTTTTTCTGAAGGAATTTTATTCCACACTCAGGACAGAGGAAGGATTTATCTTGGTTTATGTGGAATTTCTGGTGCGCTGTAAGCTGCTGTTCCTGATAGAAGATCTTACCACAATCTGTACGTGTATATGGTCTCTCTCCTCCATGCAGTCTCTGGTGAGATTTTAGAGATCCCTGATCCATGTAGCAGTTCCCACAATCATTACACACATACTCTTCTCCTATTGTCTGTTTTTCCTGTTGATCCATAGTGTGAGGGATATCATCAGTACTTTGCTCACAGGCAGTCACATTCTCAGTGGAGTCTCGTGCTGGGTTTCTTGGACTCTCCTCTGGTTTACATTGAGCCCAGCTGTTTCTCTCCCAGTCACAACATGGACAGGTATCCCCTCCCTCTTCCCCTGATACAGTGTTAGTCACTTCCAGCTGTTTAGTGGGTTCCCCAGGATGCATCTCCTCGTGTCTTCTCTTGGATTCATCGATCTCTGGATAAGAAAATAAAGGACAGATATTACTTGATGTGAGGAGATTGACAGTGAGAATGGTCAGGGTTTACTCAGCATTAACACCACCTCTCTCTGCAGCATTCCAGGATGCCAGGGACCGGCTAGCTACTTTCCTTAAATTCTGAGGGCCAGTGGTAGCACTGATGGTGGAAATTCACCCTCCTGTTCCAAATCTTTAATCTCATAAATCAGCTCAGCAGCTGGTCTATGTCTTTTTAAGGAGGTAACTAGCCAATTAAACAACTTTATTTTGAGAAAGATAGTTGCTCTTAAAAAAAGTTCCCCCCTTCTCTCCTAAACAGCCAACAGTATTGTCCATAAAAAAAAAAAGCCGCTCTCCCTCCCAGCCAACCACCAGTTTATGATTGGGAAAACAAAACACTTCTCCTTCTCTCTCTTTCAATCCCCCCGTCGCAATTATACTAAAATTAATGCCTCCCCTCTCTGTGAACTTTTTTATTCCTTTTCAGGCTGGTTCTGATCTCTGGGAGCAGATGCAGGATGCAGTGCAGTGGGTGCAGCTGCAGAGCAGGTCTTGCTTCCTCCTTGTCCTCCTACAGGACATGGTAAGGGCATTTTTTAAGATGGCGCCGGCCGTCCATCGCTCCTACCATGTGACAGGGGGCGGCCAATGGCACCGATAGCCCCTGTCACATGGTAAGGGCAAAGGGCCACCAGCGCCATTTTGTTTACTGGCAGCCGACGGCCAGAGAGCGGGAGATCGCTCCCAGAATCCCTGCTGGACCACCAGGTACTTTAGGAAGGTTTTTGGGGGTCGGGAGGGCGGGGGATTCTAAATAATTAGATTTAAAGGGTCAGGGTATTTTTTTTTTTTTCGGCTCGGCACAGCCGAAAACAAAAAACTGTCTGGACCCACAGGAAACGGAATTTCCTGCGGGTCCACGATCCCGAAACCAATTCCGGTACCCGCTTCACATCTCTACCGCAGACCCTCTGTACAGGTTTCTCTTAGCAGAACTGAGCTCTCGCCTTCAGCGGAGGATGTCCCAGGGGACGAGATCGGGAACCAGAGGAAATTCCTGCTGCCTTCCTGGCCTTGTGCATCAAAAGCACAAAATCAGCTGAAAAAGCCTGGGATTCCTCTGAATCCCGATCCAGGGGGACTTCTTCCAGATCAGTCTCCCTCTGAGTCAGGGAAAATTCCTCCATCTCCGAGTCCTCCTGCTCCACTCCTGGAGCAGCAATCACAGGAGACAATCGTGGTGGGGAACTCCAGACTCCCCCGTTGAAACTGACGGCCCTGCAGCAATAGAAAACTTGGCCCCCATTGCTGCACTCAGAAAGGAACGTCCCACGGCAGGAGCACTCCCGATGAGCCTTCCCTCCAGAGACACGATCGGAGCACAAACCCTCCCGATTCCATCTAAACCGCAATTCTCCACAAGCGAGGCAAGAACTACAGTGCGCCATTCACTGTCACCTCGTGCACGTGTTCCTGTGGCACTCACCGCTTCTCACCATCCTGACCACATGGGAAGAACCGCACACACCAACCCTGCGCACCTGATCGTTGAGCAAATAGCCGCTGCACTGCAAAAAAGGGCTCCGCTTGGTTTTTTTTCTTTTTTTAAAGCAACAAACTTTAATCAAGGGGTCCTACCCAAGAATAAAGACCGATACTTCCCTGCTTCTCCAGGCTCCACTTGCAGAGTTGTCAGCAGGTCTCCAATCCTGCTTCTCAGGAGATGAGGACAGTGTGATGACGGCTTCTCCAGCACCACTGGTGCTTTGGGTAAGGCATGGTGGAGGGGGGCGGTCTATGGCGTTGCCCCCTTCAGTACCTGAGAATGCTCCGAGAGGCGGGCAATCAAAACTGCGTTGGAACCAGCTCACCTGCGAGTCGCACAGGGAACAACTGCAGCGAAGGCCCTGGCAAACGCAAGTGCTTATGGAGGACTGCGGACATGTCCTGAGATCAATAAACAGTCTGCAGGTAAAAAGCGCCATTCCTGGAGCCACAGGTGCCCACGGATGTCGACTGCCCGGGGGCCCCGACGCCCGAAGATATGGACCAGGAAGCCATGGGCATCTGCAGGGAGAGGCCCTGCAACCCCCCGACAGGTCATCGATATCAAAAAGAACCAAGAACCACCAGTGCCAACGGCAATTTCCCTCGGCTCACCGATTCGTCCGGGGGCATCGATGCTGCAAGCTCGATGGCCTCGCAAGCAGTACAGCTGTCGAAAGCCTCACTAGCGTCCACTATTATTGATGGTGTGCGCATCTTGGTGGGGCCTCCAACACTGGGATTGCCGGCTGAAGGGACAGCTCTTGAGCTTCCCAGTGCTCTGTAGTGGACACCACCTAGGAGCCCTGAGGGCACCGAGCCACTGCGGTCAGATGCACCAGCACACCAGGGTTGAGTAGATGGCTACCCCTGCACTTGATCCGTAAGAGGCCAAGAGCCCTTGCCTCCCAAGGGCTGCAGGGTCATACGGGGGGCTTCAGAGAGTCCTGGAGGTCGACAGTGACAAGGGTGCTCAATGGTGAATCCGGTACCTGGTCAGTGGGGCTCGACATAGTCAAGGCAGTAATGAAAGACATCGATGGGCCAAAGGCATCTCTGGTGGCCCCACACTTCGATGGCGTCAATGGCATTGGGGCAGCACCACAACACAATGGCATTGAGGTCATGCTGGCACCGAAGCAGTGCACCTCGACGACCTATTTGGGGTCCGCGGCACCCAGGGTACGCCCTCGACGACAGTGCAGGCTGCCGCAGCATCAATGCTATGCCCTTGACAGCATTGAAGGCCTGCCACCGCTTCGTCCTCGCCAGCCCCTAGGGTGGCAATGCAACAGATCAAGGGTAACAATGGCATCGAGGGCCCCACGGCACTGTAGTTCTTGCTGCGAGGGCACCAAGGCACTGAGGGCACCATGGCAAGTGCACCAAAGGCACCGTGCCGAGGGATCGAGCCGAAGGCACCGTGACATTGAGTGCATCAAAGGCACCGTGACATCGAGTGTGCCGCACTGCGGCGCCAAGGGCATTGAGGCCTCGATGCCCAAACTGGTGCAGCGCAACTCCAGTTCCATTGACACAGAAGGCCAACATAGCATCATGGGCAGTCACGCACTTCGACTGCAACGAGGGTGACCCTGGACTTCGATGGCGTCAAGGGGGCCATGGTACCCGAAGATGGGCCCTGTTCCTGACGCGGTCCCGACATTGATGCATTGGATGAACAGTGCGCTGGTCATGGGCATGGCACCGAGGTGCGGCAGCAGGCTGCTAGCCCAGGCTCTGCTCGCCCTCTCTCCCAGGGAGATCGCATTGCCAAGGCTGGCAAGCAGGAGGGGAGTCAACGTCACCCAGGGCTCCTGCCTGTGGAGACTAGTTCCTTGGGATGTGGGGAAGATGAGCTCTCCACCCCCCCTCCCCCCGACAGGAGCGGCACGATCCTTGATCCTTCCACCTTCTGAATCCAACGATGCCGAGCGATCGGTGAACCTCCATGGAACTTCAGCCCGGGTAGAACTCAGGCGAGTCCCCAGGCTCAGCGGCCTATACGGATCACAGACAGACTGCAGATCCCAGTCCAGTCAGCACTGTGAAAAAAGAGAAAGCACAGTCAGAGCAAGGAGAAGACACAAATACAAAACATGCAGGAGCAGGGTTGTTTTTTTTTAAATAACAGACTCTGCCAGTTTGCACAGGGAAAAACCCACCATGCGGCCAGCAGACAGTTGGAAAGAAGAAAAAAACTACCAGAAAGAAAAGCTGCAACTCTAGAAAAATTCACTTACAAAACTGTAAGAAGAGAGCAAAGCTGAATACCGAAAAAACATTTTCTGATAAAAAAAAAAAAGAGCACGAGCTCCACAACTGTGAGGCGACAGCTCCGTGGAAAAGAAAGACTGAGGGACTCTGCTGAGGCAGCAGGGTGATGACTACAGCTGCACATGCTCAGTAGGGCAGCTTGGAAAGTTCTAGAATCTTTGAGATCAAAGCTCCATGCCAGGCTTCATCCGATGATGTCACCCATGTGTGAGAACCACCAGCCTGCTTGTCCTAGGAGAATGCATATAAGAACATAAGAGCATGCCATACTGGGTCAGACCAAGGGTCCATCAAGCCCAGCATCCTGTGTCCAACAGTGGCCAATCCAGGCCATAAGAACCTGGCAAGTACCCAAACATTAGATAAATCACAAGCTGCTACTGCTTATTAATTACCGCCACTACAATAAATACGTTCAAAGACATCAGGCATCTATTCTTCGGTTGTTTCCACCAAGGCTATCATAGATCGCCTTCCTCTTTGCTTCTTGGATCCATCTTTCAATCCACTATACAGGTCTCGGGCAGCCAACTCATCTTTAGTTCTCTCGGACAAGTCTTATCTGAATATGATGGTCAAACTGTGTTTGCCCCATTGGAGCTTGGATGCCGGCGTACAGAAGCGAACCACATACTCTCCAACCAACCTGGAACCCTGCTGAATCTGAAGCAGTTCAGTTGCTTCTGAGGACGTATGGCAGGGCTCGGCAAAGATGAGGCAAAATTCCGGCCGAAAACGGTCCAGGTCTGCCAGGAATGGGTCATCTCTTTCCCAAAGGAAGGAGGCCCAGGCCAGAGTGGAACGCCCTAACAGTGACAGGATATACGTGATTATGGCCTTTTCCATGGGAAATAGGGCTGCCTGGAGCTCAAAATGCATGCGGCATTGGTTAAGAAAACCCCTGTATTCTTTAGGTTCCATGTGGTAGTGAGGTGGTGGTGGCAGTGGTTGCCTCAGAATGGGTCTCGAGGAAGAGGCTGACCCAGGCAGCTGTGGAAAGACTAGAGACAGAGCTGGTGTTACCGGTGTTGGTGGCTGTGTGTCTATATGGGCTGCAAGTCTCTCAAGGACCCCTGGTCACTTGGTCGAGGATACCCTGCTGATGCTGGATGCGCGGAGCCAGACCAGAAATCACCTATCGGGAGAGTAGGTCCATAGCCTCAGCAACCTATAATGAACTCGGTATCAACGGGCCCTTAAAGCTGTGGTTGGCACAGTCTCGTGGACGAAGCTGCTAGGCCCATGCCGACAGCTGGTGAATGTGCCCTATGACAGGACAGACAAATTTCACCTATACCAGAGGCTTTCCCCACTGCAGGTTGAGTCCTTGGATTCTGGCAGCCGGCAGGACTTAGGTGGGTCCCTGAGGCGGTCAGGCAGATGAAAGTCCAATGGCGGACCGGGGTCGGGACTGGCGAAAGACAGGAGATACCAGAGAAAGAGAGAGGGGGGATAGCTCCGAGAGTAAGTGATGCTGAATTTGTGAGTATTATAATGCCTGAAGCAGCCACAACGGGGAAACACTCGCCAATGTCGGCAACATTTAATTGAAATTCAGGAGCCTATCGTAACAAGATCCATTTTACATATATACACAAAAAATTAAAAATGTGCTTTTGAATCAATAAAATCAAGGTAGGCAGTGGAAATTTTTGACCAGTGATTGAGTCGTCCATAGCACGTTTTTAAGTTCATTGACCAGCAATTACCTAAGTTCTGAGGTCTTTTCCTCCAATTAATAATCAATTCGGCAACATGAATTATTGATGACATTATCTAAAATATTTGGAGAAAGCAGATTTTTGGATACCAGAGACAGGCCAGAGGTCGGGGCTGGCAGCAGATACTGAAGAGAGGCCAGAGGTCGGGGCTGGCAGCAGATACTGAAGACAGGCCAGAGGTCGGGGCTGGCAGCAGACAAGGTGAAGTGAGATCCAAAGCTAAGATCAGGTCCAGGCAGCAAGCAAGAAAGGTCAAAGATCCAAAGCAGAAGTAAGAATCCGGGAGGTCAAGCTAAGGGACTGACAAGAGGAGGTTAGACTAGACGAAGGAGAGCACACACAAGACAAGGGCAAGGCAAGACTGAACGAACAGGGCAAGGACGAGGCAAGGCTGGAACACTGAAAAAAGGCAGGAGAGCAGGAACAAGGCGGAAACGAAGGCAGCAAGGACTGAAGAGCTCTGGGCATGACAGGAAATCGGTTGCTGAGGTGTCTGATGCTTCTTGGAAGGAGCCTGAAGTAGAGGGATACCAGTGATGTCATCAAGGGGTGCTAGGGCTGCCTTCCCGCTGCGGGCCCGTTAAGTGGGGAGATGGTGCTCATGCGCGCCTTAGGCATGGTGCGTTGCAGCTGCGCGGTCGGTACAGTCAGTGTTACTGGCGGCGTCCATGCTGCTTTGGAGCTGGGACCTGCCGGGTGACTGCGGCAGCTTGTGGTGCCCTCCCGTGAGCCGCCAAACATAACAGCTGCTATCAGACCAGAATTAAAAGCTCACTTAAAAAAAACTGTAAGGGAGGATAAGAGGGGAGATAGGGAGGAGAGATCTCACCAGTCCTCCATGAAACCCATGGGCCTGGCCTTTTCAACTGAGGAAGGGAGCACCAAGCTGTCGCTTCAGGAGCCGTGCATTTCAACCTCTTATTTTGACTCGGCACTACTAAGGACCCCCCCCAGTCAACCCAGGGAGGGAGACCAATTTGTCAGCTCAGGAGCCTCTAGCAATTCATTTCCTGCTACAACTTAACAAGCCATTACCCACAGCACAGGATGCACATCCACCATCTGCTGGAGACAGAGAATACCGGCAGCACAGGAGTGTATATGAAGTGACATCAGTGAGCCTGTAATCTCTGTCTCCATCTGCTGGCTGGCATGCAAAACTCATTTGTATGGTCTGGCCTGACTGGATGAAGAGGAAGCAAGGTTTTATGCACATAAATTGTGTTATAAAATTGTCAGAGGAACAGCTCATGTAGAAGTTTGGATTTTGCACTTTTAAGCACACAGAAAAAATGATCTGGGGACAGAGTAAATCAAATACTCTTTGGCTTTGAGTCTCTGACTATGAATAAATGGCACAGACACAGCCAATTTCAGTCACAGACACCCTGTGAGTGATTACAGAGATCTGCAGAGGAGCTTGTGAAGGGGTCTCTGCGCTTCCACTCCTTATCTCAGCAATTTTACCCCGGTCCCTCTTATTCCTGCACTCACCTGAGCAGCTGCTTCTCCCACTTCCTCCTTCCTCTGATTCCGGCTCATCCCTGACGTACGGCTCTTCCCCTCGTTCAATGTGGGATATAATCTCAGGGGTGATGGTCGGAGAGCCTGTTCCTGGGGTAAGAGCACTGCATTAGGTTTCCCACAGTCACTCAGCATAATATTATTGGTTATTTTCTGAAGAAGGATTGCACGGAAGGGAAAGAGGGATTTTGATATATACATTCAAATATGTTGGGGGCTGCACCAGTGTACCAGAAGGGGGAATTTTCTATAGAAAAAGACTCCAGATACAGAGACGGAAGGAGGGCGGCTCAGAGGAAAAAGGAGGAAATATGTATTTACTGAGAGGGCAGTGAAGGCCTGAGAGAGCTGAGCAGCAATTGAGCAGGCTAAGGGCAGATACTGAGGGGGCTGGTAAGGGAGACCAGAGTCAGGTAGGATCAGGGGTGACAGTGACAGTGTGGAGTGGGAGGGCCACAGGAAGACCAAGAGGTCCTAAACTGAAAAAAGCTGCTGTGTAATGGAGAAATTACTTACCTGATAATTTCGTTTTCCCTAGTGTAGACAGATGGACTCAGGACCAATGGGTATAGTGTACTCCTGATAGCAGTTGGAGACGGATCAGATTTCAATCTGACGTCAGCCCTAGTACATATAAACCCCTGCAGGAAGTGCAGCTCTTCAGTATTCTCCTCGAAAAGCATTGTGGATATATGTACGACTGAATAATTTGGATAACTTGATTAACTTTATAACTTGGTTAACTTAATTAATTTGAACTGGTTGAATTGGCTATAGCTGGAGACCGCCAGTGCCCTCAACTGAGAAACGTCGACACCCAGAAGGATGGGTGTCCTAGATGAAGGAAAGCATGGCTTACCCGTGAATCACTCGCTCCCGGGGGTGTCCCCCAAGAATTCCATGAGTAACGGCAGCCGTGGGTGGGATGCTGAGTCCATCTGTCTACGCTAAGGAAAACGAAATTATCAGGTAAGTAATTTCTCCATTTCCTAGCGTGTAGCAGATGGACTCAGGACCAATGGGTTGTATAAAAGCTACTCCCGAACCGGGTGGGAGGCTGCCCGTGACCCACTTAATACTGCCCTTGCAAATGCTGTGTCCTCCCGAGCCTGAACATCCAGGTGGTAAAACCTGGAGAAGGTATGGATGGAGGACCATGTCGCCAACCTGCAGATCTCTGCGGGTGACAGCATCTTGGTTTCCGCCCAGGACACTGCCTGGGCTCTAGTAGAATGGGCCTTGACTTTTAAAGGCGGTGGCTTGTCTTCTTCTATGTAGGCCGCCTTGATGACTTCTTTGATCCAGCGGGCTATGGTTGCTCGCGAGGCCGCGTCCCCTTGCTTCTTCCCGCTGTGAAGGACAAATAGATGGTCCGTCTTTCGTACGGATTCTGACCTTTCCAGGTATCAGACTAGGAGTCTGCTGACGTTGAGATGGCGTAGACTTCGAGTTTCTTCCGAATTCTTATGCTCATCTGGCGATGGTAGCGAGATGGTTTGGTTGAGATGGAAGTGAGATACCACCTTGGGGAGGAACGACGGAACTGTGCCATGAGGAATGGCTCTGGGCAGGACAGTGCTTGTAGCTCAGATATATGACGGGCCGAACAGACTGCCAGCAGGAAGGCTGTCTTCAATGTTAATAGTCGGAGAGACAGGCCGCGGAAAGGTCTGAAGGAGGTTCCTGCTAGGAAATCTAGGACTAGGTTGAGGTTCCAAAGAGGCACTGGCCACTTTAGGGGTGGTTGGATCTGCTTGACTCCTTTCAGAAAGCGGGAGACATCCAGGTGAGAGGCTATGCTGCTGCTCTCACTCTTGGTTCCGTAGCATGACAATGCGGCCACCTGTACCTTGATGGAGTTAGAGACAATCCCTTCTGTAGGCCGTTCTGCAGGAATTCCAAAATCGCAGGAATTTTGACTGAGCGTGGTATGATGTCGCAGTCCTCTCACCCGGCTTCAAATACTCTCCAAATCCTTATGTATGTTAGGGATGTGGAGAACTTGCGTGCTCAGAGTAGGGTGTCAATTACTGCCCCCGAGTATCCGCTCTTCCTTAAGCGAGTCCTCTCAATGGCCAGACCATAAGAGAGAATTGAGCTGGGTCCTCGTGGAGGATCGGTCCCTATTGGAGCAGGTCTCTGTGTGGAGGTAGCGGCAAGGGGCTTCCTGTCAGCAGTCTTCGCTTGTCTGCGTACCACGGTCTTCTTGGCCAGTCCGGGGCCACTAGAAGTACTGGTCCCCTGTGGTGTTCTATCTTGTGGATGATTGCGCCCAATAGGGGCCACAGCGGGAAGGCATATAACAGAGTCTCCTGTGGCCAGGACTATACCAGGGTATCAATTCCCTGGGACTGGGGTTCCCGTCTGCAGCTGAAGAAACTGGGTACTTGGGCATTGGACGTTTGCCAGGAGGTCCATGGTTGGTGTTCCCCAACAGTTTACTATCAATTGGAATACTGTGGTTGACAGCCTCCAATATCCTGGATCTAGACTTTCTCTGCTGAGGTAGTCCGCAGTGACGTTGTCTTTCCCGGCAATATGGATGGCTGAGATCTCTTGAAGATTCACTTCCATCCATGACATTAGGAGGTCTATTTCCAGAGACACCTGTTGGCTTCTGGTTCCTCCCTGACAGTTGATGTAGGCCACTGTTGTGGCGTTGTCCGACATTACTCTGACCACTTTGTCTCGGAGTCTGTGAACAAACCTTAGGCAGGCTAGTCTGACTGCCTGGGCTTCTAGGCGATTGATGTTCCATCCTGACTTTTCTTTGTTCCATTGCCCTTGGGCGGTTAGCTCCTGGCAGTGTGCTCCCCATCCTCGTAGGCTGGCATCCGTGGTGAGTAGGATCCAGGTCGGTGAGGATAGTCTCGTTTCCTGGCTCAGATGGGCTTCCTGTAGCACCATCGTAGTTGGGCCCGAACTCTGTCAAGAGCTGAAGCCATACTGTGTAGTTCTGGGACAGTGGATTCCATCGTGATAGTAGTGAGCATTGTAGGGGTCTCATGTGAGCTTGTGCCCATGGCACAACTTCCAGTGTGGATGCGATGAGGCTGAGAACTTGTGGGTAATCCCATGCTGTGGGGCAAAGTTCGCTCAACAGGGTTTGTAACTGGGTCATCAGTTTTGATCTCCTTGTCGGTGTCAGGATGACCTTGTCTTGTTTGGTGTCGAACCGGACTCCCAAGTATTCTAGAGATTTGGAGGGCTGCAGGCAGCTCTTGTTTGTGTTGACCATCCACCCAAGGCTCTCCAGTAGAGTTTTGATTCTGTTGGTTGCCTGGTGGCTTTCCTCTGGGGATTTCGCTCTGATCAGCCAAAGAGGTAAGGAGAGCTGACAAAATATTTTTCAGATACATCAGAGAAAGGAGAAAAGTTCCAAGTGGTATAGTGAAATTGAAAGGTGAAAAGGATGAATGTGTAGAGAGAGAGACAAAGAAATGGCAGAAATACTAAACAAATACTTCAATTCGGTGTTCACTAAAGAGGACCCAGGAGGAGGACTGTCACTAGTTATCAAAAAACTGGAGGGGGGTGGAGTAGATGTAACTCCGTTTACAGAAGAGAATGTATAGGAAGAGCTGGGAAAACTGAAAGTGGACAAAGCCATGGGGCCTGATGAGGTTCATCCCAGGATACTGAGGGAGCTCAGAGATGTGCTGGTGGGTCCGCTGTATGACCTGTTCAATAGATCCCTAGAAATGGGAGTGGTGTCGAGTGATTGGAGAAGAGCGGTGGTGATCCCGCTTCACAAGAGCGGGAGCAGAGAGGAGGCTGGAAACTACAGGCCGGTTAGCCTCACCTCAGTGGTGGGTAAAGTGATGGAGTCGCTG
Source organism: Rhinatrema bivittatum (assembly GCF_901001135.1). Taxonomy (NCBI): domain Eukaryota; kingdom Metazoa; phylum Chordata; class Amphibia; order Gymnophiona; family Rhinatrematidae; genus Rhinatrema; species Rhinatrema bivittatum. The sequence goes on along the minus strand of NC_042616.1, from coordinate 35,146,720 downwards.
CTGAAAGAAATAATAGTGAACTTCTACAGGCAGGAGGATTGTTGGACCCAAGGCAGCATGGATTCACCAGGGGAAGATCCTGTCAGAGAAATCTGATCGACGTTTTCGACTGGGTGACTAGGGAATTGGATCAAGGAAGAGCACTCGATGTCATCTACTTGGATTTCAGTAAGGCTTTTGATACGGTCCCACACAGGAGACTGGTGAATAAAATGAGAAGCTTAGGAGTGAGTGCCGAGGTGGTGGCCTGGATTGCAAACTGGTTGACAGACAGACGACAATGTGTGATGATAAATGGAACTTACTCTGAAGAGAGAGCGGTGTTAAGCGGAGTGCCGCAAGGATCGGTGTTGGGACCGGTCCTGTTCAATATCTATGTGAGCGACATAGCGGACGAGATAGAAGGCAAGGTTTGTCTGTTTGTGGAAGACACCAAGATCTGCAACAGAGTGGACACGCCGGAAGGAGTGGAGAGAATGAGACGAGATTTAAGGAAGCTGGAAGAGTGGTCGAAGATATGGCAGCTGAGATTCAATGCCAAGAAGTGCAAAGTGATGCATATGGGGTGTGGAAATCCAAAAGAACTGTATTCGATGGGGGGTGAAGGGCTGATGTGCACGTAGCAGGAGAGAGACCTAGGGGTGATAGTGTCTAATGATCTGACGTCAGCGAAACAATGTGACAAGGCGATAGCTAAAGCTAGAAGAATGCTGGGCTGCATAGAGAGAGGAATATCAAGTAAGAAAAGGGAAGTGATTATCCCCTTGCACAGATCCTTGGTGAGGCCTCACCTGGAATTACTGTGCTCAGTTTTGGAGACCATATCTCCGAAGGGACAGAGACAGGATGGAGGCGGTACAGAGAAGGGCGACCAAAAAGGTGGAGGGTCTTCATCAAATGTCTTATGAGGAGAGACCGAAGAACCTAAATATGTACACCCTGGAGGAAAGGAGGAGCAGAGGTGATATGATACAGACTTTCAGATACTTGAAAGGTTTTAATGACCCAAAGATAACGACAAACCTTTTCCGTCGGAAAAAAAATCAGCATAACCAGGGGTCACGATTTAAAGCTCCAGGGAGGTAGATTCAGAACCAACATCAGGAAGTATTTCTTCACGGAGAGGTTGGTAGATGCCTGGAATGCCCTTCCGGAGGAAGTAGTGAAGACCAGAACTGTGAAGGACTTCAAAGGGGCGTGGGATAAATATTGTGGATCCATAAAGTCTAGAGATGTGAATGAAGAGTGGGTGGCTCGCAGGAATGACGGCTACTGCCTGGAGATAATACCCTTATTCAATAAACATACACACAGTTAATGCGACTCCAACATTATTCTAAGCTTCAACGGCAAGAGGTAATGTGGGAAAAAAAAGGATTTCCAGTCGCAAAAAATGTGGGGAGTAGTTTGCTGATTACGGCGGTTACTACTCCTAACCAAATAAGCCTGATACTTCACTTTCAATGCATAACCAGCATAGCTCTCTGCTTCAATGGCAAGGGAGAAAGTCTGATACTTCATGCATATCCAGCGGCGGCGTTACAAAAAAGCCAAGCAAGTCGAGCAGGCAATGCTCGCAAACAAAATAGACGATTTAGAAAACTGCTGCTGGTGGCGTAATCTGAGAAGACGCCGCATTCCAGAATCTCCGGAATATACTGCCGGTTGTAACTTCGATTTGCCAGATTTTACTCTCCTCTACTTCTTCTAAATCAGCTTCAGACTTGGTGCCGCAGACCCGTTACAAAACTAGAGTGGACCCATAAGGCATTGGGCCCTAAAATAGCTAAGAGGGCTAGAGATATTGTTTTCTGCCTTCATTGCTACACCCTCAATTGTATGCGGCTGCAAGAAAACAGAACGAGTGGCACTGGGAAGGCCATAAGCTTCCTCTCTTTAATGATCTGGCCCCTACTGCCCTTCGTAAACGCTTCAGACTTAAAGCAGATACCAAGGTGCTTCGTGCAGAGAACATCCCCTACAGATGGACCTTTCCCTTCAATCTCTATTTTATGGTGAAAAGCGTCTCATATAAAATTAAATCACTAGCCGACGGTGAGGATGCCTTCAAGCAAACTAACCTTCCGGTTCATTTCTCCGCTCTGAAAGCTGTTGACCGTGTGTTTAAAGTAGACTCTTTCCACGATGACTCTGGGCTGGCAATGGATGCTGCCGGCTATGGCGCCCTTCGGTGGACGCCAGCTCAGCTACGTCTGATCAATGATGAACTATCTGAATTTTCCTGATTCCGGCTCAAGTGGTGTACAGAAAGTGGTTTCGGATACACTGGAGTCCAAAGTTTCTAATTTTGTGCCTATTTCCTATTACGATAGGCTTACAATGTTATTACTAATCTTAAGCAGCCATCACTGGTTGCGGGGAGATTGTTATTAGGCGGGATTTTCAAATTGTTTTGGGTTCACAACAGTTTAAATTGATTTCATGTATGAGCTTGCACATTATACAGCAGAAAGATACCACCAGAGGTGGTAGTAGTCAGGCAGCAGTCCAGGGACCCTCAGCGGAGGAGACCTGTCTCGCAATGATAGTATAGGGAGTGCAGGATGCAGGTTCCCAGTGCTGATCTGCAGATGAGACAGACTGACAATGTTAGATAAGTTGGTAGCTGTATAGATGGAGATCCCAGCAGGCAGAAGTAGTTGAATATAGGCACCGAGGCAGGGAGAGCAGGCCCTCGAGGAGCGTGTACCTGATCCTTATAGGCACCTGATAGAAAGCAAAGGGCCCCTGAGGAGCAGGTACCCAGGTTAGAGAACTACCCCAAAGGGCAGAGAGAGCTTCCTGCGGCAGCAGGGAAGCGGCAGAGTAGCTTAGACCGGACGAGTCCAATCCTTGCTAACTCAAATTGTTAGCAAACGAAGGGCAGGCTAAATACCCGGATGGCGTGACGTCACTTGAGGGGACCGCCCTCGAGGGTCCCGCCATGACGTGGATAAAGACGTGGGTGGCGTGCGTGTGCACGCACCCTACGAGGCCCTCAGGAGAAACATGGCGGATTGCCTTGCCATTGCCGTCCAGGGGACGCCGGAGAGAGCGGCTTGCAGACGCAGCGGTAGCCATCTTCCCAAGGCTAGCGGGAACATAAGAACATGCCATACTGGGTCAGACCAAGGGTCCATCAAGCCCAGCATCCTGTTTCCAACAGTGGCCAATCCAGGCCATAAGAACCTGGCAAGTACCCAAAAACTAAGTCTATTCCATGTAACCATTGCTAATGGCAGTGGCTATTCTCTAAGTGAACTTAATAGCAGGTAATGGACTTCTCCTCCAAGAACTTATCCAATCCTTTTTAAACACAGCTACACTAACTGCACTAACCACATCCTCTGGCAACAAATTCCAGAGTTTAATTGTGCGTTGAGTAAAAAAGAACTTTCTTCGATTAGTTTTAAATGTGCCACATGCAAACTTCATGGAGTGTCCCCTAGTCTTTCTACTATCCGAAAGAGTAAATAACCGATTCACATCTACCTGTTCTAGACCTCTCATGATTTTAAACACCTCTATCATATCCCCCCCTCAATCGTCTCTTCTCCAAGCTGAAAAGTCCTAACCTCTTTAGTCTTTCCTCATAGGGGAGCTGTTCCATTCCCCTTATCATTTTGGTAGCCCTTCTCTGTACCTTCTCCATCGCAATTATATTTTTGAGATGCGGCGACCAGAATTGTACACAAAATTCAAGGTGCGGTCTCACCATGGAGCGATACAGAGGCATTATGGCATTTTCCGTTTTATTCACCATTCCCTTTCTAATAATTCCCAACATTCTGTTTGCTTTTTTTTGACTGCCGCAGCAGACTGCACCGACGATTTCAATGTGTTATCCACTATGACGCCTAGATCTCTTTCTTGGGTTGTAGCACCTATTACGGAACCCAACATTGTGTAATTATAGCATGGGTTATTTTTCCCTATATGCATCACCTTGCACTTATCCACATTAAATTTCATCTGCCATTTGGATGCCCAATTTTCCAGTCTCACAAGGTCTTCCTGCAATTTATCACAATCTGCTTGTGATTTAACTACTCTGAACAATTTTGTTTCATCTGCAAATTTGATTATCTCACTTGTCGTATTTCTTTCCAGATCATTTATAAATATATTGAAAAGTAAGGGTCCCAATACAGATCCCTGAGGCACTCCATTTAATCCTACTCTCAGTTTTCTGTCTTTTAGCCAGTTTGCAATCCAGGAAAGGACATCGCCACCTATCCCATGACTTTTTACTTTTCCTAGAAACCTCTCATGAGGAACTTTGTCAAATACCTTCTGAAAATCCAAGTATACTACATCTACCGGTTCACCTTTATCCACATGTTTATTAACTCCTTCAAAAAAGTGAAGCAGATTTGTGAGATGAGACTTGCCTTGGGTAAAGCCATGCTGACTTTGTTCCATTAAACCATGTCTTTCTATATGTTCTGTGATTTTGATGTTTAGAACACTTTCCACTATTTTTCCTGGCACTGAAGTCAGGCTAACCGGTCTGTAGTTTCCCGGATCGCCCCGGAGCCCTTTTTACTAATAGGTCTGAAATTTCATTTTTTAGTTCCTTCAGAACTCTGGGGTGTATACCATCCGGTCCAGGTGATTTACTACTCTTCAGTTTGTCAATCAGGCCTACCACATCTTATAGAAACATAGAAACATAGAAATGACGGCAGAAGAAGACCAAATGGCCCATCCAGTCTGCCCAGCAAGCTTCCCTCATTTCTTCTCTCATACTTATCTGTTTCTCTTAGCTCTTGGTTCTAATTCCCTTCCACCCCCGCCATTAATGTAGAGAGCGGTGATGGAGCTGCATCCAAGTGAAATATCTAGCTTGATTAGTTAGAGGTAGTAGGGGTAGTAACCGCCGCAATAAGCAAGCTACACCCATGCTTATTTGTTTTTACCCAGATTATGTTATACAGCCCTTATTGGTTGTTTATCTTCTCCCCTGCCGTTGAAGCAGGGAGCTATGCTGGATATGCGTGAGGTATCAGTTTTTTTTCTTCTCCCCTGCCGTTGAAGCAGAGAGCTATGCTGGATATGCATCGAAAGTGAAGTATCAGGCACATTTGGTTTGGGGTAGTAACCGCCGTAACAAGCCAGCTACTCCCCGCTTTGTGAGTGTGAATCCTTTTTTCTTCTCCCCTGCCGTTGAAGTTATGCTGGATATGCGTGAAGTATCAGTTTTTCTTCTCCCCTGCCGTTTAAGCAGAGAGCTCTGCTGGATGTGTGAAGTAACAGTTTTTCTTCTCCCCTGCTGTTGAAGCAGAGAACTATGCTGGATATGCATTGAAAGTGAAGTATAAGAATGGAGTGATCAAGCTAGTTGAAAGGCATCAGGAATAGAGGAAGGTGGAGGTAGTAATTTGGATATTTGGTTTGGGGTAGTAACCGCCGTAACAAGCCAGCTACTCCCGTCTTTGAGAGTGCAAATCCTTTTTTCCACATTTCCTCTTGCTGTTGAAGCTTAGAGTGATGTTGGAGTCACAGTAACCATGTGTATGTTTATTGAATAAGGGTATTGTCTCCAGGCAGTAGCCATCATTCTGGCGAGTCACCCACTCTTCATTGGTGGCCTCTTGACTTTATGGATCCACAGTGTTTATCCCACGCCCCTTTGAAGTCCTTCACAGTTCTGGTCTTCACCACTTCCTCCGGAAGGGCATTCCAGGCATCCACCACCCTCTCCTCTTCTAGGTTCACCGTGATTTGATTCAGTCCATCTGAATCATTACCCATGAAAACCTTCTCCATTACGGGTACCTCCCCAACATCCTCTTCAGTAAACACCGAAGCAAAGAAATCATTTAATCTTTCCACTATGGCCTTATCTTCTCTAAGTGCCCTTTTAACCCCTCGATCATCTAACGTCCAACTGACTCCCTCACAGGCTTTCTCCTTCGGATATATTTAAAAACGTTTTTACTGTGAGTTTCTGCCTCTACAGCCAACTTCTTTTCAAATTCTCTCTTAGCCTGTCTTATCAATGTCTTACATTTAACTTGCCAATGTTTATGCTTTATCCTATTTTCTTCTGTTGGATCCTTCTTCCAATTTTTGAATGAAGATCTTTTGGCTAAAATAGCTTCTTTCACCTCCCCTTTTAACCATGTCGGTAATCGTTTTGCCTTCTTTCCACCTTTCTTAATGTGTGGAATACATCTGGACTGTGCTTCTAGAATGGTATTTTTTAACAATGACCACGCCTCTTCGACATTTTTTACTCTTGTAGCTGCTCCTTTCAGTTTTTTTCTAACAATTTTTCTCATTTTATCAAAGTTTCCCTTTTGAAAGTTAAGCACTCCTCTCCCACCTCCCCTCCCTCATTTATCCCCATCCCCTCCTCTTCCTCACTACAATTACTAAGAAATGCTTTCCCTTTCTTTCATTTTGTGGCCTGGTAGTTTTCTCCTGTTCCTCTGTAATTCCAGTTTAATTAGAACCAGAGTTGGTTCCCGGTGCTTTGAACTTTCATTACCAACTGTCCTAGATTTTTGCCCCCATTTTATCTCCTTCCCAAAACACTAGGTCTGCTCATTGCAGTGATGGCCCTCGGCTACAAGGGATGGGGGCAGACAACACGGCTCCTTCTATAACCCTGCAATCACAGGCCCTGTATCCGCCCACCAGGTATCACCCCTGAGCACTGACCATGTATCTCTGCCTCCTCCCCAGCCCCAGTGCCTCAGGGAGGAGGAGACCCAACTTCACTCAGAAATGAAATAATCTTCTGTTCTCCCCTCCCAAAAATATGAATTTCTTAAAAACTCTCTCTCCTTACCCAGGGATCTGAGTGTCTGATAATTCTCCTTCATTACGTCCTTGTAAAGCTCCTTCTGCCGTTCTTCTAAACCCTCCCACTCCTCCTGGGAGAAATAGACAGCGACGTCCTCAAAGGTCACTGGGTCCTGAAACAAAAACCAGAAACACTCAGCACCTTCTGTATCTCATGCATCAGGAGAGCTCCCAGTGCTGGGACTCAGCAGGGCACATAATTCACAGTCACATAACACAGTCCCAGAGCAGGACTATTGCAACTGGAAACCAGTTACACACACAGCACCTGGGACACAAAACCTCTCTTTGTGGGACTCCTGTTCTCTCTCCTTACACCCAGGAGGGTCCCAAATTGCCTTTTCTGTGTCTCAGATCTGCTCGGGGTCCTATTAAAGTCAGGGCTGACTCTGCAGTGCTCGGCCTTCTGCACCCGCTGCCTTTCAGCTGTAGAAGCAGTTAAGTCCACGCCAGGAACCAGCTACTGGGCCAAGGCACACCTCTGAGGGACCACGGAAATCAGCTCAGGAATTTTCAACTGGGTGAGGGACCATTAGGTATCACCACAGGAGAACGGGGCTTTCTTTACAAATTTCTCCTTCCACATAGGGAGATGCACGCTCTGCATCTACTGGAAATGGAGAATAGTGGCAGGCTGGGGTCACTGCAGGGTTATATATACTGTGACGTCAGCTTGCTCCATCTCCATCTGCTGGCAGGAGAGCATAAATCCACTGGTCCTGAGTCCATCCGTCTACTCGCTAGGAAATATCAATTTTTGCCATCTGAGCATCCTGCCCACATTCTCACAATAGGGTTATTGCAGTGCTGAATGATGCGTATTCAGCCATGCGTTCCTCTGCTGGCAAGCGATCGCTTACTGATACTCCCTGCGGGTATGACAAGTTCTGTATAAGCCGGAATATACCCGGCTCTTTCTTAGGTACAACTGCTATTGGTGAAAGCATCATCTCAAACGGTGGGCGGGAAAATGAGCCTACCATCCTTCCTATGGCCAACTCAGAGTCCATCATCTGTTGTACGAGATCTGCCTGTTGCACCACTGACAGGGCATTGCTGGAATTGATGGGGTTAATCGGGCCCTGGAAAGGGATGATGAACCCTTCCATGAAACCATAGGAAAATTAGTTTCTTACCTGATAATTTTCGTTCCTGTAGTACCAAGGATCAGTCCAGACAGCTGGGTTATGCCTCCCCTCCAGCAGATGGAGTCAGAGAGAAAACTGAAAGCACCCCCTAGATATACTGGTGTGCCACCTGCGATCCTTCAGTATATGTGATATCAAAGCAGAAGTAATGAATTAACCACTTCCGACAGCGCCCCCCAATAAATTTCTGTTCCTTTCTTTTGGTCTTTTTTGTTGTTTTTTTTTTTAACTCAGTGACCAGATCAAACAGAAACCTCCTTGATGACGTATAAAACCAGGTATAACAAACATGACACCAAAGAGTGTACAGAAAAAACACTAAATAACGACAAACTTACCAGGGAAACTGTTCCAACCGTAGCGAATATAATCTGCAAGTGAAGAAATATTGAATACGAGCGGACTCCCAGAACTGTGGGCGGGCGTCTGGACTGATCCTTGGTACTACAGGAACGAAAATTATCAGGTAAGAAACTAATTTTCCTTTCCCTGTACGTACCAGGATCAGTCCAGACTGCTGGGATGTACCCAAGCCGCCTTAACTGGGTTGGGACCCTGAGAGTCCCGCTCAGATCACACTGCTCCCAAAGGATTGTGCAGACGGACCACGGACATCCAGGCGATAATGCCTGGAAAATGTATGCCAGGATTTCCAAGTGGCCGCCCTGCATATCTCTTGGCAAGAGACCAATTGGTTTACTGCCCACGAAGTCGCTTGAGAACGCAATGAATGAGCCTTAAGCCCATCAGGAACAGGTTTACCGCAGCCAATATACGCGGACGCAATAGCGCCCTTCAACCAGCGTGCGATTGTAGTCTTGGACGCCTGAAGTCCCTTCTTGGGTCCATTCCATAATACAAAAAGGTGATCTGACCTTCTAAAGTCGTTGGTAACCTCCAAATAGCGCAAAAGAACCCGCCGGACGTCCAAACGTCTCAAGTCTCTGCCTTGAGAAGACTGCAGCTCCTCTTCCGAAAAGGAAGGCAATTCTACCGTCTGGTTAACATGAAACGCTGAAACCACCTTAGGCAAGAAGGAGGGTACGGTCCGTAGGGAGACTCCTGATGCGGAAATACGCAAGAACGGTTCTCTGCAAGAAAGAGCCTGCAGCTCCGAAACACGATGGGCCGAGGAAATGGCCACTAGAAAAACTGTCTTGAGAGTCAAATCCTTCAACGAAGCCGTCTTAATAGGCTCAAAAGGTGCCGCACACAGGCCACGGAGTACCAAGTTCAGGTTCCAGGAAGGACAGGGAACCCACATAGGAGGGCGCAAGTTCCAGACACCTCGCAAAAACCGTGCAACATCAGGATGACTCGCAAGGGAAGACCCCTCGACCTTACCTCTCAAGCAGCCCAGCGCCGCTACCTGAACTCGAAGCGAATTATACGCCAAACCCTTCTTCAGGCCATCTTGCAAGAACGAAAGGATGTGACCCACGGACGAACGTCCGGGTGAAATACTTAGCACAGCGCATCAGTCGTGGAAAACCTTCCAAACCCTAGCATAGGCAAGCGTAGTGGAAGACCTGCACGCCTGAAGGAGAGTCGAAACAACAGCGTCCGAATAACCTCTCTTCCTCAATTGCCTCCGCTCATAAGCCAGGCCGCCAGACAAAAGCGATCTGCCAGATCGAAAAATACCGGGCCCTGACGGAGAAGGTTGGGAAGATGACCCAGACGTAGTGGACCGTCAACCGCCAGATTGACGAGATCCGCAAACCACGGGCGACGCAGCCATTCCGGAGCCACAAGAATCACCATGCCTTGATGAGCCTCTATGCGCCGTAACACTTTCCCCACCAGGGGCCACGGAAGAAACACATAAAGGAGGAGGCGACGGGGCCACGGAAGCACCAACGCATCCACGCCTTCCGACCCATGTTCCCGTCTTCGACTGAAGAAACGCACCGCTTTCGCATTTAGCCAAGTCGCCATCAGATCCAAGCGTGGAGTCCCCCAACGCTGAGTGATAAGAAGCATCGTCTCTGCCGACAGCTCCCATTCTCCTGGATCTAGATGCTGCCGACTGAGGTAATCTGCCTGAACGTTGTCCACTCCGGCGATGTGGGTGGCCGCGATTCGCGACAAATGTCGTTCGGCCCAGTCCATCAACAACGCTGCCTCTGTCGCCACAGCTCGACTTTTTGTGCCGCCTTGCCGATTTATGTACGCCACTGCGGTCGCATTGTCCGATAGAATTCTGACCGCTCGGCCGCGCATGATCGGAAGAAGGCGACGCAAGGCCAGACGTACCGCTCTGGTCTCCAAGCGATTGATGGACCAAGTTGACTGGAGCACTGACCAGGTGCCCTGGACTGCTCGGGACTGACAGACCGCCCCCCAGCCAGAGAGGCTGGCATCCGTCGTCACCACTATCCAGGATGGAGGCTCCAGTTCCACTCCCTGCAGGAGATTGCCTGGAGTTAGCCACCAGGAGAGACTGGAGCGGGCCGGCTCCATCAAGGGCAATTCCAGGCCGTAATCCTCGGATCTGGGATCCCAACGAGAAAGAAGTGCTGTTTGTAACGGCCGCATATGCGCAAAAGCCCATGGTACCATCTCCATAGTAGACACCATATGACCAATGACCTTTAAATAATCCCAAGCCGTAGGAGTGGGAAGGTCCATCAGACGCCGCACCTGTGCCTTGAGATTGAGCATGCGTTGATGTGGAAGAAAAACCTTGCCCACCAGGGTATTGAACCGAGCGCCCAAGAATTCCAACTGTTGGGTCGGCTTGAGTCGGCTTTTCGCGAAGTTGACTACCCAACCCAACGACTGAAGTTGACGCACCACCAAGGAAACCGCCCGTTTGCAGGACACTTGCGACTTTGCCTGGATGAGCCAATCGTCGAGATAGGGATGTACAAGGACTCCTTGACGACGGAGGGAAGCTGCAACCACCACGAGTACCTTGGTGAATACTCTCGGAGCGGTCACCAACCCGAAGGGGAGGGCACAAAATTGGTAATGGGACCCCAACACCATAAACCTCAGGTATCTTTGATGACGCTCTCGGATTCCAATGTGGAGATATACCTCGGTCAGGTCCATAGAAGTCAAATACTCTCCCTTGTGGACGGCCGCAACAACAGACCGTAGCGTCTCCATCCGAAAACGCGGGACTCGTAATGCCTTGTTCACACCTTTTAGGTCCAGGATTGGTCTGAAGGTGCCCTCCTTTTTGGGAACCAGGAAGTATATGGAATACCGACCCGTCCTGGTCTCGGCCGGTGGGACCGGGACCACCGCTCCCATAGCTTGCAGGTGGTTGACGGTTTGAGCTATAGCCAGCTGTTTTTCCGGAGGACAGCACGGCGAAATCATAAAAAGATCCCGGGGGGAACGTGCAAAATCCAACTCGTAACCGTGCTGAACAACGTCGAGGACCCATTGATCCGAAGTTATTTTGACCCACTCCTCCCAGAATCGAGACAGCCGACCTCCGATAAACGGAACGGAGGAATGGGTCTGCGCGCCTTCATTGAGCGGGCTTGCCGGCAGCGAAACCTTGCGAGGCCCCTCCCCGCGGAGGCCTCCTGCCACGAAAGGAAGAAGACCAGGACTGGGACCTGGTGGACTGCTGCTTCTGGGGAAAGGAACCACCTCTTCCCGCACGGAATCGCCTTTGACCCCGAAAGCGAGCCCTGGCATTCCCAAAGGAACGAGACTGACGAGGCTTATCCTCAGGCAATTTGTAAACTTTATTGTCTCCCAGGTCCTTAATGAGCTGATCTAATTCCTCGCCAAATAGCAACTTGCCCTTAAAGGGGAAAGAACCTAATCTCGCCTTAGAGGTGGCGTCTGCCGACCAGCGACGGAGCCACAGCAACCTCCTTGCGGAAACTGCCGAGGACATAATGCGAGCTGAGGTGCGCAACAAATCATATAGGGCATCCGCTGTATAAGCGACTGCAGATTTAACGCAATTTGCCTGTTCCGCCTCGCCCGGAGGAAGCTCCTGCGCGATCAGTAGCTGCCGGACCCAGCGCAGGTTGGCCCTCTGAACGAGGCTGCTGCACGCCACTGCCCGGACACCCAAGGCCGCCACGTAAAAAATGCGCTTCAACAAGACCTCCAGCTTGCGATCTTGGAGATCCTTTAAGGCTATACCCCCCCTAACCGGAATAGTCGTGTGTTTGACCACGGCCGTGACCGCCGAATCCACCGCGGGCGTTTTCAAAAGATCCAGGGATTCTGCGGGCAACGGGTATAGCTTTTCCAAAGCTCTGTTCACCCGCAGCGAAGCCTCCGGCAGCTCCCATTCCCTTGAGACAATCTGCAAAACTTTGGGATGGAAGGGGAAAGTCTGAGGGGGGGGGGCCCGAAGGCCCGCCATAGCAATGTCCCCCGTAGAAGTGTCCACATTCGGAGGCAGAGCTGACAGCTCTAGCTCTTGCAGGACATGGAGAATGAGAAAACTTAACTCATCCTTCCCAAATAATCGCAGCACCTGGGGGTCGACCCCCTCTACGGATCCCTGCTCGTCCATTGTGAGTAAATCCGGAGCCCCCGGAGCATCCCCCGAATCCTCAGCCCCCTTCCCCCCCCCCCCCCCGCAGGCGGATGACAGTAGCCCTGGTGGACCCCAGCCCCAGTGAGCTCCCCTGGTCCAAAGGGGCCTTGGGGACCTTTGGGAGAGAGGGACCGTCCACCTCCCAGCCAGACTATGCCTGCAAAAAAGCTTTGTGCATTAGGAGCACAAACTCGGAGGAAAATGGCACAGCCTGCTTTAAATCTTTTTTCATGGCTCCTGGGGGGAGGGGGGCTCGAGAGTCCTCCAAATCGGGCAGGGATCGCGGGCGCAGGTCCGGAAGAGAAGAAGGAGGGGAGGTTTCCTCCTCCGATGCCGACGGGTCCGTGTGCCGCGTGGCCAAGATGGCCGCCGCTCTCCTCCCCAAGGGAGGAGGGGCCGGGGGAACGGCTGCCCAAGCCACGCGGTGCCGCGACGCTGGGGGAAAAGAAGAACCGCTGCGGGCAGTGCTCGGCCCCCGGGAGGGTCCCTCGCCCCCGGGAAGACATCGGGAGCAGAGACCCTCCCGGGAGAGTCGCGCCCCCGCCCCCCCCCCCACAGGCCGTGCAGGCCGAAGATCGCGGCATCGTGGCAGGAATGGAGCTGCAGAGAAGAAAAGCGTGCCAAGAATAAGGTGAGGACACTCTCAAGCAAAACGGGCCAGGTGAACCAGCCACCCCCTCCGGAGTCCGTCGAGGCACTGGCAGGCCGGGGCTGAAAGGAGAAGAGCTCACTGCCTGTCCCCAACAGGCCTTAAGTGGCTCCCGAGCAAGAACAAACTTTTGAAAACCTCCTGTTTTCTTTTTCTTTTTTTTTTTTTAAACCCCCTTCAGGCTGGACCCCTGGAAAATGGGGGGAGGGTGACCGGACCACCGGTAAGCTCTCCCCCAGCCTCAGGGACATGCTAGTCCGGGAAAGTTAAGAGGACAGTGCCCTCTGTGCTTGCCTGGCGCTAAGCTCCAACTGCGCTGTGCACTGTGCAACAATATTCTACCTTGAGAGAAAGAAAGAAACAGAAGACAAAGAATAACCACAGGGAGAAAAGGGAAGAGACTAGTTGATCTTGTCCCCAAATTTTTTTTTCCCAGTACAAACAACTGACCAGGCCAGGACCACAGGTTATGCCTCTCAATCTGCTGGAGTCAGAGAATATACTGAGGGATCGCAGGTGGCACACCGGTATATCTAGGGGGTGTCTTCAGTTTTCTCTCTGACTCCATCTGCTGGAGGGGAGGCATAACCCAGCTGTCTGGACTGATCCTGGTACGTACAGGGAACTGCCAATTTCTGGGCATCCCTACTTCAACAAATACTGCATCACACTGACTTTCACTGGGAATGGAGCCCTGAGAAATTCGGCACCCCAGACGCATGACTCTGCAAAGAAGAGCAGAGTCCTGCATCTTCTGGGGTGCGGTAATCCAAAAGAACTGTATGTGATGAGGGGTGAAGGGCTGCTGTGCACTGAGCAGGAGAGGGACCTTGGGGTGATAGTGTCTAGCGACCTGAAGATGGTGAAGCAATGTAACAAGGCGATAGCTAAAGCCAGAAGAATGCTGGGCTGCGCAGAGAGAGGAATATCGAGTAAGATAAAGGAGGTGATAATCCCCTTGTACAGGTCCTTGGTGAGGCCTCACCTGGAGTACTGTGTTCAGTTCTGGAGACCGTATCTCAAAAGGGACAGAGAGAGGATGGAGGCGGTCCAGAGAAGGACGACCAAAATGGTGGGAGGTCTCCATGAAATGACTTATGTAACAGGTGGGTGAGAGAAAAAGATTAAAAAAAAAAAGATAAAGTGCGTAGCTTGCTGGGCAGACTGGATGGGCCGTTCGGTCTTCTTCTGCCGTCATTTCTATGTTTCTATGAGGAGAGGTTGAAGAATCTGAATATGTATACCCTGGAGGAGAGATGATATGATTCAGACCTTTAGATACCTGAAATGTTTTAATGATGCACAATCGACAAACCTTCTTTGTTGGAAAGAAATCAGTAGAACTAGAGGTCTCAGAATCAACGTCAGGAAATATTTCTTCACGGAGAGGGTGGTGGATGCCTGGAATGCCCATCCAGAAGAAGTGGTGAATACAAAATCAGTAAATGGGTTCAAAAAGGCATGGGATAAACACTGTGGATCCCTAAAGGCTGGAGGATGAGATTGAGGAAAAAAGCGCATGGGAGTAACTTGCTGGAGTGGCAGTTACTACCCTTAACCAATAAGCTTTCAGACTGTTGATGCAACTCCAACATCGCTCTCTGCTTCAATGGCAGGGAGAAAAATAGAAAAGGGGAATTAGTTTCAGACAGCAACCAACAAGGATATGAATTCTATGGTCTTGGAAAACAAATAAACAAGGGGGGTAACTTGTTAATGCAGCTGTTTCTACCCATAACCAATAAGCATGATACTTGTGATGCAACTCCAACATTGCTCTCTGCTTCAATAGCAAGAGATAACGGGGAATTGGACTCAGACAACAACCAACTTGGACTTGGACTTGGATTGGACTTGGATTGGGAAACTAAGTATGGGAGTAACTTGCCACCTCCCACCCCACCCGATGATACTTTTATGGGGGAGACCTGTATGGCATGGCTGGTGCTACCACAAGCTTGCTGGGCAGACTGGATGGATCATTTGGTCCTTGTCTACCGTCATGTCTATGTTTCTATTTTCTACACTCTTTTTGATTTTGCAGACCTCCTGGAAGTGTTCTTCTTCGAGCATCTACTTGCAGGATGTGGGGCAGAACCAAAATAACAAGCATGCTTAGAACTGCAATCCGGGGAAGTGCATGATGATTTATTAAATCCCCAGCAAGAGTTATTGTCAATGTGCACACAGAGACTTCCCCTGCCACCTGCGCTGTTTGGAGAAGGCCGTGTGTGCGCCCCTGCATCCGAAGCCTTATTGGCGCTCTGCTTAAGCCATAAGCCGATGTCTTGGGTTCTCCAGGCCATGAACCGATTCTCCTCCATTTTGTCTCTGAAGCGTTCATCATAAGTAAGCCTTGCGCAACTGTCATGCTCTCTGAATGCCCCGAGAACAGTACCTGCATAGCTCAACATGGGACCATATGTGCAGGGTCTTCCTGGCCTGCGACACTCAACTTTCTCAGAAATGCCATTGTCCAATTATTAATATTCCTAGGGACCTTCCTATCAGGGCCAGTCAGGTCACGCCCTCTTATTTCTCTTTTTTCTGCTCCTCCACCTTTTCCCTTCCATGATTTTGAAAATATCAATTTAGGTACAGTTTCTGATCTTCTTATGAAGTGCCCTGAGTGCACTCTACCACAATCAAGCTACGATAGTCAACACCAGGGTATCCCTGGATCCCTTGGCCTTTTCTTCACCTGGCCTGCTCAGGCTAGCTTCGGGGTATCTCTCCAAACTAGAGACTGACCTATTTTTGCTCTTCCTCTTCCCTTTCGTTCTACCTGACTTAGCTGGTGCCATCTCTACCAGACCTGGCGCTGTTGCTCGCTTCCCTGGAAGTCTCACCCATTGTAGTTCCAACCCTGGGTCATCTACAGAGCCTCGTGAAGTGGCGCCTGCTGCTGCGAGTCATGGCTCTGCCCTTCCTTCTTCTGGCGACTGCAGCATCTCTCCGCGATCTGACAATGAAGGCCCTGCGAGCTGAGGCAAGTCCCGCTGACAGCCACGGGTTCAGAAAACGGACGCCAGCAAAATTGAGCGTCCGTTTTCCAACCCGCGGGCAGATTTTTTTTTAATCATCTTTGGGGCCTCCGACTTAATATTGCCTTGATATTGTCGGAAGGTTTACAGAAAAGCAGTTTTTTCTGCTTTTCTGTACACTTTCCCGGTGCAACCTTTGGCAGGTGTTAATTTCTGAAAGTAAAATGTGCGGCTTGGCGCATCATACTTACAGCTCGATACAGTAACATTCAGTTGAAGATTTCTCGTCTGTAACGAGCTCGCTGCGCACAATTCCGACGCGTAAGGCAAACCAGCGATACAGTCTCCAGTTTCGCGCGTCCGTAGCGCTTCTTAAAACAGACGCGTAACCCTTCCCCACACGGCATGTAAATGAACGAATTCGCTGTATAATGAAGGAATTAGCTATTCCCCTCCGATACCGTAACGGGCGCTCAGGTTATCTCATAAGTAACGCACTGTTTTGCCGCGGCCGTAACGTGTTAGTTTACCGCCTCCCCCTAGTAGGAGTTAGGACTGTGAGTCTAGTAACAAATCCATCGACACCGCTTAAGACACTCAAAAACAATAAAACACAATAAAAAAAAAAAGCGATACAGAGATGATCGAGAAAATGTAATGATGTGGGACACATAAAACCTGTCAGAAAAAAAAATAAAAATTTTTAAATACCTGTCGGAGGGCCGCGTGGGTCCAGGCGGCCGGCGGCGGCGGGAGCCGGGTGGTCACGTGTTAAATCTAGGCCGCGGGCGGGTGGGCGCCTGTTCCAGGCGGCAGCGGCGGCAGGGGGACACGCGTTAGTTCGAAACGGCCGGTGGGCGGCGGGTGGTCGCGTGTTAAATCTAGGCCGGGTCCGCACAGGCGCGCATTCATTCACTGCCGGTGGGGGCTGCAGCCCCCACCGGCAGTGAATGAATGCGCGCCTGTGCGACCCCTGCGATTCGGCGCTCAAGGCAGTCACATGCCGCATTCATTCAGGCGGAGCCGGCGGCTTTCGCCGCCGGCTACTCCGCCTGGATGAATGAATGCGCGCCTGTGCGACCCAGCCTAGATTTAACACGCGACCACCCGCCGCCGCCCGCCCGCCGGCCGTCTCGAACTAACGCGTGTCCACCCGGCTCCCGCCGCCGCCCGCCAGCCGCCTGGACCCACGCGGCCCTCCGACAGGTATTTAAAATTATTTTTTTTTTGAACACTCAGGTTTTTACATATTTTGGTATTTTTTTTTTCACTTCATGGTGCCTGTCATTTCAAATGTCATTTGAAATGACATTTGAAATGACAGGTACCAGCGCACCCTGGTTACTGTATAGGCGCTGTATTAAGCGCCTATACAGTAAAATGGGTTACACGGGCATAACCCTTCCCTACCGCTTTAAAGCCGCGGCATGCATTTGCATGCGATTAGAGGAGAGTATCGGGGAGTTAGTGAAGAGAACTGTGCGTGCGGGGAGGAAGGGTGCGCCTGACACTGCCGCACTGTTATTACCGCGGCCTTACAGGATCGACCTGATAATCGGCCATGAATAAGGGGTAAAACAGCATGTCGAAAATGCGCGTCCAAATGGGAGCTAATGGTGCGCTCGGCCTGAGCGCACTTTATTGCATTGGCCCGAATGAGAGGTTGATCCTGCATATGTGATGCTGAACAGCTTCCTATTGTGCTCTGAGATGACTTATGACGGCAGGGACTGTGCCTGCTGTGCATGCTCGGTGCTCAGCACTGCCTGCTCCTGTTCTGGATCCCATGGAAGTGTTGCTGTCTAAGCCACCCTGGCAGCATGCATCTTGCCTCTGCGCTTCTTTCCTCTTGATCGGCTCCTCCTCCCGGCGCTGCCTTCCTGCCTACGAGGAGTCTTATAATGCACGCCGGAGTGCAGACTGTGTTCCTATGCCACATCAGTCATAATGGAGGCTTTCTCCCACAAACGGAGCTCTTCCCGGGTGTTCTACCCGTCAACAGCCACCACCACCCCCCACCCCCTCAGCAACGCCACTTATCCTGTCCGCAAGTATGCTGCTCTGGTTGTCTTCCCCCGCCGGCAGCCTTGATTGCGTGCCTGAGTTTCTCTGTTCTGATCACCTTCACCCACCAACAGCCTTGATCGCATAGCTATGCTCACCTCTGCCGAATCATGCAGCACCACTCGACAGACCGCAGCCACTCCAATCCGTTTGCTCAGAGAAACAAAGCTCCTGCTCTGGCCCGACCATTTTATACCTTACTGCAGTGCCCTCACTGTCAGAAGCAACTTGCAAGGTCTCTCTACTGGGATCCTGGGCATGACTTGAAATGCACGCTGTTGCCAGAGATTGCACCATGACAGAGACCTCTCACTGCAATGCCCACAAAACAAAGGGACGTGTGCTTGGGGTAGTGGGTTTAAATGGCCTGCCATGACATCATAGCCCGGCAACTGCTCTCTCTCCCATACCCCAATGTCACTTGTCCACTGGACCTACAGAGCAGGAGGGGAAGATGGGAATAACAAGAGGTGAATCACTAAGGGGACGGGGAAAGGCTGAGCCCACGTCCCCAAGATAAGAGAGGGCTACAAGGCATGTTTGCACATACCCTCATATCATATGCCCTTCCGCTGCACCAATGTTAGTCTCTTGCTCTGTATAGCTACCCCCACAGTCCAGGTTTCACCAATGCTTCTGCAGCTAATTCTTACTGCCACGTCTCTCCTGTCAGACTCTGCCAGCTAGTTCTGGCACAGAGCCTTACAGTAAACAATACCACATGATTTTGGATGAAGTGGTGGGGGCACAGGAGATTGACAGCAGCAGCAATGGGAGGAAGGCTGTATATAGTACAGGACAGGGAGCGTGAGCAAATAGGAAAGAGAGGGGAAGAAGGAGATTAATGAGGGAGGAGATATTGGCTGCTTGGAAGTAGACTAAAGGAGGAGACTGGAGTGAGATAAAGGAAAGGGAAAAAGCTAGACTGTGGGACAGGTCTATAAATACTTATTAGCCAGAGATAGACTTCAGTTTCTCCACATCTTATTTCTTCCACAGAACATAAAACAGGACTTTTGTATTGAAATGTGCAGGATACATCCCGTGTGAAACAGGATGCTGGGGTCGATAGACCATTGCTCCGACCCAGCCCGGCTTGCACAGAGAGGGCAGGAAGTTGGGGGGCAATCTCCTACCTGAAGAGAAACTCCTGCAGGCATTTTCCTCTCTGCTTTTAGGATTAGCAAAGCATTGGAGGCTTTTTCTCCGGTTGGGGATGAACTGAGTGCCTGCCCCTTGCTCTTACAGGGAGAAAGTAAAGCTGCAGGGCTCGAAGAAGGGAGACGAGTTTCTACTTCCCTGGAACCGACTTTCAGCTGCTGCAAACGGCTCCGCTTCCTGGGGGCGCAGACTGATGACATCACACACGAGGGGGCGGGAGAAGTGGCCTCAGTGGAGGAGTAGCCTAGTGGTTATATCAAAGTGTATCCTGTCATAAAATAATATTTCTGACAAACGAGCTAAATTATATATCACAGCTATATGTAATTAAAATCATGCAACTTAAAAATAATACAACTTTGGCATAGTAAAAAAGCACCATAGACACAGAAGAAAATCAATTAAAAGCTGATTCAAATACATGAAGGCTCCACATCACCTTCTCCACAGCCAGCTGCACGCACCTCTCCAGCTCCTACACAAAGAGCGCCGATGCCAAGACCGAATGGGACTTAGGAGGTGTAACCCCCATCCTGTTTGGAACCAAAAGAAGAGGATCAGTGGCAAGCATCAGAACCAGTGGAGACCGTCGCGTAGCTTGGGTATCAATGGAGGATTAGCACTCTTCACCATGGAGAGGCTTCAGAAGCATCACAGCAGAAGCTAGTGCATCCCCATGGTCAGCACCGTGTACTGATTGGGACCGATGCTTCAACTTCCCTCGATGCTCAGATTGGTTCTTCCCCAGAGTCGAGGTTGAAGACTATGAACCTAATGTCTTTGACCTGGGGGAGACAGATGATGGCCTATCTCCGGTGTCCCTAGCAGCCACCACCACTGACAGATCTGATGGGCCTGCCAGTGTTGATGTCCATCAGTGCAACTCCATGGCTCTTTAATGCTGTCTCAGATGCTGATGCATCGTTTTCTCTGGCCGAGTCATTTCATCTTATCAAGCTGGATCTTATACCTTTTAGGGCTCATCTGGACAGTCTTACTGCAAACCCAGATGTTGTGCAATGCCCCCAAGCAGAGGATACATCAATCATGGGGGTCCATGATTGACAGTCCTCAAGCACAGAGGGTATGGCTTAAACCTGGAATAGGATATGTGGACTTGAACCAAAAGGGACACTTAATCAATCTTGATAGTGGCAGCCTTGGATGGCCAATGGGCACTGAAGACTTCATAGCCTTGGGGAAAGACTATGATAGAAAACATACCCTAAATGCTGGAAAACCTGGCTAAGAAGGTAAGGGGAGATCCAGGAGAGACCCTGTGTCAACTGCGATTATGAAAAACATTTCAAGATAAAGCCCAACTTCCTAAGAAGTTAGAAAAGAGAAAGATTGAATATTGCTGTGACACATGAGGCTCTATGGAAAAGAAGACACTGGGGGGAACTCACATGGATGCGTGGTATAAGGCATGCTCAAGCTTGCTTAGAGACTCAGTCAAAGTTCTAGAAACTTTGACCTAAGCCTTCATTCTGGGCTCCATCTGATGATGTCACCCATGTGCGAGGACTGTCATCCTGATTGTCCTTAGAGAATAGTTTTTCTTTATTATTAAGAACATAAGAATGGCCATGCTGGGTCAGAGCAGATTATTAGGGATTTGTCAGCAGAGCTGCCAAGGGATAGCAGTTTTTAAGAAGATTTTCAGCTGTCTCCCTCCCTCTCACCATCCTTAAAAATAAAATTCCTTATTCACGCAGGTGAGCACAGGTTGGAGGCAAACAGCTGTAACCCCCAGCCCAGCCAGCATCAAAATCCTCAAACTCATACAATTGTCCAACCTTTGTCCCACTGGTTATATTTCTCTCCTCACTCTCGCTATAACTCATTTTGAGTTAAATCTGATATCCCATCTTCCTAGTTTTCTTAGCATTTCAAATAACTTTTCTTCTGTTTCAATAAAACACACAGAGTTTCAAACAATTGTGGACAGACATTGAATAAACACTGTTGGCTAAGTAGACTTGGATCCACCTGAATCGTGCATGAAGCAGCATCAGTCATTCATATTTCTCTACAAGATGATACAGAATTACAAACCCATCCCCTAATTCCTCCCTCCCCCACCTTCCACTGCTATATCACTCTATGAAATTGCCAGGGCTTAATTTGTAGAAAGAAAGGATGTGGAACGATGGAGGGGTGAGATGGGCAAGGCCAGGGCCAGGTTGGACCTGTGTAAAGGGGCGGGGACCAGCGTCAGGCGTGAACTCACTCTCGCATATACTTAAAAAATCAAGAAGCTGTTCCATCCTTCTCACACTCATAACTAGCACGATGCAGTTATGCAATTTTGTAGTGTCTGTAGAAAGAGCTCCTCTAACCGGGCACATTCTCCTGGCCAGAGACTTTTTTCGTGACCAATCAGAAATGTAGAGTTTCTCTGTCACCTTCTTATCACTCTAATATCCCCCTACCCTTTCCCCCTTTAACAGAAGAAATGCCATGCTGGGTCAGACCAAGGTCCATCAAGCCAAGCTTGCTGTCACCAACTACAGCCAGTCCTGGTCACAAATACCTGGCAGATCCCACACTGTACATCCATTTCTTCTTACTCACTTCCAGGCATGGCAATATTATTCCTTAGTGTAAGTGGTTAATAATGTTTTAAGGAATTTTTCGTCTAGGAACCTGCCCACACCTCTTCTAACCTCGCTATGCTAGTCACCCTAACCACGTTCCCTGACAGCAGATTCCACGGTTTGATTGTGCGTTAAGTGGAAAAGTACTTTCTATGATTTGTTTTGAATGTGCTGGATGTTAGTTTCATGGAGTAGCCCTGTGTTTTGGTATCACTTGATACCAAAGCTGAAGAACCCTAATCTGCATAGCCTCTCTCCATAGGAAAGCTGTTTCATTCCCTTTATCATATTTGTTACACTCCTCTGCACCTTTTTTATATCCGCTGTGTCATTTTGAGATGGAGAAACCAAAACTGCACACAATATTCAAGGTGGGCGCGATGGCTCAATACAGAAACAATATAATAGTTTCTATTTTATTCTCCATTCCTTTTCAACTCAGTCTCAACATTCTGTTAATGTTTTTGACTGCAGCCACACACTGAGGTGAGAACTTCAATGTATTGTCCACAAAGTCTTCAATACCCTTTTCCTGCGTGGTGATCCCTAATACTGAATTCAGCATTATTGTCAAGATTCATGGCTCAGGGGGCAGCCCCATGAGCCGTCACACTCACCTTCAGCCTTGCCAGCTCCTTCATGGGGCAGGAATCCACCGACAGCTGACACTGCCAAGAACGGCCAATCCCGTTGATGCCACCTGGCCCTTCCTGCAGCCCTACTAGGCATGCATGCATGGTGCACTCAGATTCTTAAAGGATCCACAGCAGGAAGTCCCCTCAGCACCCTTGGATGACGTCAGCCAACTTCCTCTATTTAAGGCTGCCTCGGACACCCTTCAGATGCCTTGGCAACAGGTCCCGAGTGAAAAGTTCCTCAGCACATTTTGCTGGTTGTGTCTCATTCCTGCCTCAAACCTTGTTGGTCTTGTCATGTGCCCCACCTTGGTTGTCTCTCCCTTGCTCCATTTCTTGTTCCTGCCTTGTCTCATTTGTCCCATTTGCCCAGCTTGTCTTGTTGCCTCATTCTCCCATTGGTCTTGTCTGTTTCTGTTTGATTACTTGGATTCTAGAGATGTGAATCGTGTCCTCGATCGTCTTAACGATCGATTTCGGCTGGGAGGGGGAGGGAATCGTATCGTCGCCGTTTGGGTGTTTAGAGTATCGTTAAAATCGTGAACCGGCACACTAAAACCCCCTAAAACCCACCCCCGACCCTTTAAATTAAATCCCCCACCCTCCCGAACCCCCCCCCCAAATGCCTTAAATTACCTGGGGGTCCAGCGGCGGTCCATAGCTAAATCGGGGGAAGGGGGAGGGCAGGAAAACCGGCACACTAAAACACCCTAAAACCCACCCCCGACCCTTTAAATTAAATCCCCCACCCTCCCGAACCCCCCCCCCCCAAATGCCTTAAATTACCTGGGGGTCCAGCGGCGGTCCGGAACGGCCTCCTGCAATTGAATCGTGTTGTCTTCAGCCGGCGCCATTCTGCGCCGCCATTTTGCAAAATGGCGGCGCAAAATGGCGGCGGCCATAGACCAACACGATTCGACTGCAGGAGGTCGTTTCTGACCCCCGCTGGACTTTTGGCAAGTCTTGTGGGGGTCAGGAGGCCCCCCCAAGCTGGCCAAAAGTCCCTGGGGGTCCAGCGGGGGTCCGGGAGCGATTTCCTGCCGCGAATCGTTTTCCGTACGGAAAATGGCGCCGGCAGGAGATCGACTGCAGGAGGTCGTTCAGCGGGGGTTCCGGACCGGCTGAACGACCCCCGCTGAACAACCTCCTGCAGTCGATCTCCTGCCGGCGCCATTTTCCGTACGGAAAACGATTCGCGGCAGGAGATCGCTCCCGGACCCCCGCTGGACCCCCAGGGACTTTTGGCCAGCTTGGGGGGGCCTCCTGACCCCCACAAGACTTGCCAAAAGTCCAGCGGGGGTCCGGAACGACCTCCTGCAGTCAAATCATGTTGGTCTATGGCCGCCGCCATTTTGCGCCGCCATTTTGCAAAATGGCGGTGCAGAATGGCGCCGGCTGAAGACAACACGATTCAATTGCAGGAGGCCGTTCCGGACCGCCGCTGGACCCCCAGGTAATTTAAGGCATTTGGGGGGGGGGTTCGGGAGGGTGGGGGATTTAATTTAAAGGGTCGGGGGTGGGTTTTAGGGGGTTTTAGTGTGCCGGTTTTCCTGCCCTCCCCCTTCCCCCGATTTACGATTTTTTGACGATAAATCGGGGGAATTGGTATTGTATCGTGGCCCTAACGATTTTTGACGATTTAAAATATATCGGACAATATTTTAAATCGTCAAAAAACGATTCACATCCCTATTGGATTCTGACCTTGGCTTGGACCCAGACTTTCCCTGTATTGCTGCCTGGACCTGAACCGTTGCCTTGGTCCCAACATATGCTGTCTGCTGCCTGCCCTGACCTTTGGCCAGTCTACTGGACTCCTTGCTTGCTGCCTGCCCTGACCATTGCTGGAATTTGGACTTTTGCCACTTCACTGACCCCCACGGACCAACCTAAGACCTGCCCAACCTCAGAACCCAAGGAATCAAACTGCAGGGGAAACAGTTGGTAAAAGCAAAGATCTGGTCAGTCCCACCTCGCAGTGCGTTCACCTGCTGTACTGTGGGCCAGACAGGCGTGCGGTCCAGCTGTACCTGCCACATCACCTCACAGAGGTCCAATCCAATACATTTTTGTTGGGATTATTTCCCCTGTGTGCGTCACTTTCAATGTTTCCAAATTAAATTTCATCTACCATTCAGATGCCTGGTCTCCTAGTGTCACAAAGCCCTTCTGCAGTCCCTCATAATCCTCTGCTGTTTTAACAACTTTGATATAATTTTGTATCATCTGCAAATCTGATCACCTCACACATTGTTCCCTTTTGCAGATCATTTATGAATATGTTAAACAGCACAGGTCCCAGGACCCCCCAAACTGCTCTTAAAAGTGGTCAGATATTAAAAACTCCCTGGTTTTAAATGGAATCACAAAAAGGATCTGTCATGGCCTGGAGAGACTCCAGAGTTCTGCAGGATCAATACGACAAGAACCTGACACCGGTTTTCTTTAGATGAAATCAGTTTATCGCATCTCAAGTGAGATTTATTACTATAAAATACACAATTTCTGAATAAAAAATTAACCAAAATATACACATTTGATCAGTGTTTCCCAACTTTCAGGCCTGATCAGGTGTGCCATGGAAAAATCACCACTGCCTGATGCTCAGATCCAGACTAGCACCTTGGCTCTGCTCTCAGCACCTCACAATGAGAGTCACAATAATATTAATACTTTTTTATTTTATTTATTTATTTATTTTTTTGTAACACAATTTTTATTGTTTTGTCAAAAATACAACACGGAAGGTGGGTTAACTCTGCACCACCCCCCCAGTAGGTTACAAACATTTAGTTTTTAAACCCTCAGACAAAGATCCCCGAATGCCCTCCCTCCTCCCGAGTCTCCCAGGGTAGACCACTCCCGAACAAGAGTCCAAAACTTTCACCAGTCCAAGGTGTCAGGTAAGAACAGATCCAAATAAGCATCCTCTGTCAGTCCATGAGATACGCATTACAGGCCCTCATTGTAGATCGAGCTGCGGACACGTTGTGGCAATGATTGCAAATAGACATCCCAGACGTCCAGAAATCTCTTCCGGTGGCGGGGAGAAGTACGCATAGAGGCAGCCTCCATCAGCATCAGTCGGTGGAAGCAATTACGCCATGTCCAATAAGAAGGAGCCAATACCTCCCGCCAATGCAATAAAATCACTTTCTTCCCTACTAAACAAGCCTTATGGATCAACAAGCGGATTCCCCAACCTCGAACACGCAAAGGAGAGATGCATCCAAAGAGAATCCACAGGGGGGATATCGGGATGGTCACTCCCAACAAATGTTCTAAGTAATGGACCACGCGGGTCCACAATGAGTGGATTGCTTGACACTCCCAAAAGGCGTGAGACAACGTGCCCCGCAAATTACCACAACGGGCGCAGGCCGGGGAGGATGAAATTCGTGAATAAAATGCCCCCTGTGCAGAGATATAACTTCTCCTGAAAAATTTATATTGCATCTCTCTATAGTAGGAGTTCACTGAGAGTTGGGAAATACGCCTGAAACCCGCAGTAATAATACGGCTAGTAATGACAAACACCCCATCACTATTCCATCTTTGAACTAAAATGGAACAAGAGTCCACCTCAGTCAGCTGTTGCAACTTCGCATAAAACGGGACAGAGAGGGTAACTGCTCACGGGTGAGAGAGAACAAAGAGTCTAACGCTGGAAAGTATGATGGTGTCCGAACCTCTAGGGGGAGCGAGGAGACATAATGTTTCAACTGTAGATAGGGAAACACATCAGCTTTGGGAATACCGTATACTTCCCCAAGTTCAGTGAAGGGTAATAGGGTCCCCGCTGGCGACAGAACATGGCCCAATAGGGAGATCCCCTTAGTGCGCCAACGCTGAAAGGCCACATTATACGTTCCCGGGGTAAAATCAGGATTCCCCCTAACCGGCAAGAACCACGCATTGACACGGGGGATATGTAAAATGCGGGTGAGCCGAAGCCAGGCTGTCCGCAACGGGCGAACCAATATACTCCTCCCCAAGTGGCTAGGGATCGAGCTGGACGGAGCCTGCAATATAAAATGGAGTGAGAAAGAGGCCACCAGTTGCGCGTCCGCGGCAAGATGAATGACCGCTGACGAGGTGAGCAACCAATCCCTGATCAGTCTCAAATTGCTGGCTAAGTTATACAAAGCCAAATCTGGGACCCCTAAGCCCCCCCGTCCCCAACGCCCCCTCATCCAACCCAGGGGAACACGCGACCTCCCCCCTTTCCAATAGAAACGCCTTTGGGCCCTGTCTAACTGCTTAAGCTCCGCTGTGCGTAATTGTAATGGCAGATTTTGAAATAAGTAAAGCCATTTTGGCAAAATAATCATTTTAAACAGGTGAACTCTACCCCCCAAAGAGATGGGCAAACCGGCCCAGGCAGCCAATTTTTCTTGAGTAGATTTGAGCAAGGGGAACACATTCAATCTATAAATAGAAAAGAGATCCCTAGGGATAACTATACCGAGGTATTTAAACGAGGGGCCAGCCCACTGCAAAGGAAAATCTGCCCCCCAGCCTGTCTCCAGTGACTCAGGAAATGGTAAAGCCGCCGACTTAATAAGGTTTAAGCGAAAACCTGTAAACACACCATACTCCCAAAAAATCCGAAGTAAGGAGGAGAGAGAGGCCTGAGGATTAGTAAGGAAAACCAAAATATCGTCAGCAAAGGCTGCATATTTAAAGGTAGAGGACTGGAAACGAAACCCCTTAACCAGTTGACTCAGTTGGATTTTCAGTAGCAGAGGTTCCAATTGAAGAACAAATAAAAGAGGGGACAACGGGCACCCTTGTCTAGTACCTCGGGAGATAGAAAAAATCTCCGAGGAAGAACCATTAGCCACCACCGTTGCCTCCGGGGCCTGATATAACAAACTCACGGCATTGAGGTAGAACCCAGTGAACCCCATGTATCGTAGCACCCAAAAGAGATAATTCCACTCCACCCGGTCAAACGCTTTTTCAGCGTCAAAGCTAACGGCTAGAAAGGGGGCTCCCATCTGCTGGCACATGTTCATTGCTGCTAATACCTTTCGGATATTAGTAAGCGCATAACGCCTACGGACAAAGCCTACCTGGTCCGCCCCCACTAAGGTAGGAAGGATCACCGCAAGGCGGTCTGCCAACACCTTAGCAATAAGCTTTTGGTCAAAATTCAAAAGTGAAATGGGGCGATAAGAATCGGGGGCCAGAGTGTCCTTCCCTGGTTTGGGAATCAGAACAATATTAGCCATATTAACATGAGCAGGGAAGGACCCTCTGTCTACCAGGGCCTCCACCACCTGCACCAAAGGGTCCCCCACCAAGTCAAGCAAACATTTATAGAACTCGGCCCCATAGCCGTCAGGGCCCGGCGACTTAAGAGCCTTCGCCCCACGAATAACTGATTGGATTTCAGCCAACGTCACCGGACCGTTCAGGCGCTCCTTCTGTTCAATGGTCAGGCGGGGGATTGGCAACTGCTCTCAGAAGCGAGCACAGGCCTCCGGATCCCAATGGTCGGACGTGTAAAGATCCGAATAATACTCCCTAAACCTGCGTAGTATATCCTTTGTGGCTGTCAAGACTCCACCCGTATGGGAGCGTAGTGCTGGGATGTAACGGGACCCCTTAACCGAGCGTACTAAATTAGCCAGCATTTTCCCTGCTTTATTACTATGCTGATGAAGTTTATACTGGTAATAAAGATAACTCTTTCGGGCCCTCTGATGAATGAGTGTATTTAACTCACCCTGAATTGTAAAATAATCCACCCGCAACCGGTGGGAGTTCCCATTATTTAAAGCCGCCCGGGCTCTTTGCAACTTATGGGTTAAGGTCAAAATCCTATGGTTCATAGCTTTTTTCCGGTGTGCCATATAAGAAATAATCTCGCCCCTCAACACGGCTTTAGCAGTGTACCAAAACAGGATCGGATCCTCAGCATGTTGGGCATTGAGGGTGGCATAGTCCGTCCAACGAGCTCGCAAGAATTCCTGAAACTTAGCATCCTGCACTAAGTAAAAGGGGAATCGCCACTGAAAAGTAACATTAGGAACATGGCCCAGGTGCACAGCCAGTGACACCGGGGCGTGATCGGAGACAACAATATCTCCTATGGCTACGTCCCCCACCTGTGACAAAAGATGTGCGCTAATTAAAAAGTAATCAATCCTAGAGAGGGTGCCATGAGCCCGAGATATGTGGGTAAAATCCTTCTCCCCAGGGTGTAAAACCCGCCACACATCAATCAGACGAAAGGATTGCTCCAAAAAAGATGGCCCCCTGCCGTGTCCCCCCTGCAAGCTCGCTGGAGAAGATCTATCCAACTGGTCATCACGGACCGTATTAAAGTCTCCCCCAATCAACAAACACTCCGCTGCATATGGTAGAAGATGACGATAAATGTCCTGATAAAAACTAGGACTATAGGTATTGGGAGCGTAGATATTACACAAAATCACCTTAGTCTGAGAGATCTCAGCTTCCAAAAGGAGAAACCTCCCCAAAGGATCTTGGATAGTAGAATGAACCTGGAGGGGCAACTGAGACTTAATCCATATGACTACTCCCGCAGACTTAGTAGTGCCGGAGGCATAATACACCTGACCACCCCAGAGTTTACTTAACTTCTCGTGTTCCCCATCCGTGAGGTGTGTCTCCTGTAGAAATGCAATGTTGGCGCCTTTACGCTTAAGGAGAGTATGAATTTTAGATCGCTTAATAGGAGAATTTATCCCACAGACATTCCAAGTGACTAAATTAAGGGCAAAATTAGAGGATGAATATTATGAGTGGATTATGTATTAAGATCCAAATCCAATTTGAATGAGGCAGAGGCCTTCCCAGCCGAGGCCCCTCCCCCCCTAACCCACCAGGACTGACCAAAACACCATAACTGGTCAACCACCTTGGAAGAAATCGTCCCCAGGAGACTTGATCCCGCAACCCCCCCCACCCCAACCAACCCAATTACCCCAACCCCACCCCTAATTCGCCTTACCAAATCCCCAACAAGGACTTCCTGTCCCTGTATCAGCGAGATCACTACCATGCTGGCCTTCCCCCCTCCCCCACCCCCCCTCCATCTGCATCACAGAACAAGAAACATAAGACATAAAGAAGGAACTCGGGATTATAAGACCCCTGTGTCAAACAGTACAGCACAGAATCCAACCATGTTTAAAAACAACAGAGTTATTAGCAGCAAGGAGCCGCATGAACAATAAAGGAATTAACAGGAGAAAGGGTATGAACAATCATATCCCCCCAATCCAAAGGAGATTCAAAACAGGCAGGCTCAAGAAAATTAAATAGCGTACCATCATTTAAAAAAAAAAAAAAGAACCACCCCTAAATATGAACAGGGTATAAGGGACCTGAAAAAAAATGACCACAGTCACAACCCTCAAGGGGCTGGCGCCGAATTGAGAAACTCCGTAGATAACCATGGCGCTATAAAACCAGGCCAAGGCTAAAACAGTGCACCAGCACAATGCAGGGATATGGCCGAGGGCCAGGAAAAGCGCAAAACAAAAATGGCGCTTGTAGCTCAGTTCAGGGCTAGGTACCAAGGCCCACCTCATAAAATATGCCCGCATGGCAGAAATAATGAGATCAAGCCTCCGTAGAGACAGTACGGGCAGAACAATAAAAAAAGAAAAAGAAAGACTCATCCTGGGGTTCTTGTGCTCACCCAATGTCAGTGTCTAGAAAAAATTTCATCCCCAGAACGCGAGGGAAGTAAAACAAAGGGAAAACAAACGTAGGGACAGAAAATAAAAAAACAATAGTATGTGAGACCGGCAGGAAAATATGACCAAAAAGAGTTCCACTCCAGAGGTGCGAATCAAACAAAAAAAAAACACACAAAAAGTCAGCATATTAATCCGAGATAATGATACTCAGCTCAAGCAAGCAAGCCTAAGGCGGCAGCTCAAGTGGGCAACGAGGTAACGGGAGCGCCCGCCGCCGGCACATTAGTCTCCGATAGCAGGGTACGGGCCTCCTGAGGGGAGGTGTACCAGTGTGTTCCAGCCTCCGTGGTGACCCGCAGACGAGCCGGAAACAACAAGGAGGCCCGTATTCCTCGTGCCAGCAGCTGGGTGCATATGGGAGCCATCGCGCGCCGCTGAGCAGAGACAGACGACGAAAAGTCTTGAAATATCAGCACCCGCTGGTTGTCATATTGAAGAGGGCGACCTTTACGCATGGCAGCCAGTATCTCCTGTTTGTGGGCAAAGTTAAGAATTTTTGCCACAACCACCCGGGGTCGATCAGCCTCCTGCCTTTTAGCTCCGAGCTGGTGCGCCCGCTCCACGAGGAAGGCCCCATGAGTTACGGTAAGCGAAAGTTCTTTAGGGAGCCAGGTTTCCAGCAAAGGTATCAGGGTACGATCGTCGATAGATTCGGGCAAGCCGACAAAACGCAAGTTAGAACGCCGGGCCCGGTTCTCTAAGTCGTCAATTTTCGCGGTATTCTTTACCACCTCGGCCCGCAGCGCCGTGAGCTCCGTTTGCATGCTGTGGAGGCCATCTTGATTTTCAGAGACCCGGTTTTCCAATTCGGTACAGCGAGATTCAAATTTGTTTAAATTAGCCGAAATTTCAGCCCTAGCCGTCGAAATGGATTTCAATTCGGGCCCCAACGCCTCGAGAACAGCTGTCTTAATTTCTGCTAATGCTGGCGCCGCAGGCTGATCGGCAGGATGTTCCACAGCGGCCATATTGGAGGGCCCTGGAGGAGCTGACAACTCTTTCCCTTTATCCTTAATAGACTTAACCGCGCGAGCCGGCATGCCCAGATCTGTACCCGTACCTCAAAGGGCTGTGCCCCTCTGTTTTTCGAGCTCAAAATCAGCTTTTAGAATGCAGATGGAGGTAGATCCGAGAGGCGAGACGCCGAGAGCGGGGGAATCACATCCTCCTCACTCAGTGCATCACGTGATCTCCCCCTTTTATTTTATTTATAAAACTTATATTCCGCATAAAATGTTGAGACAATCAATGTGATTTATAAGTCCAAAATTCACAATAAAAACCAACAGATTTTAACAAACAACTATCCACTACACCCAGCCCACAAGCTCCGCTCTTCTTTCAAAAGCAATGCCCACCCGATGCTACCAAGGACGACAATTAACAGATACTTCTCACCTGTTACCTTGGCCAATGGCTTCGGGGCTCTGTCCCAGATATCGACTGCCCGGTCCCACGCTAACCGGGGCGTTGCCGTCCCGAAGGGCCTCAGGCTTTCCTCCCCGTCGGCGACGCAAGGACGTGCCAAATGAGGAGTTCTTCCTCTAGTGACGTCGGGGGTCCCCTCCCCGACGCTGGCAGCCAATCTCCCGCGCGATCGGGGGTATGGACACGCCCCCCTGACGTCAGACGCTGACTGGGGTCAGATTGCGCGGGAGATTGGCTGCCAGCGTCGGGGAGGGGGACCCCCGACGTCACTAGAGGAAGAACTCCTCATTTGGCACGTCCTTGCGTCGCCGACGGGGAGGAAAGCCTGAGGCCCTTCGGGACGGCAACGCCCCGGTTAGCGCGGGACCAGGCAGTCGATATCGGGGACAGAGCCCCGACGCCATTGGCCAAGGTAACAATTTGGAGGTAACAGGTTTAAAATCAGCACAGACAGAACTGGAGGACAAACTTGGAAGACCTGGAGAAAAGGTCCAGACGCTGCAATCTCCGATTCAAGGGCATTCCTGAAAAAGAGGAATATCCGGACTGTGTACGCACTATTCAAAAAATCTGTCATTTGATACTTGGGGGCATGGAGAATGATGATGGGGGCAGCTCCGCTGAT
The DNA here is from genome assembly GCF_901001135.1 of Rhinatrema bivittatum. Taxonomy (NCBI): domain Eukaryota; kingdom Metazoa; phylum Chordata; class Amphibia; order Gymnophiona; family Rhinatrematidae; genus Rhinatrema; species Rhinatrema bivittatum. Next base: position 35,114,361 of record NC_042616.1, on the reverse strand, counting down.
CCACGGATAGAGCGAGCACACAGGGCGCTGGGACCCAAGGTGGGAAATCGGGCACGCGACATCGTGGTCTGCTTTCATTTGTTGGTGTACAAAGAAAAAATCGCAGCGGCAGCCCGGCAACGACGAGTGTGGGTATGGGAAGGAAACGAGATCTCCATCTACGCAGACTTAGCATCTAGCACTCTACGCAAGCGCTTATCTTTCCGACCGGTCACCTTCGCACTTACAACTGCTTCCATACGCTACAGATGGCTCTTCCCTTTCAGCTTATGGTTTCAGGTGGAGGGGAAATCCTACAAGGTCCGCAGTCTGGATGCAGCAGTACAGGCCCTAAAAGAAGTGGGAATAACGGTGGACTTACCAGCGCTAAAGGAAGCAGGACCCTCAAGTTCAAAACCAGCTGCCCCACGATGGCAACGTGTCAACAAAGGAGGCCGTCGGCTTCGCAGGAATGCCAGTGATGCAGGAGTGGCTGTAGCTCTCACCTGAGTTGTCTAGACAGTCTGATCATCATGTTTCTCACTGACTGGTTTCAAGTTGACCATTTACTATGTTCTCAACTAACTTGACTGTTTGGATTGGCAATGGTGTGGGTAAATTCAGTTCCAGTTACCTATAACACAGCTATTGGAGCAATAGTGGGATGCTCCGGGGGGTGGGAGGAATCCGCCCCTCCGGCATGGTTTCTTCCTCCAAATCTTCTCCTGGAAGGAGGGAATCCATCCAGGGTACTCTGAGGGTGGGGGTATTTTGCTTCACATCGTACAATTTCCTAACCGATGGGAGAGTTCTTTGGGGATCAGTGTGGCGTTGGGTCACCACACGCCGGGGAACTTTATGGCCTTATTCTGGGGGGGCGCTGGGTCAGTGACTTTTCATTTGGTAACGAACGCCCAGGCCGCTTCCACGGGTGGGGTCGGGAAGAGGGGAGGTGAAGGGATAATAAGGATATGGCTACGATTACCTTTCTTTCCCGTAATGTTAAGGGTTTAAACTCTGGAAGGAAAAGGAAGCTCTTATACCAGGAGGTGGAGCGTTTATCTGCCGGGGTCCTTTACTTACAAGAAACACACCTCCGTAAGCATTATGAGGGTCCATTACGCTCAGATAAATACCCGACTCAATTTTGGGCGGTGGTGGCGACCCCTGATTCTAAATATTCGGGTGTTGGTATTTTAATACATAAAGATATTCAAACTTGAAGTACGGAATACATTCCCTGACCCACAAGGCAGATTCCTACTCCTTAATGTAATAATGGGTGGGGAACCCTATGCCCTGTGTTCGGTATACGGTCCCACTTCTCAGAAGGAAGCTTTTTATACGCAGCTCATGCGACGGGCAGTGTCATTCTGGGAGGGGACTTTAACCTGAAGCTTAACCCTCGATTAGATAATTCGACAGGGTCCAGTTCTGACTCTGCCCTTGCCCGGAAGGCTCTTAAGCAGATTCTCACGCTAATGGCTGGGGTGGATGTCTGGCGCTCTCTCGCTTTCCAACATCTCGATGCTATACTTATTTCTCGCCCCCACATAATAGCTACTCGCGTTTAGACATGTTCCTGATTGATAAGACTAAACTTAATGCAGTACAAGCAGTAGATATTGAGCCTATAGTCTGGTCTGACCATGCTCCCATTTGGTTTAAAATAGTTATGGGCCAGTCGGATACCGACCAGCGTTTTTGGCGGCTGAATGATTCCTTACTGGAAGATAACCTCTTTCAGAAACATCTGGCTCAGGAAATCCAGGAATATATAATGACACAGGAGAGGTGGGGGCTGGGGCGCTATGGGAATGCCTGAAATGTGTCCTTCGGGGATCCTGCATTGCGCGGGCCTCTTATGTCAAACGGCGGCGAGAGCGGGGAGCGCCAGACCTTGCTGACAGATCTATCTAAGTTGGAACGGGCTCACATGTAGGGGGGGGGGGGGATTGTCCTTCCTTGCGGGGTCACATACAGGAGCTCAGGGGTAAGATCATGGCTTTAGATTCAGCCCAGATAGCCCATCAATTGGAAATGGCCCAGCAGCAATTTTTTGAGGGAGGGAATAAAGCTGGACGTTATTTAGCCCATAGTCTTAAAAGGAAACAGGCTCAGGCTAATATTTCTAAAATCAAAGATACTTCTGGGGGGCTTCTTACCGATAACACCTCAATTAGGCAATGCTTTCACAAGTTTTATTCGGCCTTATATAAGGGGGAAACTGACATACAGGCAGCTTCGGTTGAGGCCTATCTCTCTCGGATACCTCTCCCCAAGCTGACCTCAGCCCAAAGGCAATTTCTAGATAGGGATATTACAGCCATAGAACTGGAGGAAGCTATTAACTCACTTAAATTAGGAAAATCACCAGGCCTCGACGGGTTTACGCCACGGTTTTATAAACAATTTGCTACGGCCCTTACCCCACTTCTCTTGAAGTTTTTTAATTCCCTTGTCTGCCCAGCCTAATATGGCCGGGATCACGCTATTAGTCTAACCCGGCCGGGATCCCTCAGTCTGTGGTTCGTACAGGCCCATTTCTCTATTGAACATTGATGTTAAGTTGTAGGCAAAAATTCTGGCGAACCGCTTCAATTGCTTTATAACTCAATTGGTGGGGGTAGATCAGGCTGGTTTTATCCCAGGTAGAACTACAGCTGATAATGTCCACAAAATTATGGATACTATATGGTATGCCCAAAAACATAGAATTCCTGCGGTAGCTTTGTCAATTGATGCTGACAAAGCATTTGACCGGGTGCATTGGCCTTATCTCTTCCAGACATTGGAGTGTATGGGTTTTGGCGCCTCATATCTGCAATGGCTGGGTCAGCTTTATAATTCTCCCAGGGCTTGTTTGAAGATAAACGGCAGTTATTCCGCTCCATTTGACGTGGGTAGGGGGACTAGGCAGGGATGCCCGTTATCCCCTCTCCTCTTTGCATTATTTCTTGAACCGTTTGCTATTACTATACGTAGAAATACCAATATCTCCGGAGTGACCATAGGTGACTTCTCTACTAAAATTTCTCTGTATGCTGATGACATCTTATTTATGCTCACCGATCCAGCAAATTCCCTCGACTGTATCATTGATGAGATGGAGACCTTTGGTAGGGTCTCTGGTTTCACGGTGAACTGGGATAAATCGGAGATTCTTAATATCAATTTACATCCCAGATCGGTTAGTTAACTTCAGGAGTTGTTCCCATTCAAATGGGCCAAAACCCAAATTAAATACCTAGGGATTCAACTTAGTGCCACTCAAGATTTGCTCACCATTAATTACACCCCCCTTTGGAATAAATTGTCTAAGGATATGGAGGAGTGGAGCCGCTACCAGATTTCTTGGCTGGGAGATGAGCATTGAGCCTTGGTAAACCCGGCGGCCAATGGCATCTAGAAACTTCTGTTCCTTGCCAGGGGGAAAAGAAATGCTTCCTGTTCCACGCGCAGGTCACCAGAGGCAGGCAGAGCTCCGGAGTCTCAATGCATGGATGAGACGATGGTGCAAGGAAGAGGGATTCAGTTTTGTTAGGAACTGGGGAACCTTTTGGGGAACGACGGCCAGTAGGCTGCGAGGGCCAAACTCGATGGTAATCGATGGAAAACGGGTAAAAACTTACTGGAGTACCGCGGCTTGAAAAAGTTAGAGGAGGGACCCCTGTGGGGCAAAATAACTTTTAGTAATTCCGTGAGGAAAATTCCTGTCAGGAATCTCTGCAGAGCTCCTTAACCGCGAGACTACTGCTGCGCGGAGAAAAGAAAACTGAAGGGGGACCCCTGCTGGCTGCAGGGTTAGTGCCATGCTGGGCATGCCCAGTAGGGGCCAGTCAAAGTTCTGGAAACTACCATCCTGCTTGTCCTGTGAGAACTAGGTGGGCCTTAATGCATGCGAAAATGCCATATAGCACTTTGATAAATGACCCCCTTAATTTCCAGAATCGAAAATAGTTCATTTTTATAGCGCTACTGGTGATAAGTAATCAGGTAGCAGTCCCTACCTCAACGTGCTTACAATTAGGCCGATACAGTACTGCCCTTGGACGCGCTGTTAACCTGCCCTTGGACGCGCGTTTACCCTTACCCTGAGGGGGAATATGATAGAGGTCTTTAAGATCATGAGAGGTCTTGAACGAGTAGATGTGACTCGGTTATTTTCACTTTCGAATAATAGAAGGACTAGGGGGCATTCCATGAAGTTAGCAAGTAGCACATTTAAGACTAATCTGAGAAAATTCTTTTTCACTCAACGCACAATAAAGCTCTGGAATTTGCTGCCAGAGGATGTGGTTAGTGCAGTTAGTGTAGCTGGGTTCAAAAAAGGTTTGGATAAGTTCTTGGAGGAGAAGTGCATTAATGGCTATTAATCAATTTTACTTAGGGAATAGCCACTGCTATTAATTGCATCAGTAGCATGGGATCTTCTTAGTGTTTGGGTAATTGCCAGGTTCTTGTGGCCTGGTTTTGGCCTCTGTTGGAAACAGGATGCTGGGCTTGATGGACCCTTGGTCTGACCCAGCATGGCAATTTCTTATGTTCTTATGTTCTTACCCCTTATTCAGTAAGGGGTGGAAAACGTGCGTCCAACCCGCGGCACCTAATAGCGCCCTCAACATGCAAATGCATGTTGATGGCCCTATTAGGTATGCCTGCGCAATACAGAAAGTAAAATGTGCAGCCAAGCCGCACATTTTACTTTAAGAAATTAGCGCCTACCCAAAGGTAGGCGCTAGTTTCTGCCGGCACCGGGAAAGTGCACAGAAAAGCAGTAAAACCTGCTTTTCTGTGCACCCTCCGACTTAATATCATGGCGATATTAAGTCGGAGGTCCCGAAGAGTAAAAAATAAAAATAAATAACAACTTTTAAATGGGCCGGCGGCTGTCGGGCCGAAAACCGGATGTTCAATTTTGTGGCATCCGGTTTCCGAGCTGTGCCTGTCAGCGGGCTCGAGAACCGATGCCGGCAAAATTGAGCGTCGGCTGTCAAACCCGCTGACAGCTGCCGCTGACACCTAATGAGGAGGAATTATCTATGTGAGGAATAATAATGATCTTAGAAACTAAGAAGTTCCAAAGAAGCTCAGGTTTAATTATATGTCTGTAAATTACAAGCAAAATCAGATTATAATGCATTTTATTGTAGAGCAATTTGCATATAATAATTTATATAAAATATACCCTTTATGATTGACCAGAGTTTATAAGAGAATATTATAATTCTGTTTGCATTAGATATTTTATTAGGGATTTTATTACAATAAATCTCTCACAATAAGCCAAATGCTTGTCAGGTGTTGAGAAATACATAGTAGCAAATATCAAATAAGAAAACATATTCTGGTTCTTATTATTAAGAATAAATAATAGACTAAGTTACTAAGGCACTAGGAGGTCAACATTCAAAGTTGGCATTTAAGTAACTTAGGCGGGGAGGCGGTGGTGCTATTGGGCACACTGCTGGCAGTGATAAGGTGTCCTACCTTTTCGCCGTCAGCGAAGTCGTTGTGGAGTCCGCCCCGACTCCTCCCATTCCAGTGCGGACTCCGCCCCAATATCGTTGAAGAATGACCCCCTTAGCCGGATATAACTCATTTGGATAAGTTACAAGATATAGCTGAGAATACTTCTATATCTTTCCCCCACATTTACTTGGTACTTAAGGATCAGAGTGGATCCTCTGATACATTATCGGGTCTGATTTCTGTCTGAAGCTTTTATCATACTCAGTAGATGTAAATCATTTCTCTCCTGCATGCGTATTTGTGCGTTCCCCGTCCTGATAGCAGGTAGAATCTTTTATCACACTCAGTAGTTTCTACATCATGTGGTTCATCTCAAGCTGTTTTAGGTTTGATCTCCTATAGAAGCTTTGATCACACTCCATACAAGTGTATGGTTTCACTCCCATGTGGATCACTGGATGCCTTTCCAATTCTGAACCCATTTTGAAGCTTGTATTACACTCAGTACAAGTATGGCTTTTCAGCCAGATGGATCCTTTGATGAATTTTCAGGTAAGATTTCTGTGTGAAGCTTTTCTCATACTCTATGCATCTGTAAGGTTTCTCTCCCGTGTGGATTACTTGATGCCTTTTCAGTTCTGATCTCCTTCTGAAACTTTTCTCACACTCAGTACACATGCGTATGGTTTCTCTCCCATGTGGATCACTTGATGCCTTTTAAGTTGTGTTTTCCAATAGAAACTTTTATCACACTCAACACATGAGTACAGTTTCTCTCCCGTGTGGATCACTTGATGTCTTTTCAGTTTTGATCTAATTTTGAAGCTTTTATCACACTCAGTACATGCATATGGTTTCTCTCCCGTGTGGATCACTTGATGCCTTTTAAGTTCTGTTTTCCAATAGAAACTTTTATCACACTCAACACATGAGTACCGTTTCTCTCCCGTGTGGCTCACTTGATGTCTTTTCAGTTCTGATCTCATTTTGAAGCTTTTATCACACTCAGTACATGCGTATGGTTTCCATCCCGTGTGGATCACTTGATGCCTTTTAAGTTGTATTTTCCAATAGAAACTTTCATCACACTCGGTACATGTGTATGGCTTCTCTCCCGTGTGGATTAATTGATGCCTTTTCAGTTCTGCTCTCCTTTTGAAGCTTTTCTCACATTCAGTACATGAGTATGGTTTCTCTCCTGTATGGATCATTTGATGACTTTTAAGTTGCCTTTTCCAATAGAAACTTTTACCACACTCAACACATGAGTACTGTTTCTCTCCCATGTGGATCACTTGATGTCTTTTCAGTTCTGATCTCATTGTGAAGCTTTTATCACACTCAGTACATGCGTATGGTTTCTCTCCCGTGTGGATCACTTGATGTCTTTTCAGTTCTGATCTCCTTTTGAAGCTTTTCTCACACTCAGTACATGAGTATGGGTTTTCAGCCAGGTGGATCATGTGATGAATTTTTAGGTAAGATTTCTGTGAGAAGCTTTTCTCACACTCCGTACATGTGTATGGTTTCCCTCCCATGTGGATCACTCGATGCCTTTCAAGTTCTGATTTCACATAGAAGTTTTTATCACACTCAGTACATGCGTATGGTTTTTCTCCCGTGTGGATTACTTGATGCCTTTTCAGTTCTGATCTCCTTTTGAAGCTTTTATCACACTCAGTACATGAGTATGGTTTCTCTCCCGTATGGATCACTTGATGCAATTTAAGTTCTCTTTTCCAATAGAAACTTTTCTCACACGCAACACATGAGTACTGTTTCTCTCCCGTGTGGATCACTTGATGCAATTTAAGTTCTCTTTTCCAATAGAAACTTTTCTCACACTCAACACAGGAGTACTGTTTCTCACCCGTGTGGATCACTTGATGCAATTTAAGTTCTCTTTTCCAATAGAAACTTTTCTCACACTCAACACATGAGTACTGTTTCTCTCCCGTGTGGATCACTCTATGCCTTTCAAGTTCTGATTTCACATAGAAGTTTTTATCACACTCAGTACATTTATATGGATTGTCTCCCATGTGGATCACTTGATGCCTTTTCAGTTCTGATCTCCTTTTGAAGCTTTTCTCACACTCCGTACATGAATATGGTTTCTCTCCTGTGTGGATCACGTGATGCCTTTCCAAGTCTGGTCTCCTTTTGAAGCTTTTCTCACACTCCGTACATGAATATGGTTTCTCTCCCGTGTGGATCACTTGATGTCTTTTCAGTAGTGATTTCCAATAGAAGCTTTTATCACACTCAGTACATGCGTATGGTTTCTCTACCATGTGAATCATTTTATGCCTTTTCAATTGCAAATGCCTTATGCAGCTTTTGTCACACTCAGTATATGTGTATGGTTTCTCACCTGTGTGACTCTTTTGGTGGTTTTTCAGTTTTGAAGCAAAAATGAAGCTTTGATTACATTTATTACATGGAAATGTTTTCTCTCTCATATGATTCTTCTCATGAGCTTTTAATATTACTTTATTTGCAAATGTTTTTCCACATTCACTGCATGAAAAAGGCCTTATCCCAGTAAGCACTCTCAGGCGTTTTGTAAGATATTGTTTCAGCCTGAAGCTTTTCCCACATCTAGTGCCAGGAAAGAATCTTTCTCCAGTATGAATACTCTTGTGATGTGTAAGAGATTGCTTCCACCTGAAGCTTACTCCACATTTACTACCAGGAAAGACTCTCTCTGAACTCTGAATACTCAGATATTTTATTAGAGATTTCTTGAGCCTCAAGACTTTTCCACATTTAGTAGAATGCAATGCTCTTTCCTCCAAGTGCATTCTCTGGTGTATTTCTAGGTAATTTTTTTGAAGGAATTTTATTCCACACTCAGGACAGGGGAATGATTTATCTTGGTTAGTGTGGAATTTCTGGTGCGCTGTGAACTGCTGTTCCAGATAGAAGCTCTTACCACGGTCTGTACGTGTGTTTGGACTCTCTCCTCCATGCAGTCTCTTGTGTGATTTTAGAGATCCCTGATCCATGTAGCAGTTCCCACAATCATTACACACATACTCTTCTCCTATTGTCTGTTTTTCCTGTTGCTCCCTAGTGTGAGGGATATCATCAGTACTTTGCTCACAGGGAGTCACATTCGCAGTGGAGTCTCCTGCTGGGTTTCTTGGACTCTCCTCTGGTTTACATTGAGCCCAGCTGTTTCTCTCCCAGTCACAACATGGACAGGTATCCCCTCCCTCTTCCCCTGATACAGTGTTAGTCACTTCCAGCTGTTTAGTGGGTTCCTCAGGATGCGTCTCCTTGTGTCTTCTCTTGGACTCATTGATCTCTGGATAAGAAAATAAAGGACAGACATTACTTGATGTGAGGGAGACTTGATGTGACAAAGGTCAGAGTTTACTCAGCATGGATGCACATGTGAAAGGGAACGGGGTGTAAAGCAGTCATGTCATTCCAGGATGAACTAGATCAGTGTTTCTCAATCTTTTGAATGCCAGGGACTGGCTAGCTAGCATCAACCTGGTGCAGCAGGAAAGGATAATAGTATAATGGGTACATGATCAATCAAACTGATTGACAGACAAGATAAGGATGACAGTAGCCAATCAGCGTTCACTTCCGGTCTAAGCCCCGCCCACTCCCCATAGAAGTGAATAGGGGCATAGCTATGCCCCCTCCCGCCTCATCCCACCGTAGACCGTGCCCCCCAGGCCACACCCCTTCTGCCCCAGGCCACGCCCCTGGCCACACCCAGACCCCATTGATGCTCCTTCCCCCAATAGAAGTGAATGGGGAGCCCCTCCCACACCCCCAAACCACCCCATGATGTCACAGGTGGCCCCGCCCACACCCCAGCCCCATTCCACACCCCCTGTGACATAGCGGGTATGACATCACCGGAAGTCCACCCCTCATTATCCCCCCAAAAACACACCCCGTACAACATCATCATATAGGGTCCTGCCGCTTTTTTAATGATACCAGAATTAATGGACTCTGACTGTTTTTGATGATCTCAGCGGAAGTACAATACAAAAGCCCCAAAATATGCGCTCCTAGAACATCCTGATGCCTTTTAATGATGTCTGAGCTGGAAGTGATGACAGAGCAGAAAATATGCCTTTTTTCTAGCCCCCTCTGTTTTTAAAAAAAATTACAAGCTGTTAAGTGGCAGGAAAAAACAGGCTCATTCTGTTGACAAGGATTTGGTTTTTAAAACAAGTGTAAACGGAACTACATGTGGAGAACTGCATGAACTGCAGACAATGTATTTTTTCACACAGGCACGATCAAACTTTGCAAAGACAGGTTTTTTTTTGCAAAGACCGGGGATCGGAGTAGTCACTCAAACCCCCAAGCCAAACCCCCCAGTCATGTCACCAGAAGTCCACCCCCTCCCCTCCAACCCCAGGCTGTAGCTAGGCATGCCCCGATAAAAGTTAGCAGGCAGCTGGCAGGAAACTGTGACTCATTCTGAACACAGAGACAGGGAGAATCTTCCCCACGCCCCTTCCCTCCTCCCCTCTCTGTAGATACCCTAAACCTGAGCAGAGGATAATTAAAAACAGTGGGGGGTGTAGGTTTGCAATGGTAAAACACAAGGCTTTAGTTTTGTTTTAAAAAAAAACAGACCTCTGTGTTTACAGCCATATAAAAAAACAAGAATGCACCAGCGGATCTTAACGAAAATTTATCATGACCCAGGATCTATAGGTAGCTTTGCCGGTATAACACCTCTTTTTCAGGCAGCTAAAACATGTATGCCGTCTGTGACCAAGAAACAGGTGATTGATTGGCTTACAGAGCAAGATGCTTATTCTTTACACGAGCCTGCTAGGGTACGATTTAAAAGAAATAAAACCATAGGGGTAGATTTTCAGAGCCCTGCTCGCCTAAATCCGCCCAAAACCGGGCGGATTTAGGCGAGCAGGGCCCTGCGCGCCGGGAAGCCTATTTTACATAGGCCTCCCGGCACGCGCAGAGCCCCGGGACTCGCGTAAGTCCCGGGGTTCTCGGAGGGGGGCGTGTCGGGGGGCGGGCCCGGTCGTCGCGGCGTTCCGGGGGCGTGTCGGCAGCGTTTTGGGGGCGGGTACGGGGCGTGGCTACGGCCCGGGGGCGTGGCCGCGCCCTCCGTACCCGCCCCCAGGTCGCGGCCCGGCGCGCAGCAGGCCCGCTGGCGCGCGGGGATTTACGTCTCCCTCCGGGAGGCGTAAATCCCCCGACAAAGGTAAGGGGGGGATGTAGACAGGGCCGGGCGGGTGGGTTAGGTAGGGGAAGGGAGGGGAAGGTGAGGGGAGGGCAAAGGAAAGTTCCCTCCAAGGCCGCTCCGATTTCGGAGCGGCCTTGGAGGGAACGGGGGGGAGGTAGCGCGGCTCGGCGCGCGCAGGCTATACAAAATCGATAGCCTTGCGCGCGCCGATCCAGGATTTTAGTGGATACGCGCGGCTCCGCGCGTATCTACTAAAATCCAGCGTACTTTTGTTTGCGCCTGGAGCGCAAACAAAAGTAGGCTGTTCGCGCTCGTCTGAAAATCTACCCCATAGTGTCTGATGTGGATGCGCAATGGCAAGCAGATCTGGTTGACATGACCGCCTTGTCTGGTTATAACAGAGGCTACAAATACATTTTGATGGTGATAGATGTTTTGTCAAAATACGCATGGGCTGTGACCCTAAAAACAAAAACAGGGCGTGAAGTGGCCGAGGCCTTTGAAAATATATTTAAAGGTGGTCATGTTCCCAACAAAATACAAACAGACAGAGGTAAAGAGTTTTTAAACAACTCTGTGAAGAGTTTGTTAAAATACAGAGGCATTCATCATTTTGTGACCAAGAACGATGTTAAGGCAGCGGTTGTGGAGAGATTTAACAGGACTTTAAAATCCAAAATGTGGCGATACTTTACAGCGCGCAACACTTTTCGATATGAAGATGTGCTTCCGGCTTTTATGAACAGTTACAATCACAGTTTTCACAGAACAATACAGGCCCGCCCGTCGATGTAACAACCTCAAACTCTCTGCGTTTCTGGAAAGTAATCTACGGCAATAACAACAAACATGAAACTGCTAAGCCTTTTTTAAAAAAGGGGGGGATCATGTTAGACTGTTTTGAGATTGTTAAACCTCATGTGAAAAGTGCAGCAAAAAACATCGCCAAAGATGTTATGGGCCGTGTCACAACGGCGGTTCTGCATAAAATGAACAATAACACAGAGCAGGAGGGGTCAGGATTAGTGGTTATTAGAAGAGCTGTTAAAAGAAAGAGAACCAATCAACAGGGGCCTCCTGAACCTTTTAAAACAAAGAAGACCAAACGTGTCAAGTCTCAAAAGACTAACCGCAAGGGTAAGAAGAGAAACCTCTCCGCCAAGAAGCAAAATATATTTTTAAAAAACCATGGCTTTTGTACATCAGGGGTCTGAAGAATGCTTGAAATCAGAACTGGATCTGTTTCAACTGGCCCCCACACAATCCAGCATAGAAAAAAGTGTTTATGTGGAGATTCCGCCATTATCTGCCTTGTCAGAAACAGCCCCTTTAGATTTTTATATAGCCGGACATAGCGAGGATTACCTGGATTTGAACAACACGTTGCTGTACCTGACCTGTAAAATCGTGAACGAAGATGGGTCCGATCTTGATGTAGGGGCCAAAGTAGCTCTCGTGAACTATCCAATAGCCTCTATTTTTAGCCAGCTGGATGTCACTCTCGGAGACAGGCTCATTAGTCAGAGCAACAACTGTTACCCTTACAGAGCCCTCATAGAACTGTTTCTCAATTACGGCGAGGGTCCTCTCAAAACAGTTTACAAGCGGTCTGTTTTATAAAGACACAGCCGGAAACCATGAAGTGAGAGACGTGGGTTCGAGTAATAAAGGTTTTACCGAAAGAGCTGTTTTTACAGCCATTAGCCGTAAAGTAGAGCTTCTGGGACATTTACATAGCGATCTGTTTTTTCAAGAAAAGCTGCTCATACATGGCGTGGATGTGAAAATTAAACTAACGTGAACAAAGATACATTCTGCTTAATGAGCGGAGATGCCAACAAGAAGTACAAACTTCTTATTTTATCTGCAGCCCTCTTTGTAAGGAGAGTGAAAGTGTCCCCGGGAGTGCGCTTGGAGCATGCAGAAGCGCTGCTGAGAGCTAATGTCAAGTACGCCGTGGACCGTGTAAATCTGAAAGTCTTTAGCATACCGGCTGGCGCCCGTGTGACTAACCAGGAAAACCTCTTTTTGGGACAATTACCCAAAATTATTGTATTGGGCTTTGTGGATAATGATGCTTTCAGCGGTAATTACTCTAAAAACCCCTTCAATTTTAAACATTACGATATTAACTTTGCTGCGCTGTATGTGGATGGTGAGCAAGTCCCAGCGAAACCTCTCCAACCGGATTTCGATAATGGCTGTTGTATCAGAGAATACATGCAGCTGGTTCAAGCGACGGGTAAACATTTGAAAGACAGTGCTCTCTTGATTGATCGTCAAGAGTTTTACCAAGGTTATACCTTACTGGCCTTTGACCTATCACCCGACCAAGAGTGCACGGACCACTACTCTTTAATTAAAACCGGTAATCTGCGGGCTGAAATCCGTTTTGCCACACACGGTGAATATGATTGTGTATGGTGTCTTTGACAACGTGATAGAAATTAACCACAGAAGGAACGTCCTTTTTGATTATCTATGATGATGAACACCGTACAGATCTACCGTGTTTTAAAGAAGGATCCGTATGTTACAAAATCTTTTGTAGACGTCCTACCCAGTGACTGACTGTCTGATATACAAATAGAAAGGAAACCTGCAAGCTTGGTGGTAAATACCCACCCCCACGACCTTCCTGGAGAACACTGGCTAGCAATATACGTGACTGAAAACGGCACAGGAGAATTTTTTGATTCCTACGGGCAACAGCCTGCTAGCTTGTTCTTCCCTAACACTATTATGAACTTTTTAAATAAACATTGTGAGGATGTTTTATACAGCAGCAAACAATTGCAACACCCGGTATCTACAACCTGCGGTAACCATTGTGTGATTTTCCTACATCAACGCTGTAAAGGGCTGTCTTTTGAAAATATTTTAAAAATGTATTCCAAAGAACCACTGCAAAATGACAAAATGGTTTTACAATTTGTAAAAAACAACAGAGAACATATTGTATGTCTAGATCTTTTCGCTGTCTGTTTCATGCCCCCCAGATATGTGTACTGTACCAAGAATGTTGTACTAATCCTAAATAAAAACAATCTTCTCTTGAGAGGTTTTGAAAAACAAACCAAACGTCTATAGTCTAGATTTAAAAAAGCCTTCTTTTTATTTGAAAAGATATAATTACACCTTCAACCATCTGTTTGTGTCAAGTACTTTACGTCTTTTACGGGGGAGGGGGTCTTTGCACTTTACAGTCTTTGTGTACATTTCAGCAGTTGTTGCAGAAGGATTTTCCTTGAGCTGTACCAGCAGATCCCTGTTGGCTGGATTACCCATGACGGTGGAGGGCATGTTTAGTTCTGCCAGGGTTTGCATGAACTCTCCCAAACCTTTGGGTATCCTCCGATGTGAAAGAGCACGGGTCCGTGTAGCTCCACGAATCAGGTCTAATAGGTTAGAGCTACTTACAGGGCTTCCCCTTGTATACAAAAGTCCCATTACTCTCCCAGGATGCAATGTCCTTATTCTTTGACAGTTTATTGATCAGTACTTCTGCATTTTTTCTACGGTGCATGCTGATGCTATTTAACACTTCCTGCAGGATGGGGTCTGGGGGGCTTTTGTGCTCTAGTAATGCAGAGGTTGCTGTATCATCCTGTAGGGGGTAGATACAGATTTATTCTTTCTTTATCCATTTCTCCGTGTCTGTTAAGCACCAGATAGTGCTGTAGCACTTCTGAATAGCGTTTGGCTTTCTCATATTCAGACATACCAGAACTTTGAAGTATACCTTTCATTTCTTCATCGAGTCTTTGAGCAGCTGTGGTTCTAATATTTTCCTCATGAACTGAAGGGCTTCTCAAACGATCAAGTTGTTGACTAGGCACTAAATACATTTTTTCTGTGTACTGCATTAGTGTTTTAGCTCAAAAGGCCCGTGATGAGTGGTAATGCAAAGCCTAGCAGAGGCCCGATAACCAACCCCCCCAACTGTTTCACCAGCTTCTTTTTTTTTCTTAAGTGTTATTCTTTTATCACCCAGAATCCTTATAGCTTGACGTTTCCTTTTCAAGATGTTTATCTGCTGCTGTGATAAAGGAACATTACCTTTCAGAGTGTTTAATGCGATCTCCGCTTTGGCCCCCACTAAATCGTTAGAAGCGGCCTTTAGGATAGCTTTTTCTCCGCTGCAGAGAGGCTTGAACTAAAAGTTTTAAAAGGGCTAGGTTCCGCTTTAAGCAAGTAGACATGATCTCTGGGACACACACAAAACAAATATGTGGGGGGAGAATATATATTCACTTCTTTTTATGGAGGGGCTGTGTTTTTTCACAATATACCATGGTCCATTCTGGTGGAAAGATGTTTGTTCTCAGTCTGTAACGCTCAGGGGTCGTAGCATTTAAATCCACGATGAGATATCCGTATGGCTTTCTGGTGGCATCCTCAAAGGCTTCTAAAAAGAAGCATGACTTACCAGGGTACATCTGTCTGGCTAAAATAGCGATTTGCAACTTGTCTCTAGGATTCTTAAAGAGCACCATATATTTGGTATTTAAGGCTATAGTTCTGCTTGCTTTGCCTTGACAGAAGACATTTTGTACAATATATATAATACTTAGATTTCTGTGATGCACGTATTGTGTGAAAGCTTTCTCGATTTCATCACTTTTACAAGCAGAAGTCATCAAATCGTTTACAATAACCATATTTATTTTATTGGTTGGAAACAGTTGATCATCATTAAAAGTATCAGGCAAAGAATCCATAAAGGTAATAAAAGGATATTTACACATTTCTTTATACAAAGGTTGCCAGCAACTATAACACCATACAATATTATTAGGCATGTCAGTCAACACACATCCAGCATGATCTAGCAGGTTTTTAACAAAGAAGCTTTTGCCGCTATTTGACAGTCCGGCTAAAATACACGAAAAGGGGTGCCTTCAGTGCACATCCACAAATTCAGTATCCATAAGGCAGTATGTTAAAACCCTCTTTTATCACCCTTTTATCGTATATGACCCTTTGTGTAAAAATCCTCCTCCTCCAATGCCGAATCAGCAGGCTGCTGCGTGGTCAAAATGGCCGCCGGCTCCCTAACAGCGGGGGGCGGGGCTGAGGACCACGCGGCTGCCAGCCTCCCTAATCGCTCCAAGGAGGGACGAGAAGCCTTGCTGCGGGCTGCACTCGGCCCCCGGGAGGGTCCCTCGCCCCCGGGAATGCAGTGGGAGCAGAGACCCTCCCTGGAGAGTCACGCCCCCGCCTTGCCACAGGCTGTGCAGGCTGAAGACCGCTGCATCCCTGCAGACAGAAAAACGTGTCAAAAGTAAGTAGCTGGGCTGGGAGCAGCAAAATACGCGCCAAAATAGTAGCTGTCGCCGCGACTTGCAAATCGCCGGGTGAAGAACCCTCACCCCCTCCGGAGTCCCCGGTCAGCGCGGCAGGCTAGGGCTGCAAACGGACAACAGCCTGTACCCAACAGGACTTACGGGTCCTCAATCTTTGACTCTTATTTTTATTTATTTTTTTTTACAAATAAACCAAAGCCCTCTTCAGGTTTGAAAACCTGGAATAAAGCACAGAGAGATGGGGGAGGGTGACCGGACCACCGGTAGACTTTCCCCCCGACCAAAGGGACACAACACCGGGAAACTAGATGAGAGCAACGCTCTCACAGCCTGCCTTCACGCTGCAGGGAACAAAACGCTGCGCTGAATCAGGGAAAGGAACAATAAACTAATACACTGGTTTTTTGGTTTTTTTTTAAACTAATGAGAGAAAGAAGAAATAAACTAATTGATCTAGACAGTATAAATTAATAAATGACACCTGAAAGGATTTTTTGTCAGGATCTAGACAGGACCGCAGGTTATGTCTCTCAATCTGATGGAGTCAGAGGAAATACAGAAGGATGGCAGGTGGCACACCAGTATATCTAGGGGGTGCTTTCAGTTTTCTCTCTGACTCCATCTGCTGGAGGGGAGGCATAACCCAGCAGTCTGGACAGATCCTGGTACGTACAGGGAACACCCTTTTATCGTATATGACCCTTTGTGTTTTCTTAAGTAGGCCGGTCTCTATCGACCAGGTCTTTTTGTTTCTAATGATCCCAGATTGTTGTATCTGTATCTTTTTAGGACTCTTGTCCACAGCGTCAGTTTTATAGTCAAAGACGAGATCTTTCAAATTAGTGAAATTGATCTTTTTACAATTTTCTACATTTAACGTAAATCCCTTCACTTTCATACAGGTCTTTCCGCTGGATAGTTTGTAGCCGTATGTTTTGGGCCCAGCCGATACTAACTCTGTGATATGCTCGTCTGTGGGTATCTCGCTCGTCAACTGTCCTAAATAATCTCCCAAAGGGGGATCGCTGGCACCCTCACGACTCACAAATATCACAGAGTCTGTATCGTGGTACAGACAATGTTCTTGCAAACTGTCAAGCAGCTTGTACAGTTCTAAACGAGCATAAGCAGTTGTGAAACGAGCATAAGCAGTTGTGAAACAGGCAATGAAGATGTTTGTATTACCTGACAATACGCTGCAGTCTTTTGAATGCTTCCATATCACACAGGCTGTTTCATCATCAATAAAATCGCATGATGAAACATATTTGGGTGAAAACAAATACTTATACAGATCATCAGGATCTCTCACAATACTTGTAACAGGTAAGTTTGTTCTTTGACCAAACTTCTTCCACAATGAGTTTAAGAAAAGCTTGGCAATTTGACGCTTTGCGGGATTTATACTAACCTGTTCAGGCCTTAAAACTACACCTTCTTTTTTGTAAAAATCAGATATATACATGTTTTGTTTTTCTACATTGGTACACCACTGAGGGTAACCAGAGGCCTCCTGTTTTTGACGGAGATGCATTTTTATGTATTCAGAAAACAGGCTGACAGATTTACATTCAAAGTGCCATATTTCACATTTTCAGCAACCACATACCCTTTTGCAACAGCCTCATTCATCTCCACAGTGCACCAAGTCCCTACGAGGGCTCTCTACTCGTCCGTTTGGTTGCACATATCCTGCAGACTATTGTCAGCGCATGTGCAACACAGCGGGAACATGAGCTTACCACTCACACGGACCGGTAATACAGGGAAAAAGATCTTTCGTGGTGGATACACTTTGGCTTTAACAAGCCCAAAATAGTTTGAGAGGGGACCAAAGCTGTCATAAATGATTTGCAGGTGGCCAACAGGGTATTCCTTGGTTTTATTGACAAAGGGGTAGAGGCTGGTAAAATCATAGTAATGTAATTTTTCATCAGGTCTGGCTTTATAGTACAAACATGTAGCATTGGTTCTACCACCAAAGAGGGCATCTCTGGGTACTAGCTGCTGCGGCAGGCCTGATTTAACCAGAAAGTCTGCACAACCCCTGATATTTTCTTTCACCATTCTCTTCCATTCGTGTTCCCACAAGCTTATGACCTTAAACCCTCTTCTTTTCAGGAAATCTGCTTTGATTTGTGTTTTGTAATTGAGAAAACCAAAGGTTGTAGCCGTTAAGGGGTTCTGGTCTTTATCGTTATAACAGCTCGGACAACCGTGGAAAAACAGCCATTAAATTCAAAAGCTGTTGGTACCCCATCAATAAGTGCATAACCGTCAAGAAAATAGGGACCCACCTGCTTTTCACCCCCCTTTAGAGCATGGGTGATCTCTATTTGCTCTGCGGCCTCTGTATACATCAGCCACTGTATAGAGGGCGTTGAATGTCTCTTTGTGTGTCTGTGACAGCTGTCTGGAGGGACGAGTGCAACGGTCTTGGGTTCTAAAAACATAAACCTGTACATAGCCATGCACACAGATGCCAGAGTTATATATTGGAAGGGGTCTATACACCTTTTCACAGTTTTAGATCCACCATCCTGCTCTACAACCACTTCTCTCTCTGTCATAGCCATGATTTCAGTTCTGTATAAGACACACGCCTGTCTCAGAATGTTCACATCCTGTTGGCAATAATAGGTGAGCTCCTTTTGTAAATCAAAGGTGTTATTTTGATTGTCCCTGTACTATTTTAAAAATTCCTCTCTTTCTCCAGACATCATATACCCATCTCCATAATACTCAACACTGAGCATAGGTCCCACATAATTTTGATTAACCCTGGTGTTAAAAAATGCGGGAAATAGCCCTTACAGCCTTGAAACCCCAGAGCTTGCAGAAGCTTGCTAAGTTTCATGGGCAAGAAATTTAAAGAATCTTTAAACCGTATACCCAGGGGTTCTATCGTGATTGCTAAGAGCTTAGCACCCTGAGCTAACAAGCGCACATCCATCTTTTCCTTTAGCAGCTCTCTAACTACAAAATAACCATCATAGCCTTTAGAATTATGTGCTATGAAGGTGTATCCTTTGAACTTTTTGTCACAAAAAATCTTAAACTCAGAAATACTCTCAAGACCTTTGAACTCCCAGTTTCTTGTGTTGTTTAAATCTGTTGCATATATATAATTTGTAACATGAAAGCCTGTTTCCTGCACACATTCACAATCATAAAATATATATTTTTCAGATATTTGTGCATGATCAATAGGGGGCATAAAACACAAATGCTTGTCGCCAGCGATCAAGGGTTCATAACAAAGCTTATATTGTCTGACCCGGCACTTATGTTTTTTATCAGCATACGCTTCACATTTTTCACACAGTATTTTAAGCAAACACTCAACTACTTTTTTTAAAGCCAGAACTGTATGCCTTTCTAAACACTCTTTAGAATGGCAATACAGTCTGCCTTTAGGACATTTCTGTTGTGCACCAACATTGTCTATACACGTTGCTGTTAAGCAGAGACGACACCATAATGTACAATTATGATCGTGACTATACGGCTTCTGGCAAAATTTACAGAAGTTTCGCTCCCCATAGAGCTTTTTTACATCTAAGATTCCATAAAAATGGTCATCATGTAGCAATATAAATACAGTTTTCTGGAATTCAGGTCTGTCCTTTGTCTTAAAGCAACCCCATTCTTTTGTATAAAGCACAACCCTTATGTTTATAACTAAATGTTGTTCAAATGTTGAGACATCATCTAGCATGACCTTTTTATGTTCTGACCACCCTAGCTCCGCGTGGTTTTTTAGCACGGTCTAATAGCTCTGCATCTGTGAGCTTAATTGGTGACATGAGGGCTGTAAGGCTCCCTGCAAAGCATAGGGCATTACCTGTGTTATTCAAATCTATTAAATGCCTTCTCTTTTTATGTACGATTTGACTGTACAGAATAGACCTTAAAACCCTTCGTGACCCCCCCCCCCCCCCCGTTCTTTATAACAAGAATGACTATGCGGAATGTATCACCAAACTGTATCTCTCTATAACTCTGCAGGAGTTTACTAACTTGATCTAAGAAATCATCAGCGTTCAAATCCTGTGGGTTTAACTTTCCCGAATACAAAGAATTATGAAAACCTGTAGAATGTAAATGTACCTGTATATAATCATGGGGGGAAACGTTATGGCTTATTTCGTTTAGAACGTGCTGTATGCCTTGTCTCACAATATTTTGCGCATCTATGAAAGAATCTATTCTAAATTAATAAAACGAAATTCCTCTGAATAAAGCACGCCATTACATTTTTCTAAATCACGGTTCCACCTTCTCACAAATTGCACAAAATTAACCGGTTCATTTTCTACAGCTGCATTTTCAGAGGTCCCTGATATACAATTATTTACCATCCCCTCTGAAACATTGTCATCGGTACAATTATCTAAGAACATGCTTTCACATTCTTTCTCTACTTCCTCCCTGTGCACAGGTCTGTTGCTGTCTCTCTCGTCTTTTCTTTCGGAAATAGACCTTTTTGTAGTCTTTTCACGGTCTAAAATTAAAAATAATAAAAATTAACATGAGTAGTCTCATACTTTTTTTATTGATTTTACAATATTTTAAGAAGAATTTTCTTAAACTAAAACAGTATAGATTCTTACTTTTTTGTTCATCTCTTGGTTTTTGGTATGGTCTTTTGTCAGATTTCTTTGGCATATGCTGCTCATGGTCTGTTATGTTAAAAAAAAACCAAAAACCATGGTAATACCTTTTCTTTTACACATCTGTGAACTAATTGGCGTTTTACCCGTACAGATATAAAAAATGCTTCTTACCTTCATCTGCATCTTCAGACTCTTTTCTCTTTCGTTTGGAAATAGCTTTGTTTGCATCATTTTCACATTCTAAAAATTACAAAACAAAAAACACGGGGTCACACACACTTTTGATGTCTTCATAAATAGATCTCTGCTTCGTTGGCTGTTATGAAGGAAAAAAGAGACACATTTGGGGGCACAGACATTAAGGAAAAACTGTTTCTCACCTTTATTTGTATTATTGTCAGAAATGTCTTGGGGCTCTGTTTTTTTCTCTGAGGCATTACTGCATCCAGGCTGTTCTTGTTGTTGGTCTATGTTCAAATCTGTACGATTTTGCAATATTTTCCTGTTCTAATGATAAAACAGACAAACACTGTTTTTACTACTGTTTTTTTAAAATCATATCTAAAAAATATACATTAAAACTATTAACTCACCTTTCAGTTTTCTTTATTGCCTCCTTTTAGTAAGTGATATTTTATTAATAAACACTGACTTCCGCCTTTCTTTGTTTGAAGAATCCATTTCTGTTTCAAACTCCAGACTGCTGAACCTTTTCTGGTCACTGGCTATACCCTTTTATCACCATGATTAGGGGCGTAACCGCCAACAAACCTCAAAACCTGTGTATTGAAACAAAAAAAAAAGCTACCTGGCCTCTCTGTCATGTGATGGACATCTGCTACAACTACCGATCTTATAGAATAAGATAGTTCTCTTGCTTGGGTTATCATTTATTGGCCTTTTGTGTGTATTATCAATATTTCTTTAGATCTGAAGCCCTTTCACAAAACTACAGTCTGTTGAACCTTTTGGTGATTTAATGGTTCCTGACCATTGTTTCTCCCTGATTAGATCATGAGTCCAGACAACTATCCGCACCTACGTCATTACAATATACAACCCCTTTTGTTCATGAAAGGTAGTGTGTTACCAATGTCCTCTTAGGTCTTGGGGCACTTTACAAAAATGTAGACTGATGTGCTTTAAGAGCCATCCCCCCTGTGTATTCCTTCACCCCACCCACCCAACAATCCAAAAATCAAACAAAAGGCCTTTCTTGAATGTCTTGTCATCCTGGTCTTTTTTTTCCCTACCAAACATTGTCTCATCCTGATTAGATTAACCATTTACAGATCTTGAGTTCAGACAACTTCCCCACCCTTAGCTCATTGCAATATACGTTCCTTAGTTAAATAGTTGCTGTATCAAACATTTTACAGGCTGTGCATTGATATCAATGGGACTTAATAAAACCATAAGATATCCCCCCCAAAACTTCCATATCACCTTAAAGCACGATTGACACTTTTTTTTTTTGTTAATTCTGATATATTTATTAGTTGTTTTTATTAACTAATTTATACACATGGCAAAATTTATTAAAATATTACAAAGTATTTCATTGCCAATACATACTTCTGAAATACAGACAAGAAAAACATTACTAGCAAACAAAGACTGCTTTATTATACATTTTAAAAAAAGGATTGGTGCTTTCTCCCATAGATGATGGCATTTATATATTTTATCATTAAAACCTCATCTGTAAGTTTAAGCAAACTGTTTAGTTTTTGAACAGGATTTTCAGCAGTTTTTACGCTGTGTATAAGATATATGATCAGATTCAAATTGTCATTGTTTAGGCTTAATATGCCTCTTTTATATGCTGCTAATACTATAAGATTCAAAACACGTTCTAGGCACAACCTGTTACAAGCGGTCCTTAATTTTTCCTGTGTGTGAGAGGCAGTCCAATAAACGCAACTATGATCATCCTGACTCGGTTCATCGATAACACAGCCTTCGCAATTGTCATACCGTATGCCAGCCAGACATTTTGTAAGTATACTGTACACAGCCACCCTTACGATTGATCTAAATGTCGTTTTTCGAAAGAGTCCGTGTGCCAGCGCTGGTTTTAGAAAACCTATATAGCTCCACCAGCTGAAATCGTGCACATCTTCAGGATTGATTTTTTTTTTTTGATCGCTTGAATCTGATGGTTCTTTGATGTTTGGACAGAAGCAACAAATACAGTTCATTTTGATACCTGTTGTGTCCCCATATTCTTCTATTTGTAAAGATCCTTCATTTTCGCATAAAACATATTGTAAACATTAAATTAAAACCTCTTCTAAACAAACTCTCTATTATAGATAGCTCCCAAACACACCACACCCTAAAATGCATCATTAGAAGGAAAGAGATGTTTTCTTACCTTACACTCAAGCTTTTCCAACAAATAATCTGCTTCGGCAGACAAGGCAGCTTTGTGCAGCTCTATATCTTCAGAGTCCATAGCATTTTCATTGACCAGATCTGGATCCTGCGAATCAAAAAGCTTTTGTCCCAACGGTAATTCATCAAAATCTGGCTCAGTGCTTTCTTGTGCTCTCTGCTTTCTTTTATGACACGGCTTTAGTTTTGGTTGCTGTACGATTTCCATTTCAAATCGTTTAGGTGTTTCATACACTGCCATTTTCAGGAACAATTACAACACTACTGCTTGAAGATTGCTCTCACGTGATCACTATCACATGCTTACTTCGATATCTGGTCTTGCAAGTTTGGGCGTGTCTATGCATAAGAGGTGTTATACCGGCAAAGCTACCTATAGATCCTGGGTCATGATAAATTTTCTTTAAGATCCGCTGGTGCATTCTTGTTTTTTTATATGGCTGTAAATACAGAGGTCTGTTTTTTTTTAAATCAAAACTAAAGCCTTGTGTTTTACCATTGCAAACCTACACCCCCCACTGTTTTTAATTATCCTCTGCTCAGTTTAGGGTATCTACAGAGAGGGGAGGAGAGAAGGGGTGTGGGGAAGATTCTCCCTGTCTCTGTGTTCAGAATGAGTCACAGTTTCCTGCCAGCTGCCTGCTAACTTTTATCGGGGCATGCCTAGCTACAGCCTGGGGTTGGAGGGGAGGGGGTGGACTTCTGGTGACATCACTGGGGGGTTTGGCTTGGGGGTTTGAGTGACAGCGTACCCATAGACTACTCCAATCCCCGGTCTTTGCAAAAAAAACCTGTCTTTGCAAAGTTTGATCGTGCCTGTGTGAAAAAATACATTGTCTGCAGTTCATGCAGTTCACCACATGTAGTTCTGTTTACACTTGTTTTAAAAACCAAATCCTTGTCAACAGAATGAGCCTGTTTTTTCCTGCTACTTAACAGCTTGTAATTTTTTTTAAAAACAGAGGGGGCTAGAAAAAAAGGCATATTTCCTGCTCTGTCATCACTTCCGGCTCCGACATCATTAAAAGGCATCAGGATGTTCTAGGAGCGCATATTTTGGGGCTTTTGCATTGTACTTCTGCTGAGATCATCAAAAACAGTCAGAGTCCATTAATTTTGGTATCATTAAAAAAGCAACAGGACCCTATCTGATGACATTTTAGGGGGTGTGTTTTGGGGGGGATGGTGAGGGGTGGACTTCCGGTGATGTCATACCCGCTATGTCACAGGGGGTGTGGATTGGGGCTGGGGTGTGGGCGGGGCCACCTGTGAAATCATGGGGGGGGCGGTTTGGGGTGGGGTCTGGGGCGGGGCCTGGAGCAGAACGTGTGTGGCCTGGGGGCATGGTCTAGGGCGGGATGAGGCGGGAGGGGGCGTAGCTACGCCCCCATTCACTTCTATGGGGAGTGGGTGGGACGTGGGCAGGGCTTAGACTGGAAGAGAATGCTGATTGGCTGCTGTCATCCTTATCTCACTTGTCAATCAGTTTGATTGATCGTGTACCCATTATACTACTAAGGATCCTGTAGCAAGGACCTGCTCTCCATGTGATGCATTGTCCTTTCGCACCGAGGATATCTCCCCAAGGTCTACTGCCCCGGAGGGAAGGGTTAGGTTGGCTGTCATAGTTGGTGATTCGATTATTAGGAATGTAGAGAGCTGAGTGGCTGGTGGGCGTGAGGATCACCTGGTAACATGCCTACCTGGTGCGAAGGTGGCGGACCTCATGCATCACCCAGATAGGATTTTAGACAGTGCTGGGGAGGAGCCGGCTGCCATGGTACATGTGGGCACCAACGACATAGGAAAATGTGGGGGGGAGGTTCTGGAAGCCAAATTTAGGCTCTTAGGTAGAAAGCTTAAATCCAGAACCTCCAGGGTAGCATTCTCTGAAATGCTCCCTGTTTCACGCGCAGGTCCCCGGAGGCAGGCAGAGCTCCGGAGTCTCAATGCGTGGATGAGACGATGGTGCAAGGAAGAGGGATTCAGTTTTGTAAGGAACTGAGGAACTTTTTGGGGAAGGGGGAGTCTCTTCCGAAGGGATGGGCTCCACCTTAACCAGGGTGGAAACAGACTGCTGGCACTAACCTTTAAAAAGGAGATCGTTCTAGTTTAAAAGTTGCTCTAAGGGGAAAGCAGACAGTCGCACAGCAAAGCATGGTTCGGAGAGAGATATCTTCAAAGAATACTAACGATGCATTAGAATTAGGGCATCCTGACAGTGAGGTTCCAATAATAAGAAAAGTAGTCCAAGTGCCTGTAACTAAAAACTCACCTAAGCTAAACAATTCTAACTTATCCCTACCAATAAAAAAGCAGAATGAAAATACAAACAAAAAAAAAGAGAAATTAGGGAAGCTAACCAAATTGGTAGCGCAGTAATAATGGGAGATTTCAATTACCCCAATATTGACTGGGTAAATGTATCATCGGGACATGCTAGAGAGATAAAGTTCCTGGACGGAATAAATGACATTTTTATGGAGCAATTGGTTCAGGAACCGACGAGAGAGGGAGCAATTTTAGATCTAATTCTCAGTGGAGCACAGGATTTGGTGAGCGAGGTAACGGTGGTGGGGCTGCCTGGCAATTGTGATCATAATATGATCAAATTTGAATTAATGACTGGAAGGGGGACAGTAAGCAAATCCACGGCTCTCGTGCTAACCTTTCAAAAGGTAAACTTTGATAAAATGAGAAAAAATGTTAGAAAAAAACTGAAAGGAGCAGCTACAAAGGTAAAAAGTGTGGAAGAGGCATGGTCATTGTTAAAAAATAGCATCCTAGAAGCACAGTCCAGATGTATTCCACACATTAAGAAAGTTGGAAAGAAGGCAAAACGATTACCGGCATGCTTAAAAGGGGAGGTGAAAGAAGCTATTTTAGCCAAAAGATCTTCATTCAAACATTGGAAGAAGGATCCAACAGAAGAAAATAGGATAAAGCATAAACATTGGCAAGTTAAATGTAAGACATTGATAAGACAGGCTAAGAGAGAATTTGAAAAGAAGTTGGCCGTAGAGGCAAAAACTCACAGTAAAAACTTTTTAAAATATATCCGAAGGAGAAAGCCTGTGAGGAGTCAGTTGGACCGTTAGATGATCGAGGGGTTAAAGGGGCACTTAGAGAAGATAAGGCCAGCGCGGAAAGATTAAATGATTTCTTTGCTTCGGTGTTTACTGAAGAGGATGTTGGGGGGAATAGGCCAAGGGTCAGGGGAGGCAGCTAGCAAAACATAGTCCAGGTCCAAAGCAAGGGTTGGTGGCAGGCAGCAAGCAAGAGAGTGGTCAGTGTCTATAGCGAGGGTCCAACATAGGCAGCAGGCAAGCAAATGGTCAATATCCGAAGCAAAGTCAAAGGCAGGAGTCAGGCCGAGACAGACAAGGAGGCAGGACACAGAGGATCAGGGACAGGCAGAATGGACAATGCGGTATCATAGAGTGAAACAATGGAGGCAGGACAGCAGGCAAGGCAAAAAGGCAGACAACGAGCTACGCAAGGAGAAGGAAGACATCAGAGAGCAACACTCATTGTTAAGCAGGGGGGATCTGTTGCTGAAAGACTTGTGCAGATCCAATTTAAATAGCCTGGCAGGGCTGACATAGAAACACAGACAATGACAGCAGAAAAGGACCAATCAGTCCATCCAGTCTGCTCAGCAAACTTATATTTGCATCTGCCATGCCATTCTTGTCACCCCATATTTATATTCCCAAACTGTCAAAGTCTGGGCTCTTGTTGGTTGCTGTCTGAGTCCAATTTCCTGTTACCTCTTGCCGTTGAAGCAGAGAGCAATGTTGGAGTTGCATCAGAAGTATCAGGCTTATTGTTTAAGGGTAGTAACCTCCGCACCAGCAAGTTACCCCCATGCATTCTTTTCTTTATTTCCATCCTCTGAACTTTAGGGATCCACAGAGCTTATCTCACGCCCCTTTGAAATCTTTCACGGATTTAGTCTTCACCACCTCCTCTGGAAGGGCATTCCAGGCATCCACCGCCCTCTCCGTGAAGAAATATTTCTTGTCGTTGGTTCTGAGTCGTCCTCCCTGGAATTTCATTATATGCCCCCTAGTTCTACTGAGTTCTTTCCAACGGAAAAAGGTTTGTCAATTGTGCATTATTAAAACCTTTCAGGTATCTGAAGGTCTATATCGTATCCCCCCTGCACCTCCTCTCCTCCAGGGTATACAGTTAAGTTCTTCAATCTCTCCTCATAAGTCATTTGATGGAGACCCCTGACCATTTTGGTCGCCCTTCTCTGGACCGCCTCTATCCTGTCTCTGTCCCTTTTGAGATACTGTCTCCAGAACTGAACACAGTACTCCAGGTGATGCCTCACCAAGGACCTGTACAAGGGGATCATCACTTCCTTTCTCTTACTAGATATTCCTCTCTCTATGCAGCCCAGCATTCTTCTGGCTTTAGCTATCGCCTTGTCACATTGCTTCGCTGCCTTCAGATTGCTAGACACTATCATTATCACCTCTTGCTCTGTGAGCAACGGCTCTTCACCCCCCAACACATACAGCTCTTTTGGATTACCATGACCCAGATGCATGACTCTGCACTTCTTGGCATTGAATCTCAGCTGCAATTTCTTTAACCACTCTTCCAGCTTCCTTAAATTTATTTATTTATTTTAACATTTTTCTATACCGTCGTATGGTGGGGACCGTCACAACGGTTTACATTAAGGCACATAAAAATAATGCTAAAGTATTTTAAGTTACATAGGTGCCGTTAAGTGCCGTTAAGTCATTCTCTCTACTCCTTCCGGTGTGTCCACTCTGATGCAGATCTTCGTATCATCCGCAAAAAGACAAAATTTACCTTCTATCCCTCACTCTGGCACTCTGCTTAACACCGTTCTCTCTTCAGAGTAGGTTCCATTCACCATCACCCACTGTCTTCTATACATCAACCAGTTTGTAATCCAGGCCACCACCTTGGCGCTCACTCCCAAGCTTTCTCATTTTATTCACAGGCCTCCTATGCGGAACAGTATCAAAAGCTTTGCTGAAATCTAAGTAGATCACATCGAGTGATCTTCCTCAATCCAATTCTTTAGTCACCCAATCAAAAAAATCAATCAGCTTTATCTGACAGGACCTTCCCCTGGTGACTCCATGCTGCCTTCGGTCCAGCAATCCTCCTGCCTGTAGATAGTTCACTTTCCTTTCCTTCAGCTGAGTCTCCATTAATTTTCCCACCACTGAAGTGAGGCTAACCAGCCTGTAGTTTCCAGCCTCCTCTCTGCTCCCACTCTTGTGAAGCGGGACCACCACCGCTCTTCTCCAATCACTCGGCACCACTCCCGTTTCCAGGAACCTATTGAACAAGTCACACATGGAAACCACCAGCACATCTCTGAGCTCCCTCAGTATCCTGGGATATCTCTCTTCCGGCTCCATGGCCTTGTCCACTTTCAGTTTTCCCAGCTCCTCTCATACATTCTCTTCTGTAAATGGAGTTTCATCTATTCCACTCCCATCCACAGTCTTGTTAACCAGAGCTGGTCCTTGTCCAGGGTCTTCTTTAGTAAACACCGAACTGAAGTATCATTTTTAATATTTCTTCCATTTGTCTCCACATATTGATCCTTGTCTTAAGAACATGCCATACTGGGTCAGACCAAGGGTCCATCAAGCCAAGCATCCTGTTTCCAACAGTGGCCAATCCAGGCCATAAGAACCTGGCAAGTACCCAAAAACTAAGTCTATTCCATGTAACCATTGCTAGTAATACCAGTGGCTATTTTCTAAGTCAACTTAATTAATAGCAGGTAATGGACTTCTCCAAGAACTTATCCAATCCTTTTTTAAACCCAGCTACACTAACTGCACTAACCACATCCTCTGGCAACAAATTCCAGAGTTTAATTGTGTGTCGAGTGAAAAAGAACTTTCTCCGATTACTTTTAAATGTGCCCCATGCTAACTTCATGGAGTGCCCCCCAGTCCTACTATTATTCGAAAGTGTAAAAACCGATTCACATCTATTCGTTCTAGACCTCTCATGATTTTAAAGACCTCTATCATATCCCCCCTCAGCCGTCTCTTCTCCAAGCTGAACAGCCCTACCCTCTTCAGCCTTTCCTCATAGTGGAGCTGTTCCATTCCCCTTATCATTTTGGTCACCCTTCTCTGTACCTTCTCCATCGCAATTATATCTTTTTTGAGATGCGGTGACCAGAATTGTACACAGTATTCAAGGTGCGGTCTCACCATGGAGCGATACAGAGGCATTATGACATTTTCCGTTTTATTCACCATTCCCTTTCTTATAATTCCCAACATTCTGTTTTTCACCTTTCAATTTCACTATACCACTTTGAACTTTTCTTTTTCTGGTGTATCTGAAAAATATTTTGTCCTCACTCTTTACCAATCCTTTCTTCCGCCTTACTTTTTGCTTTCTTGATTACTTTCTTTGTCTCCCTCAGTTTCACCAGATATCCTACCCTGCGTTGCACTTTTTGGGATTCTTTATATTTCTTGACCGCTGTTCTTTTTGCTTCTATTATGTCTGCCACCTCCTTTCAGAACCAGATAGGTTTCACATTTCCCTTGCTTTTATTTACTTTTCTAACAGATTAGTTGCCTTTGTTATTGCTCCTTTTAGTTTGCCTCACTGTTTTTCCACTTCTCCCAGTCTTCTGGTTCTCCCTCCAGGTACTTCTCCATTTCAACAAAGCCTGTATTTTTGAAATTCAAAACCCGGGTCTTCGTGTGATTTCTCTGTATCGTTTGTGATATCAAACCATACAGTTTGATCATCTCTGGTGCGGAGGTGGGCACCCACATGGACATTAGTGACATTATCCCCATTAGTGAGCACTAAATCAAGTACAGCTCCCTCCCTTGGGGGTTCCAATACCATTTGTTTGAAGAGAGCCCCTTGCAGGGCACCCACTATATCTCTTTACTTCTGTTAGATTCTGCAGAAGGGATTCTACGGCAGATTAAAATCTCCAACAATCACCACTTCTCCCTTCTTTCCCACCTTTATATTGTCTTTGATCAGATCTCTGTCCAGTTCTTCCTCCGAGTTGGAGGCCTGTTCACCACTCCAGTAAAAATGGATGCACCATCATCATCATATATTTATTTATTTTGTTTTAGGACAGCTCATAATGCTTCTTCTCTACATCACGTCCCTTGCAGTTCAGTTGCTTGGATATTATTTTTTAAATAAAGAGCTGCTCCTCCCCCTTTTCTGTCCTCTCTGTCCTTCCTTAACAAGTTAAAGCCCAGTATGGCCGTATCTCAATCATGAGAATCGTGAACCAATTCTCCGTGACAACAACAATGTCAAAGTCTGCCTCCACCATTAGAGCCTGCAGGTCTGAGATTTTAATGCCCAAACTACAAGCATTTGTAGTCATCACTTTCCAATGTTTCTCTCTTGGTTTGTTGCACTTCCTAGTCACCTTTTTCTGCATTTTTGGGCGGATTGGTTTTATTTTCTCCTCCCACATCCTGTATTGCTTGGGAGTGACTTGTTAATTTCATTGGCCATCTCCTGCCACCCCCATTCTTCAGTTTTTAAATGTCTGCTAATATATGAACTGAATTTCTCACTTAGCATCCTCCCTTCCTGCTACGGACAAAATGTAGGCCGTCCTTTCCATAAAGCCTTTTACTGCTCCATACACGACCCCAGCCTCCAATGTATCCAAAATCACTTTCTGCACAGCAGGTTTTGAGCCAGGAGCTGAAATTATCTATATGACTTAGCTTCTCATGTCCCTTTCCATGAACAGGTAATACTTCCGAAAAGGCAATAGTCTTTGCAGCGTGTCTTATCTTTCCTAGATTTTGGAAATATTTTTGTACTTCATGGATACCATTTCTTTTTTTTGTGTTTAATCATTTTTGTCATGAAAAAAATGTGACATGTCTCCAACCGTAACAATCAGTAAATATCATTGGAACAACATGTGAACATGAACAGTGTATCACAGTTACACAAAATAATCGACAATTATTTATCAGATAGATTGATATGTATAGAAAATGATAGGTACATAAAACTTTCCCTTAACACCCCCCTCCCCACCCACACAACCGGTAACCATGGTAATTGTAGTATAGAAGAGCACTAGAGAGAGAAGGGACCAAAAAGGCACTCTACCTATATTATAGAGCAGAAGCCAAATACAGGTTAATAGATAATGCAATTGGCTTGTAAGGTATTGTGGGAGTACAGAAGCCTAAAATATTAAACTTAATGGAGATATAGTGGCCAAGACAAGAGAACCTCCAATACATAAATTGTCCACAACCAAGGCAAGGGAACATCCACATTGTCAATGACATGAAGGACCTACTGATTATAATACCACAACGTCATTGTAATTGTTGCTCCTCCAGCCATGTGCGGTAAGGTTCCCAGATTTTAAAAAAGGATACTAAACGGTCCTGATGTACTGCTGTAAGCCTGCCTAGTAGATAGTATGTAGCCTGTGTTGTATATTGGCCAGTCCAGGGGTGGATTGGTTTTTTCCAGTGTTATGCTATTTCCGCTCGAGCTGCAATAAAGACTTGCAACATGAAGCGTTGTATTTCCTTTCTTTGTCCGGGGATTGGGAGACCTAAAAGTACATGCCACGGCTTATCTTCCACAGCGATGTGGAGTACCTGAGATATCAACTTGATCACCATTGACCAAAAGACAGTGATCTTGGGGCACGTCCACCAAATGTGATAATACGTACCAGCGGCCCCACAACCTCTCCAACAAATCGCTGGGATTGTAGGATTAAATCTATGTAGAGTCGCTGGGGTATAGTGGCAGCGATATAGTAATTTATAACAATTTTCTTGCAGCCCAGCGGATATAGAGCATTTATGGGCTGCTGTGTATATAAGGTCCCAGTCCTTATCCTCCAATGGAGTTTGGAAATCTGCTTCCCAGCGTGTCCTATGAATATGCAGCTTGCAGTGTTTGCCATTAATGAGTGCATAGATCTTTGATATAACCCCCCTAAGCGTCGTGGCGTGTATACAAAAGTTTTTCAAAGAGTGTTCCGGTCACTCTTCGTGTGCCATCACGCAATCCCTTATGTAGAAAGGGAAAAACTTTAGCATATAATAGGAAATCCATCCGTTCTATGGAATATGTATCACTAAGCTGTGATCCAGTCAATAAAACACCTTGTTGATGAACATGTTCCAACTTCGTGACACCAGCCTTTACCCAGCTGCAATGGAGTGTAGAGGAGGCAGAGGCGGGTGTCACCGTGTTGGTAAATAAATGGGTCATTGGCGAGTAAGAACATAAGAACATAAAAAAATGCCATACTGGGTCAGACCAATGGTCCATCAAGCCCAGCATCCGGTTTCCAACAGTGGCCCATCCAGGCCATAAGAACCTGGCAAGTACCCAAAAAATAAGTCTATTCCATGTTAATGTTGCTAGTAATAGCAGTGGCTATTTTCTAAGTCAACTTAATTAATAGCAGGTAATGGACTTCTCCTCCAAGAACTTATCCAATCCTTTTTTAAACACAGCTATACTAATTGCACTAACCATATCCTCTGGCAACAGATTCCAGAGTTTAATTGTGCATTGAGTGAAAAAGAACTTTCTCCGATTAGTTTTAAATGTGCCACATGCTAACTTCATGGAGTGCCCCCTTGTCTTTCTATTATCCGAAAGACTAAATAACTGATTCACATCTATCCGTTCATGATTTTAAACACCTCTATCATATCCCCCCTCAGCTGTCTCTTCTCCAAGCTAAAAAGTCCTAACCTCTTTAGCCTTTCCTCATAGGGGAGCTGTTCCATTCCCCTTATCATTTTGGTAGCCCTTCTCTGTACCTTCTCCATCGCAATTATATCTTTTTTGAGATGCGGCGACCAGAATTGTACACAGTATTCAAGGTGCAGTCTAACCATGGAGCGATATAGAGGCATTATGACATTTTCCGTTTTATTTACCATTCCCTTCCTAATAATTCCCAACATTCTGTTTGCTTTTTTGACTGCCGCAGCACACTGAACCGACGATTTCAATGTGTTATCCACTATGACACCTAGATCTCTTTCTTGGG
This sequence comes from Rhinatrema bivittatum, assembly GCF_901001135.1. Classification (NCBI taxonomy): domain Eukaryota; kingdom Metazoa; phylum Chordata; class Amphibia; order Gymnophiona; family Rhinatrematidae; genus Rhinatrema; species Rhinatrema bivittatum. The sequence goes on along the minus strand of NC_042616.1, from coordinate 35,081,343 downwards.
TTGTAGCACCTAATATGGAACCCAACATTGTGTAATTATAGCATGGGTTATTTTTCCCTATATGCATCACCTCGCACTTATCCACATTAAATTTGACAGATGGCCTAACCTTAGCCATGTTGAGATCTGAAAACCATGGATGGTGGCCATGCCGGAGCCACCAGAATCATATCACTTGGATATTTCTTTATCCACCGTATCACCTTGCCCACCAGAGGCCACGGGGGAAAGACATACAGCAGAACTCCTCAAGGCCATGGTAGAACCAGAGCATCAATGCCCTCTGCATTGGGCCTTGGGGCCCCGATACCCGAAGGTATGGACCAGGAAGCCATGGGCACCTGCAGGGAGAGGCCCTGTAACCCCCCGACAGGTCATCGATAACAAAAGGAACCAACCACCGCCAGTGCCAACGGCAATTTCCCTCGGCTCACCAATTCTTCTGGGGGCATCGATGCTGCAAGCTCGATGGCCTCGCAAGCAGTACAGCTGACAAAAGCCTCACTAGCGTCCATTATTATTGATGGTGTGCGCATCTTGCTGGGGCCTCCAACACTGGGACTGCCGGCTGAAGGGACAGCTCTTGAGCTTCCCAGTGCTCTATAGTGGACACCACCTAGGAGCCCTGAGGCACCGAGCCACTGTGGACAGATGCACCAGCACACCAGGGTTGAGTAGATGGCTACCCCTGCACTTGATCCGTAAGAGGCCAAGAGCCTTTGCCCCCCAAGGGCTGCAGGGTCATACGGGGGCTTCAGAGAGTCCTGGAGGTTGGCTTCTGGTGGCTCCGGCGTGGCCACCATCCATGGTTTTCAGATCTCAACATGGCTAAGGTTAGGCCATCTGTGACAAGGGTGAATCCGGTACTTGGTCAGTGGGGCTCGACATAGTCAAGGCAGTAATGAGAGGCATCGGTGGGCCGAAGGCATGTCTGGTGGCCCCAACACCTCAATGGCTTCGAGGGTGTCAATGGTATTGGGGCAGCACCACAACGCAATGGCATTGAGGTCATGCTGGCACCGAAGCAGTGCACCTCAATGACCTATTTGGGGTCCGCAGCATCCAGGGTACGCCCTCAATGACAGTGCAGGCTGCCGCAGCATCAATGCTATGCCCTTGACAGCACTGAGGGCCTGCCACCGCTTCGTCCTCGCCAACCCCTAGGGTGGCAATGCACACATCTTGATGGATCAAGGGAAATAATGGCATCGAGGGCCCCACGACACTGTAGTTCTTGCTGCAAGGGCACCAAGGGCACTGTGGCAAGTGCAAAGGCACCGTGCCGAGGGATCGAGCCGAAGGCACCATGACATCGAGTGCATCAAAGGCACCGTCGCATCGAGTGCAGCACCAAGGGCTTTGAGGCCTCGATGCCCAAACTGGTGCAGCGCGACTCCAGTTCCATTGACACAGACAGCTCAGAAGGCCACCACGGCATCATGGGCAGTCACGCACTTCGATTGCAACGAGGGTGACCCTGGACTTTGACGGCGTCAAGATGGGCCCTGTCCCTGACGCGGTCCCATCATCGATGCGTTGGACGAACAGTGCGCTGGTCATGGGCATGGCACCGAGGTGCGGCAGCAGGCTGCTAGCCCAGGCTCTGCTCACCCTCTCCCCCAGGGAGATTGCATTGCCAAGGCTGGCAAGCAGGAGGGGAGTCAACGTCACACAGGGCTCCTGCCCGCCCGTGGAGACTGGTTCCTTGGGATGTGGGGAGGATGAGCTCCACCCCCTCTCCCCTCCGACAGGAACGGCATGATCCTTGATCCTTCCACCTTCTGAATCCAACGATGCCGAGCGATCGTTGAACCGCCATGGAACTCCAATCTGGGTAGAACTCGGGCGAGTCCCCAGGCTCAGCGGCCTATACGGATCACAGACGGACTGCGTATCCCAGTCCTGTCAGTACTGTGGAAAAAGAGAAAGCACAGTCAGAGCAAGGAGAAGACACAAATACAAAACATGCAGGAGCAGGGTTGGTTTTTTTTTAAATAAGACTCTGCCAGGCTGCACAGGGGAGAACCCACCATGCGGCCGGCAGACAATTGGAAAGAAGAAAAAAACTACCAGAAAGAAAAGCTGAAGCTCTAGAAAAATTCACTTACAAAACTGTAAGAGAGCAAAGCTGAATACGAAAAAAACGTTTTCTAATTAAAAAAAAAAAAAAAAAGAGCATGAGCTTCACAACTGTGAGGCGATAGCTCCGTGGAAAAGAAAGACTGAGGGACTCTGCTGAGGCAGCAGGGTGATGACTACAGCTGCACATGCTCAGTAGGGCAGCTTGGAAAGTTCTAGAATCTTTGAGATCAAAGCTCCATGCCAGGCTTCATCCGATGATGTCACCCATGTGTGAGAACCACCACCCTGCTTGTCCTAGGAGAATGCATATAAGAACATAAGAGCATGCCATACTGGGTCAGACCAAGGGTCCATCAAGCCCAGCATCCTGTGTCCAACAGTGGCCAATCCAGGCCATAAGAACCTGGCAAGTACCCAAACATTAGATAAATCACAAGCTGCTACTGCTTATTAATTACCGCCACTACAATAAATACGTTCAAAGACATCAGGCATCTATTCTTCGGTTGTTTCCACCAAGGCTATCATAGATTGCCTTCCTCTTGGCTTCTTGGATCCATCTTTCAATCCACTATACAGGTCTCGGGCAGCCAACTCATCTTTAGTTCTCTCGGACAAGTCTTATCTGAATATGATGGTCAAACTGTGTTTGCCCCATTGGAGCTTGGATGCCGGCGTACAGAAGCGAACCACATACTCTCCAACCAACCTGGAACCCTGCTGAATCTGAAGCAGTTCAGTTGCTTTTGAGGACGTACGGCAGGGCTCGGCAAAGATGAGGCAAAATTCTGGCCGAAAACGGTCCAGGTCTGCCAGGAATGGGTCGTCTCTTTCCTAAAGGAAGGAGGCCCAGGCCAGAGCGGAACGCCCTAACAGTGACAGGATATACGTGATTATGGCCTTTTCCATGGGAAATAGGGCTGCCTGGAGCTCAAAATGCATACAGCATTGGTTAAGAAAACTCCTTTATTCTTTAGGTTCCATGTGGTAGTGAGGTGGTGGCGGTGGTTGCCTCAGAATGGGCCTCGAGGAAGAGGCTGACCCAGGCAGCTGTGGAAAGACTAGAGACAGAGCTGGTGTTACCAGTGTTGGTGGCTGTGTGTCTATACGGGCTGCAAGTCTCTCAAGGACCCCTGGTCACTTGGTCGAGGATACCCTGCTGATGCTGGATGCGCGGAGCCAGACCAGAAATCACCTATCGGGAGAGTAGGTCCATAGCCTCAGCAAACTATAATGAACTCGGTATCAATGGGCCCTTAAAGCTGTGGTTGGCACAGTCTCGTGGACGAAGCTGCTAGGCCCATGCCGACAGCTGGTGAATGTGCCCTATGACAGGACAGACAAATTTCACCTATACCAGAGGCTTTCCCCACTGCAGGTTGAGTCCTTGGATTCTGGCAGCCGGCAGGACTTAGGTGGGTCCCTGAGGCGGTCAGGCAGATGAAAGTCCAATGGGGGACCGGGGTCAGGACTGGCGAAAGACAGGAGATACCAGAGAAAGAGAGAGAGGGGATAGCTCCGAGAGTAAGTGATGCTGAGTATTATGTGAGTATTATAATGCCTGAAGCAGCCACAACGGGGAAACACTCGCCAATGTCGGCAACATTTAATTGAAATTCAGGAGCCTATCGTAACAAGATCCATTTTACATATATACACAAAAAATTAAAACTGTGCTTTTGAAATCAATAAAATCAAGGTAGGCAGTAGACATTTTTGACCAGTGATTGAGTCGTCCATAGCACGTTTTTAAGTTCATTGACCAGCAATTACCTAAGTTCTGAGGTCTTTTCCTCCAATTAATAATCAATTCGGCAACATGAATTATTGATGACATTATCTAAAATATTTGGAGAAAGCAGATTTTTGGATACCAGAGACAGGCCAGAGGTCGGGGCAGGCAGCAGACAAGGCGAAGTGAGATCCAAAGCTAAGATCAGGTCCAGGAGGTCAAGCTAAGGGACTGACAAGAGGAGGTTAGACTAGACGAGGGAGAGCACACACAAGACAAGGGCAAGGCAAGACTGAACGAACAGGGCAAGGACGAGGCAAGGCTGGAACACTGAAAAAAGGCAGGAGAGCAGGAACAAGGCGGAAACGAAGGCAGCAAGGACTGAAGACTCTGGCCATGACAGGAAACCCGTTGCTGAGGCGTCTGATGCTTCTTGGAAGGAGCCTGAAGTAGAGGGATACCAGTCATCAAGGGGTGCTAGGGCTGCCTTTCCGCTGCGGGCCCGTTAAGTGGGGAGATGGTGCTCATGCGCGCCTTAGGCATGGTGCGTTGGAGCTGGGCGGTCGGTACTGTCAGTGTTACTGGTGGCGTCCATGCTGCTTTGGAGCTGGGACCTGCCGGGTGACTGCGGCAGCTTGTGGTGACCTCCCGTGAGCCGCCAAACATAACAGCTGCTATCAGACCAAAATTAAAATCTCGCTTAAAAAAAACTGTAAGGGAGGATAAGAGGGAAGATAGGGAGGAGAGATCTCACCAGTCCTCCATGAAACCCATGGTCCTGGCCTTTTCAACTGAGGAAGGGAGCACCAAGCTGTCGCTTCAGGAGCCGTGCATTTCAACCTCTTATTTTGACTCGGCACTACTAAGGACCCCCCCCAGTCAACCCAGGGAGGGAGACCAATTTGTCAGCTCAGGAGCCTCTAGCAATTCATTTCCTGCTACAACTTAACAAGCCATTACCACAGCACAGGATGCACATCCACCATCTGCTGGAGACAGAGAATACCGGCAGCACAGGAGTGTACATGAAGTGACATCAGCGAGCCTGTAATCTCTGTCTCCATCTGCTGGCTGGCATGGAAAACTCATTTGTATGGCCTGGCCTGACTGGATGAAGAGGAAGCAAGGTTTTATGCACATAAATTGTGTTATAAAATTGTCAGAGGAACAGCTCATGTAGAAGTTTGGATTTTGCACTTTTAAGCACACAGAAAAAATGATCTGGGGACAGAGTAAATCAAATACTCTCTGGCTTTGAGTCTCTGACTATGAATAAATGGTACAGACACAGCCAATTCCAGACACCCTGTGAGTGATTACAGAGATCTGCAGAGGAGCTTGGGAAGGGGTCTCTGCACTTCCACTCTCCAGCTCAGCAGTGTTACCCCGCTCCCTCTTATTCCTGCACTCACCTGAGCAGCTGCTTCTCCCAGTTCCTCCTTCCTCTGATCCCGGCTCATCCCTGATGTACGGCTCTTCCCCTCGTTCAATGTGGGATATAATCTCAGGGGTGATGGTCGGGGAGCCTGTTCCTGGTGTAAGAGCACGGCATTAGGTTTCCCACAGTCACTCAGCATAATATTATTGGTTATCTTCTGAAGAAGGATTGCACGGAAGGGAAAGAGGGATTTTGATATATACATTCAAATATGTTGGGGGCTGCACCAGTGTTCCAGAAGGGGGAATTTTCTATAGAAAAAGACTCCAGATACAGAGACGGAAGGAGGGCGGCTCAGAGGAAAAAGGAGGAAATATGTATTTACTGAGAGGGCAGTGAAGGCCTGAGAGAGCTGAGCAGCAATTGAGCAGGCTAAGGGCAGATACTGAGGGGGCTGGTAAGGGAGACCAGAGTCAGGTAGGATCAGGGGTGACAGTGACAGTGTGGAGTGGGAGGGCCACAGGAAGACCAAGAGGTCCTAAACTGAAAAAAGCTGCTGTGTAATGGAGAAATTACTTACCTGATAATTTGGTTTTCCCTAGTGTAGACAGATGGACTCAGGACCAATGGGTATAGTGTACTCCTGATTGCAGTTGGAGACGGATCAGATTTCAATCTGACGTCAGCCCTAGTACATATACCCCTGCAGGAAGTGCAGCTCCTCAGTATTCTCCTCGAAAAGCATTGCGGATATATGTATGACTGAATAATTTGGATAACTTGATTTATTTTATAACTTGGTTAACTTAATTAATTTGAACTGGTTGAATTGGCTATAGCTGGAGACCGCCAGTGCCCTCAACTGAGAAACGTCAACACCCAGAAGGATGGGTGTCCTAGATGAAGGAAAGCATGGCTTACCTGTGAATCACTCCTCTCCCTTATTTATCCCCATCCCCCTCCTCTTCCTCACTACAATTACTAAGAAATACTTTCCCTTTCTATCCTGTTACACTCCTCTCCCACCTCCCCTCCCTCATTTATCCCCATCCCCCTCCTCTTCCTCACTACAATTACTAAGAAATACTTTCCCTTTCTATCCTGTTACACTCCTCTCCCACCTCCCCTCCCTCATTTATCCCCATCCCCTCCTCTTCCTCACTACAATTACTAAGAAATACTTTCCCTTTCTATCCTGTTACACTCCTCCCCCACCTCCCCTCCCTCATTTATCCCCATTCCCTCCTCTTCCTCACTATAGAAATGACAGCAGAAGAAGACCAAACGGCCCATCCAGTCTGCCCAGCAAGCTTCACACATTTTTTTCTCATACTTATCTGTTTCTCTTAGCTCTTGGTTCTATTTCCCTTCCACCCCCACCATTAATGTAGAGAGCAGTGATGGAGCTGCATCCAAGTGAAATATCAAGCTTGATTAGTTAGGGGTAGTAGGGGTAAGTAACCGCCGCAATAAGCAAGCTACACCCATGCTTATTTGTTTTACCCAGACTATGTTACTCAGCCCTTATTGGTTGTTTTTCTTCTCCCCTGCCGTTGAAGCAGAGAGCTATGCTGGATATGCGTGAAGTATCAGTTTTACTTCTCCCCTGCCGTTGAAGCAGAGAGCTATGCTGGATATGCGTGAAGTATCAGTTTTTCTTCTCCCCTGCCGTTGAAGCAGAGAGCTATGCTGGATATGCGTGAAGTATGTTTTTCTTTTCCCCTGCCGTTGAAGCAGAGAGCTATGCTGGATATGCGTGAAGTATCAGTTTTTCTTCTCCCCTGCCGTTGAAGCAGAGAGCTATGCAGGATATGCGTGAAGTATCAGTTTTTCTTCTCCCCTGCCGTTGAAGCAGAGAGCTATGCTGGATATGCGTGAAGTATCAGTTTTTCTTCTCCCCTGCCGTTGAAGCAGAGAGCTATGCTGGATATGCGTGAAGTATCAGTTTTTCTTCTCCCCTGCCGTTGAAGCAGAGAGCTATGCTGGATTTGCGTGAAGTATCAGTTTTTCTTCTCCCCTGCCGTTGAAGCAGAGAGCTATGCTGGATATGCGTGAAGTATCAGTTTTTCTTCTCCCCTGCCGTTGAAGCAGAGAGCTATGCTGGATATGCGTGAAGTATTAGTTTTCTTCTCCCCTGCCGTTGAAGCAGAGAGCTATGCTGGATATGCATTGAAAGTGAAGTATCAGGCTTATTTGGTTTGGGGTAGTAACCGCCGTAACAAGCAAACTACTCCCCGCTTTGTGAGTGCAAATCCTTTTTTCCACATTTCCTCTTGCTGTTGAAGCTTAGAGCGATGTTGGAGTCACAGTAACCATGTGTATGTTTATTGAATAAGGGTATTATCTCCAGGCAGTAGCCGTCATCCTGGCGAGCCACCCACTCTTCATTGACGGCCTCTTGACTTTATGGATCCACAGTGTTTATCCCACGCCCCTTTGAAGCCCTTTACAGTTCTGGTCTTCACTACTTCCTCCAGAAGGGCATTCCAGGCATCTACCACCCTCTCCGTGAAGAAATACTTCCTGACATTGGTCCTGAATCTTCCTCCCTGGAGCTTCAAATCGTGACCCCTGGTTCTGCTGATTTTTTTCCTACGGAAAAGGTTTGTCGTTGTCTTTGGATCAGTAAAACCTTTCAAGTATCTGAAAGTCTGTATCATATCACCTCTGCTCCTCCTTTCCTCCAGGGTGTACATATTTAGATTCTTCAATCTCTCCTCATAAGTCATTTGATGAAGACCCTCCACCCTTTTGGTCGCCTTTCTCTGGACTGCCTCCATCTTGTCTCTGTCTCTTTGGAGATACGGTCTCCAGAACTGAACACAGTACTCCAGGTGAGGCCTCACCAAGGACCTGTACAAGGGGATAATCACTTCCCTTTTCTTACTCGATATTCCTCTCTCTATGCAGCCCAGCATTCTTCTGGCTTTAGCTAACGCCTTGTCACATTGTTTCGCCGACTTCAGATCATTAGACACCATCACCCCAAGGTCTCTCTCCTGCTCCGTGCACATCAGCCTTTCTCCCCCCCATCGAATACAGTTCATTCGGATTTCCACTCCCCATATGCATGACTCTGCACTTCTTGGCATTGAATCTCAGCTGCCATATCTTCGACCACTCTTCCAGCGTCCTTAAATCCCGTCTCATTCTCACCACCGCTCTCCTCCAATCACTCGGCACCACTCCCGTTTCTAGGGATCTATTGAACAGGTCACACAGCGGACCCGCCAGCACATCTCTGAGCTCCTTCAGTATTCTGGGATGAACTTCATCAGGCCCCATGGCTTTGTCCACTTTCAGTTTCACCAGCTCTTCCCATACATTTTCTACTGTAAATGGAGTTACATCTACTCCATTCCCCTCCAGTTTCTTGTTAACTAGTGACGGTCCTCCTCCAGGGTCCTCTTTAGTGAACACAGAACTGAAGTATTCATTTAATATTTCTGCCATTTCTTCGTCTCTCTCCACACATTGATCCTTTTCACCTTTCAATTTCACTATACCACTTTGAACTTTTCTCTTTTCTCTGATGTATCTGAACAATGTTTTGTTACCACTCTTTACCTCCTTGGCAATCCTCTCTGCCGCTTGACTTTTTGCTCTCTTGATTAATTTCTTCGTCTCCCTCAGTTCTACCAGATATTCTTCTTTGTGCTCCTCCTTTTGGGATCTTTTATATTTCTTGAACGCTGTTCTTTTAGCCTTTATTTTGTCAGCCACCTCCTTTGAGAACCAGATAGGTTTCATTTTTCTTTTGCTTTTCTTTACTTTTCTAACATATAGATTAGTTGCCTTGGTAATTGCTCCTTTTAGTTTGGTCCACTGTTTTTCCACATCTCCCTCGTACTCCCAGCCTACCAGTTCTTCCTCTAGGTACTTCCCCATTTCATCAAAGTCCGTGTTTTTGAACTGCAAAACTCGGGTTTGTGTGTTTCTTCTCCATATCCTTTTTGTGATATTAAACCATACCGTTTGATGATCACTGGTGCTGAGGTGGGCACCCACCTGGACGTCTGAGACATTATCTCCATTAGTGAGCACTAAGTAGAGTATAGCTCCTTCTCTCGTGGGTTCCATTACCTTTTGTTTGAACAAAGCTACTTGCAGGGCATCCACTATTTCTCTACTATTATTAGATTCTGCAGATGGGATTCTCCAGTCTACATCTGGCATATTAAAGTCTCCAACGATCACCACTTCTCCCTTCTTTCCTATCTTAAGGATGTCTTCAACCAGATCTCTGTCCAGCTCTTCCTTTTGATTTGGAGGCCTGTAAACCACTCCAATAAAAATGGATGCCCCATCTTTTTTTAAGTCGGCCCATAGTGCTTCTTCATTGCCCCATCTTCCTTGCAGCTCAGATGCTTGGATATTGTTTCTGACATAAAGAGCCACTCCTCCCCCTTTCCTATCCTCTCTGTCCTTCCTTAACAAGTTATAGCCCGGTATTGCCGTATCCCAATCGTGAGATTCCGTAAACCACGTTTCCGTGACAGCAACAATGTCCAAGTCTGCCTCCACCATTAGGGCTTGCAGCTCTGGGATTTTATTACCCAAACTACAAGCATTTGTGCTCATAGCTTTCCAGCTTTCTTCGTTCAGGTTACTGCTGTTCCTGGACTCCTTTTGTGACCTATTTAGTTGAGTTTTGTTATCCACTTTTCTCTTTGCATTTGTGCAAGGGAAGAGATTAGTGCCTCTGATGACAGAGTCATCCATCACAGTGAGCTTTTTTCTTTGGTTTCTGATCTGGAATTTCTGTATGCATTGGGTTTTTTCGATAACATTTCAATCTTTTTCTCAAGGACTTCTTCAGAATTTAATACAGAGAAGGCATTTTGTACTTGTTGCACTTGATACAGTGTGTGTCTCCGGAACACAGGTCTTATTCTACAAGAGCCCACTGTAATACTTTTTAAGTTCCTTAATGGCCTGTGTGAGTGGGGGGATAGAGTTGTGGGCTGCACAGCTTTCAATAATGGGTGTCTGTGGGTTACAGGTCTTTTCCTACCTGAGCCCACAGTAAATCTCTTTTTTCTTGAGTTTTGGTTATTCAGTGGTAAGGGGAAATTATTTCCTGAGTAATGTACAGTGGCTGAGACTCTCTTTATTGAAGCTAATTCAGCTTTAAAGTCATCCAGCTCCTTTTCCAAGGTAGAGAGTTTTGAAGAAAAGGGGCAAGCCTTAAGTTTCCATATGATTACCCTCAATATAAAGGCTCCACAGCAGTTGCATTGAATAGCACTCATTTAGGTAAGTTATTTGATTGGTGCACCTAAGGAATAATCAATTTACTAATTTATCTTGCTGCCAATTATGAAGTTAGGATGACTACATTAGAAATACAAACCTAGGGGTGGGTGGGAGTTAAACAGTTTACACCTAGGTCAAGCTGGGTAGGGCAAGACACTTTCTGAAAGTTTTCTTGTCCTTTAGCTGGTAAATGATCCCACAGCACTTATATCCCAATATGAAACAGATAACAGAGAAGTTTTCTACACAGAAGCAAACCAATATCAAGGAACCAACAGATTAATATACAATACTAGAATAAAAAGGGATTATGAAACACAGAGCAGTATTTCCAAACAAGTATCTTATCTGCACTGGAACAGTTGGCTCCTCTCCTGGGCTGTGCACAGTCTGTATTATTTCTGCTGGCTCACAAGTTAGCTACCTCTAACAGTATAGAAAGGGAAATACTTTCCCTTTCTATACTGTTACACTCCTCTCCCAACTCATTTATCCCCATCCCCCTCCTCTTCCTCACTACAATTACTAAGAAATACTTTCCCTTTCTATCCTGTTACACTCCTCTCCCACCTCCCCTCCCTCATTTATCCCCATCCTCCTCCTCTTCCTCAGAATTACTAAGAAATACTTTCCCTTTCTATCCTGTTACACTCCTCCCCCACCTCCCCTCCCTCATTTATATCCCCATCCCCTCCTCTTCTTCACTACAATTACTAAGAAATACTTTCCCTTTCTATCCTGTTACACTCCTCTCCCACCTCCCCTCCCTCATTTATCCCCATCCTCCTCCTCTTCCTCAGAATTACTAAGAAATACTTTCCCTTTCTATCCTGTTACACTCCTCTCCCACCTCCCCTCCCTCATTTATCCCCATCCCCCTCCTCTTCCTCACTACAATTACTAAGAAATACTTTCCCTTTCTATCCTGTTACACTCCTCTCCCACCTCCCCTCCCTCATTTATCCCCATCCCCCTCCTCACTACAATTACTAAGAAATACTTTCCCTTTCTATCCTGTTACACTCCTCTCCCCACCTCCCCTCCCTCATTTATCCCCATCCCCCTCCTCTTCCTCACTACAATTACTAAGAAATACTTTCCCTTTCTATCCTGTTACACTCCTCTCCCACCTCCCCTCCCTCATTTATCCCCATCCCCCTCCTCTTCCTCACTACAATTACTAAGAAATACTTTCCCTTTCTATCCTGTTACACTCCTCTCCCACCTCCCCTCCCTCATTTATCCCCATCCCCTCCTCTTCCTCACTACAATTACTAAGAAATACTTTCCCTTTCTATCCTGTTACACTCCTCTCCCACCTCCCCTCCCTCATTTATCCCCATCCCCCTCCTCTTCCTCACTACAATTACTAAGAAATACTTTCCCTTTCTATCCTGTTACACTCCTCCCCCCACCTCCCCTCCCTCATTTATCCCCATCCCCTCCCCACTACAATTACTAAGAAATACTTTCCCTTTCTATCCTGTTACACTCCTCTCCCACCTCCCCTCCCTCATTTATCCCCATCCCCCTCCTCTTCCTCACTACAATTACTAAGAAATACTTTCCCTTTCTATCCTGTTACACTCCTCTCCCACCTCCCCTCCCTCATTTATCCCCATCCCCCTCCTCTTCCTCACTACAATTACTAAGAAATACTTTCCCTTTCTATCCTGTTACACTCCTCTCCCACCTCCCCTCCCTCATTTATCCCCATCCCCTCCTCTTCCTCACTACAATTACTAAGAAATACTTTCCCTTTCTATCCTGTTACACTCCTCTCCCACCTCCCCTCCCTCATTTATCCCCATCCACCTCCTCTTCCTCACTACAATTACTAAGAAATACTTTCCCTTTCTATCCTGTTACACTCCTCTCCCACCTCCCCTCCCTCATTTATCCCCATCCCCCTCCTCTTCCTCACTACAATTACTAAGAAATACTTTCCCTTTCTATCCTGTTACACTCCTCTCCCACCTCCCCTCCCTCATTTATCCCCATCCACCTCCTCTTCCTCACTACAATTACTAAGAAATACTTTCCCTTTCTATCCTGTTACACTCCTCTCCCACCTCCCCTCCCTCATTTATCCCCATCCCCTCCTCTTCCTCACTACAATTACTAAGAAATGCTTTCCCTTTCTTTCATTTTGTGGCCTGGTAGTTTTCTCCTGTTCCTCTGTAATTCCAGTTTAATTAGAACCAGAGTTGGTTCCCGGTGCTTTGAACTTTCATTACCAACTGTCCTGGATTTTTGCCCCCATTTTACATCCTTCCCAAAACACTAGGTCTGCTCATTTCAGTGATGGCCCTCGTCTACAAGGGGCAGACACAGCACGGCTCCTTCTATAACCCGAACACCATCTCTAAACCTATTTCCGAAATCATCAATACATCTCTGTCTCAAGGTTTAGTACCCAACCAGTTAAAATTGGCAATCCTCAAACCTCTACTTAAAAAACCTAACGCCTCCCCATCGGACCCAGCCAACTTCCGTCCTATCGCAAACTTACCTCTCATTGCCAAATTGATGGAAAAAATAGTCAACAAGCAACTGTCAGAATACCTCGAAGTACATAACATTCTTTCTCCGGCTCAGTACGGCTTCCGCAAATCCCTAAACACTGAATCTCTCCTACTGTCACTCACGGACTCCATCCTCATAAACCTGGAGAAAAAACAATCCTACCTGCTGGTTCTCTTAGATTTGTCTGCAGCTTTCGATACGGTAAAACACACTTTACTTATAGACCAACTAGCCAACATAGGCATCAAAGGCTCAGCGCTCAGTTGGTTTCGGTCCTTCCTGAACAACAGATTCTATAAAGTCAGGATTAACAACAAGGAATGTCATCCCATCTCTACAGACCAAGGAGTCCCTCAAGGATCTTCACTTTCACCCACCCTCTTCAATATATACCTCCTCCCTCTCTGCCACCTACTCGCAAATCTGAAGCTTACCCATTACCTCTATGCGGATGACATACAAATCCTGATCCCGATCACTGAATCCCTGCAAAAAACCATTACCTATTGGAATGACTGCCTTCAGCCAATTAAAGACCTACTCTCCAGTCTCAACTTAAGTTTTGAATGCCAGCAAAACAGAAATGATCATTATCTCCCATGACCCCCCCACCACCGCATCAAGCTCCTCTCAACCAGCAAACTCAAACATCAATTTCTCCCCCGACGTCAGGGATCTAGGAGCTTGGCTTGACAACAACCTAAACCTTAAAAATTCATAAACACTACCACAAAGGACTGCTTTTACAAATTACAAGTCCTCAGAAAGCTAAAACCCCTCCTACACTTCAATGACTTCAGGCTAGTACTCCAATCCATCATACTTTCCAAGCTAGATTACTGTAACTCCCTTCTACTCGGGCTCCCCACAAATTCGATTAAACCTCTACAGATGGTACAGAACGCTGCCGCCAGAATCCTTACAAACACCAACAAAAGAGTACATATCACTCCAATCCTCCGTAACCTTCTCTGGCTTCCTATAAAATATAGGATCATCTACAAAGTTCTCACTATCGTTCACAAAGCGACTAACAAACTCGCGCCCATCAGGCTAAGCACACAACTGCAACCTCATACATCCGCCAGACCCATCAGAAGCGCCTACAAAGGCACACTTTATGCCCCACCTGCAAAAACACTACTAGGGAAAAGAGCACTATCTTCAGCAGGCCCCCACCAGTGGAACGCGCTCCCCCCAGATCTAAGACTTGAATCCAGTCATCAGGAGTTCAAAAAAAAACCTAAAAACCTGGCTCTTCCGCCAAGCCTACCCAGACACTTAACGCAGCCTAGATGCTCGCATTCTTGCGTAATATACAACAGAGTTTTCAATCAAATCAACGCTTCCACATGTTACCCCATTAAGATAATATGCTTTATTGTATATACTGCGCTTTTTACTTTCGCATTTTTTCCTGTTTTAATGCATTACTTTTACCTTTATTTATTTTAGCTCATTTTCAAATCTACCATACCCATAGTTATTTATCGCTATAATATGATATTGATATCAAAAGTTTTTCCTTCTCTTGAAACTATCTCTATACCATGTCACAGTTGTACGCTGTTATTATAGCTTTATCGTTATATGTAAAGCCTGTTGTCTTATAGTTATATGTAAAGCCCCTTCCGTTTGGGCATCTCACTGTTTTATGTAAACCGGAGTGATTTGTATCCGATACAAGAACCTCGGTATATAAAAATTAAAAATAAATAAATAACCCTGCAATCACAGGCCCTGTATCCACCCACCAGATATCACCCCTGAGCACTGACCATGTATCTCTGCCTCCTCCCCAGCCCCAGTGCCTCAGGGAGGAGGAGACCCAACTTCACTCAGAAATGAAATAATCTTCTGTTCTACCCCTCTCAAAAATATGAATTTCTTCAAAACGCTCTCTCCTTACCCAGCGATCTGAGAGTCTGATAATTCTCCTTCATCACCTCCTTGTAAAGCTCCTTCTGCCATTCTTCCAACATCTCCCATTCATCCTGGGAGAAATAGACAGCGACGTCCTCAAAGGTTACTGGGATCTGAAACACAGATCAGAAACACTCAGCACCTTCTGCATCAGGAGACCTCCCAGTGCTGGGACTCAGCAGGGCACCTAATTCACATTCACATAACACACAGTCCCAGAGCAGGACTATTGCAACTGGAAACCAGTTACACACACAGCACCTGGGACACAGAATCTCTCTTTGTGGGACTCCTGTTCTCTCTCCTTACACCCAGGAGGGTCCCAAATTGCCATTTCTGTGTCTCAGGTCAGCTCAGGGTCCTGTTGGAGTCAGGGCTGACGCTGCAGTTTCCCACATTACAAATCTGCAGCAGGGTTTGTACAGAGAGGGCAGGGTTATGAAGCTCTTCCTTTCTTAACCACTAACAGGCCGATACAGTACAGTGCGCCCCCCCCTGAAACTAACAGCGCCCGCAACATGCAAATGCTGCACATTTTACTTTCAGAAATTAACGCCTGCCCAAAGGCAGGCGTTAATTTCTGCCGGCGCGCTTTTCTATGCAGCCTCCAACTTAATATCATGGCGATATTAAGTAGGAGACCCCAAAAGTAAAAAAAAAAAAAAAAGTAAAAATTCAAAAAAAATTTAAAATCTGCTCCCGGCTCCTGTCAAAAAGGAGGCACTAGGGACGCATAGGCCACCCTCCTGAATCGCTCTCCCATGCGTTTTTCTGATGATTATACATGCTCACAAATTATCAGAATCTCCATTAGTAGTTTCTTTAACCTTTATTAGATACAGTGAAGGGTTCCATGATAAGATTGGGGGAGGAAGGATTATTTTTAAAGAAACTGAGCTATATATACATTTCCTTAGAATATGAACTTCAGTGCGCATTGATCCTGTTGTCCTTCTGTTTGTCGGCTCCCAGTTTTCACCTTTTCTCCTGGGAAGCTGTTCCCAGGGCTGTCACCTCATTCTCTTGCCCACTTACTACCTCTTTGGCATCTTTATCAGTCTTTCCACGATCTCCCCCCACTCCCACACACTTTTTCCAACACATCACTCTGCAGTGGCTTTTCCCACCACTGCTGTAGCCACGTGACTGATCTTCATTTCATTTATTAAAATTTATTAATCGCCTAAAGCATAAGGTCTAGGCGATTGCCCCACCTCCTACCTTTGGGCTCCCTCCACTACTTAAACAATGGGAGATGCTATGAATGCAACAGTCCATCCCCTCCCAAGATCCCCACCACAGGTAATACAAAATGGAGGTTTCAAATGGATTAATAAGGGCACAGGCTTTATGGTAAACAATAACAACCAGTTCCAGTCCTTGGGTCTCATGATTATTCCATGACACTAGCCATGTCAACACCACCTGCCGTCCACCTTTGCCAGAGGGTTTCTGAGCAAGGGGGCCATCCGGGCTGCCCTACAGACGGCCCACCGGCTAGAGAACCCGCCACCAGCATGAGGTAGAGCCCCACTTGCCTCATGCCCCCACACCTTGCTGCCATCTTAGTAACTTATCAAAAAATTCCCTCTAAAGCACTCTGTAAAGACGATCATAACCGATGTCGGACAGATGTATTTTATCAGCTCAATACAGACCTTCACGTGAACCTTCTGCCCGTTCATGCATAAATCTGCCACCCTCCCAACCTTTTGGACCCATACACCGGTCTGCTGGTTCACTTTCTGCAGACCACACTTCCATAGTTTATTATCGCACCATTTGCTGTGCTGGATAATATCCGACCAGAACAACACAGTTTGTGGGAACAAGGAAGTCATCTCAGCCATGTCAGATTTTATGCAATGGATCAATTGAATACTGGATAAAAAAAACAACTGAGTCATTTATCATTTCGCGTTAGGGCCTTAGCTGCAATCAAGCTAGGTAGAGAGTACACTGTACAAATCAACTCCTCTTTTACCTTTCATCCCTCCAAATGACAGAAAATCTTCAGGGATGTCAACTTTGCTGTTTGTACCTCTAACTGTGTATGTAAAACTGCCTCCCCCTGCATCCGAAACCTTATTGGCCATCTGCTTAAGCCATAAGCCGATGTCTTGGGTTCTCCAGGCCATGAATCGATTCTCCTCCATTTTGTCTCTGAAGCGATCATCATAAGTAAGCCTTGCCCAACTGTCATGCTCTCTGAATGCCCCGAGAACAGTACCTGCATAGCTCAACATGGGACCATATGTGCAGGGTCTTCCTGGCCTACGACACTCAACTTTCTCAGAAATGCCATTGTCCAATTATTAATATTCCTAGGGACCTTCCTATCAGGGCCAGTCAGGTCACGCCCTCTTATTTCTCTTTTTTCTGCTCCTCCACCTTCTCCCTTCCATGATTTTGAAAATATCAATTTAGGTACACTTTCTGATCTTCTTATGAAGTGCCCTGGGTGCACTCTACCACAATCAAGCCAGGATAGTCAACACCAGGGTATCCCTGGATCCCTTGGCCTTTTCCTCGCCTGGCCTACTCAGGCTAGCTTCGGGGTATCTCTCAGAATCTGATAAATCAGAAGAGCAATCCAAACTGGAGACTGACCTATTTTTGCTCTTCCTCTTCCCTTTCGTTCTACCTGACTTAGCTGGTGCCGTCTCTACCAGACCTGGTGCTGTTGCTCGCTTCCCTGGAAGTCTCCCCCATTGTAGTTCCAACCCTGGGTCATCTGCAGAGCCTCGTGAAGTGGCGCCTGCTGCTGTGAGTCATGGCTCCGCCCTTCCTACTTCTGGCGACTGCAGCATGTCTCTGCGATCTGACGATGAAGGCCCTGCGAGCTGAGGCAAGTCCTGCACCTCTGCATCCAGTAAGTGATCTGTTGGCCAAAGGTGATTCCTCGGATATGATCTCATCATTGCTCCTGCTCCCTGAGTTACGCACTGCGGAATAGCACTGTGAGCCCCAGAAGAGGAAGCAGGCCAGTTCCCCCATGGGTGTGAAGGAACATGATATGGGCTAGTCGTCGAATACTCGGGGTAAGATGCAGGGACCCATTGAGGGATGGTTGTGATCTGAGACGTCTTGCCAGAAATACTGCCTGAACTGGAACCCCATGACAAGGCTGCTTGTGGCAACTGCTGCATGCGTGGGGTATAAAGCCAGCCTGGATCGGTTGCCCATTGGGTAACCTGAAAGAAGGCATTAGGGTTTGGCTCAGCCCACATGCTCGATCCTGTTGCACGGCCGACCTGACAATGAGGGGTTGACCCTGCATGTGTGACACTAAACAGCTTCCTATTGTGCTCTGAGATGACGGGACGGCATGGACTGTGCCTGCTGTGTATGCTCGGTACTGCCTGCTCCCGTTCTGGATCGCATGGAAGTGTTGCTGTCTGGAGGCGTGCATCTTGCCTCTGCGCTTCTTTCCTCTTGATCGGCTCCCCCTGCCGGCGCTGCCTTCCTGCCTACGAGGAGTCTTATAATGCACGCCGGAGTGCAGACTGAGTTCCTATGCCACGTCAGTCATAATGGCGGCTTTCTCCCACAAACGGAGCTCTTCCCGAGTGTTCTACTCTTCAACAGCCACTTCCCCAGCAATGCCACTTATCCTGCCCGCAAATATGCTGCTCTGGTCGTCTTCCCCCACCGGCAGCCTATTCGCACGCCTGAATTCACTGCTCTGATCATCTTCACCCACCAACAGCCTTGATCGTATGGCCATGCTCACCTCCACCAAATCATGCAGCTCCACTCGACAGACCGCAGCCACTCCAATCCGTTTGCTCAGAGAAACAAAGCTTCTGCTCTGGCCCGACCATTTTATACCTTACTGCAGTGCCCTCATTGTCAGAAGCAACCTGCAAGGTCTCTCTACTGGGATCCTGGGCATGACTTGAAATGCATGCTGACGTCCTGCACGCTATTGCCAGAGATTGGACAGGTATATAAAAAAATCACTAAACAAATAAATAAATGTGCTTGGGATTGTGGGTTTAAATGGCCTGCCATGACATAATAGCCCGGAAACTGCTCTCTCTCCCATACCCCGATGTCACTTGTCCACTGGACCTACAGAGCAGAAAGGGAAGATGGGAATAACAAGAGGTGAGTCACTAAGGGGACGGGGAAAGGCTGAGCCCACGTCCCCAAGATAAGAGAGGGCTACCAGGCATGTTGGCACATACCCTGATATCATATGCCCTTCCGCTACACCAATGTTAGTCTCTTGCTCTGTATAGCCACCCCCACAGTCCAGGTTCCACCAATGCTTCTGCAGCTAATTCTTACTGCCACCAGTCTCTCCTGTCCGACTCTGCCCGCTAGTTCTGGCACAGAGCCTTACAGTAAACAATACCACATGATTTTGGATGAAGTGGTGGAGGCACAGGAGGTTGACAGCAGCAGCAATGAATTCAGTGAGGGCTTACTGGGGTGCTAGAGAACAAAATGAGAGGAAGGCTATATATAGTATAGGATAGAGAGTGTGAACAAATAGGAAAGAGAGGGGAGGAAAAGATTAATGAGGGAGGAGATGCTGGCTGGTTGGAAGTAGACTAAAGGAGGAGACTGGAGTAAGATAAAGGAAAAGGAAAAAGCTAGACTGTGGGACAGGTCTATAAATACTTTTTATTTATTTATTTAGGATTTTTATATACCGACATTCTCAATACAAATATCAAATCAGGTCGGTTTACATAGAACAAAACTGTTGCGGTTGAGGCGTTACATTAAACAGAGTTTCTGAACATAAGAACATAATTATTAAATATTAAATAGACAACAATAACTCGTCAAAATAACATGAATAAATGTAGGGAATAGTTAAAAAAGAGGGTAGGCTAAATAGGGATATACAGGTAATGGAGAACAGTGTTGATGGGCAAAAAACATGAGAATACATGAGCTAGAGAACTAATGCATCAACAAAGGAGTCTTTTTAAAACACGTAGTCTGTCCAGATCAGGTGTAATAGGGCCTTGAGGGGGTATGGGCGGTCGTGGAACTTATAGTGAAACTTATAGTGGACTATTTTGCTCTTTGACCGGTGTCGGAGTGTTCCTGCGATTCTGGATAGGCTTGCCGGAAGAGCCATGTTTTTAGGTTTTTCTTAAAAGTTAGATGACATGTCTCTTGGCGTAGATCCAGCGGAAATGAGTTCCAGAGGGTGGGCCCGGCTGTGGAGAGTGCTCTTTTAGTTAGTGAAGTTTTGATCGGGGAAGCATATAAGAAACCTTTGTAATTGTATCTGATAGGTCTTTGTGATGTGTGAGGGCGGAGTTGCGAGTCCACCTCTTATCTCTTCCATAGAACAACATAAAACAGGACTTTTGTATTGAAATTTGCAGGATACATCCCGATCACCTGGCCCCCGTGGGAAACAGGATGCGGGGGGGGGGGGCAATAGACCATTGCTCCGACCCAGCCCGGCGTGTCTTATGATCTTAGTGCTTGCATAGAGAGGGCAGGAAGTTAGGAGGGGGGGGGGGGGGGGGCAATCTCCTACCTGAAGAGAAACTCCTGCAGGCATTTTCCTCTCTGCTTTTAGGATTAGCAAAGAATTGGAGGCTCTTTCTCGGGCTGGGGAAGAACTGAATGCCTGTCTCTTGCTTTTACAGGGAGAAAGTAAAGCTGAGAATCACAGCTGCAGAGCTCGGCGAGGACAGACGAGTTTCTACTTCCCTGGAAGCGACTTTCAGCTGCTGCTGCTGCTGCAAACGGGCAGAGCAGCTCTGCTTACTGCCGGGCGCAGAATGATGACATCACACAGGAGGAGGAGCCAGAATTAACCTAAGCATGAGTGGAGGAGCAGCCTCCCACTGTTGCTCCAAGTAACTTTACCCCTCCCTTGTCGCCTTCTGCCAAAAATACAAACTAACTAGCTAAATCTGGAGACAATTCAGCTACAAATCTAGCGAGACCTCATCTGGCTAAACAGCTGCAGAGTGAAGTGAGACTGCCTCTGACGAGAATGGTTTAGGAAAAACATGCCTTCTTTGCCTAGAGTGTCATGCTGAGTGGTCCTGCCCTCTCTCCCCTTCGATTCTGATGGTTTATTCTCCACCCCCTCCCCCAGAGCTCTTTCTGCTCCAAGGAGAAAAACAACATAAACCAAAGACAGGAAAATGTTTAAAAAAAAAAAAAAGGACCAGCAGCAACTTTATTATCACCCAATGACAGACTGGTGGAAGCAGAACAGAAGGCAATGGCTATGTTTTTATCTTAAATAATTTTTGGATTTTTGCTGTGCTACTGGAAGTTAGAAGAAATACTCTGCCCTGCTCATCACCTGGCCCAGCTAATCTCAGAGAAGGACAATGCAGTGGGTGATGGACACAGTGAATGTCCTGAAGAGGGAGGAGGAAGTGTAAAGGTGATTGCTGCAGGCTGCCTAAAGACTGGCAGTAAATGCAGGAACTTTATATGGGGATTAGCGCCTCTACAATGCGCATCCAACGCGGAGTGAAACTAATAGCACTCATCACATGCAAATGCATGTGAATGAGGCTATTAGCTATTCACTCCAAACCCCCCTCCCCAAAATGTGGGTTTAAGACACATTTTTGCAAGCAGGCGTTAATTGCTGAGCCCTCTTAAAAGTACTGCAGAAAAAACATCTTTGCTGTACAGCCTCCTACTTAATATCATTGCAATATTAAGTAGGAGGAACAAATATTTGAAAAAATAATTAAAAAAAAAAGCGCCAGCAGTCAGGTGCAGGAAACGGATGTTCAGTTGACAAGCGTCCATTTCCTGAATTCCTGGCTGTGTACTGTTTAGGAAAACCGATGCTGATAAATTTGGCGTCTGTTTTCCTAACCAGTGGATGGCCGACGCTCGCAGGCTCCCATTATCAAGGAGGTGCTATGGGTGTGCAAGCAACCCTAGCGCCTCCTTGATAATGTGGCCCCTAATTTAAATACTGCATGGCACCCCAAGGAGGGGCGCCGGGGGCGCATTAGGAAAGCGAGCACTGACTATTCAGCACCCACTTTTCAGAGCACAATTATTGCATCAGCCCATGAGCAGTAGTAGAAGTGTATGTGTTGTGTGTCAGGAAAAGAGAGATTGTGTGACTGAGACAGAGCGTGAATGTCTGTGTATCTGAGAAGCTGTATGTGTCTGTCTCTGACAGAGTGCATCAGTATCTAAGCGAGTCTAAGTGTGTGTGACAGAGAATCTGAATGTGTGTGTGAGATTCTGAGAGAGAAAGAGAAAGCAGAGTTGCTTTCTTGTAACAGGTGTTCTCCGAGGACAGCAGGATGGCAGTACTCAAACATGGAGGACATCATCAAATGATCCCGGCATGGAAAACTGATGTCAAAGTCTTTAGAACTTTGACTGAGCCTCTCTGAGCATGCTCAAGCATTCCTTATTCCACTCATCTATGCGTTGTCCCCCCAATCTTGTACCATAGAATTCCAAATAAAATGATAACATAATAAGAACAAAGCCCACAAAGGAACCCAAATCTGCATGTTTCGTGAGGACTGACATCCTGCTGCCCTCAAAGAACACCTGTTACAGGTAAGGAACTGTCTCTGAGGACAAGCAGGATGGCAATCCTCACACATGGGTGTATCCCTAGCTACAGGTTGTCCCCCAATGAAAAAGGAGACCAACAAAACAACAATACATTTTGTTGGTAACAAGAAAGGGCGGACAGCCTGAACAGAAGGAATGGGCAACTAGGCGGGAACAGAGTTGGGCAGATTGGCCAAACCTGCAGTGACGTCGGCCATCCCTTCCAAACAGTAATGCGACGTGAGTGTGTGGATGGAACTCCAGGTCACTATTCCGCATATCTCCTCCATGGGGATGTAGGGAGATACCACTGGAGGTCCCAAAAGATGAATCTCAGCCACAGATGGACAGAGATTGTAAAAGATGGATACTGACTTGTATTTTCCAGCAAAAGACACTGTCTCAGCTGAAAGCAAGAAGACCAGATCTTTAACCAGCATATCAAGATCTGCTTGTTGACTAAGCTCCTGAGAGCGAAGGCAGCCACTTGATGCCTGAGAGCAGTCCGTCCAAGGAGAGACCATAGAACTGGGTGGGACCCCACGCACATATGAAGGGGGCAGCCTCTGAAAGAGAGAGAAGCTGACATGGCCAGACAGTGGGTCAAGAGGTGGCAAGACACACACACCCCCCCCCCCCCATGAGGAAAAGGGGAGGGGGAAAAGACCCTCCACCCACAGCATGGTTATGCATGAGCTTATGAAAGGCAACAGCTGGAAAGTATAAGACGGGGCAAAGGAGGAGAAGGAAGCAGCCCCTGTCCCCCTCCCCCCCCCTGCATTGAGGTAGGAGAAGACTGGGCGTGGCCAGGAGACAGGAGAGTGGAGCCTTGCCAGGCACCTGGAAGCCGAGCAGGAAGTCTGGGACAGCCAAGAGCAGAGAGAAATCCTGCCCGTACCAGAACCAAGGAAGCCCTCCCTCCTGTGAGAAGGTGCCCATGAGCTCCCGTCTGAGACTGCTTGCCAGGTAAACCGGGGAATCTCCTGAAGAGGGTGGGGCTAGTAAATTCACTGCCAGTATTAATCTTTCAGGCAGGCTAAGGTCTATGACTTGTTCTAAACCACTAAGGGTGCAGAGCTGTATGCAATGTAAACTGGTGGTCAGAGCAAAGATGTTAGAGACGTATCTTATTCTAAATGTCAATCCTGCAAAGTCTGAGCGATAAAAGTCTAATTCTGCAGACAAAACACGTCTTTTCCTGAACTTAGGTTTGTGTGTGAGTATAGCAGGTAATAGGGAGAATTGACTGTAGCACTGCTGGCCCCAATAGGTGTGGGGGAGGGGAACCCGAGGTGCCCTGTAGCAGACATTCCCGTACCCCTCATATCGCGCACAGGGTCTGCTCACAAATGGGCCACCGATGTTGCCAAGGCTTGAACAGAGTGACCCTTGTCTTGGCCTTCAAGATACAATCCATCCTGGGCATAACAAAAGGAGATGCAGTCTGCTAGCCAATTGGAAAGCATCTGTTTGGCAACAGCGATCCCCCAACCTGTTCTTATCAAACGAAACAAAAATCTGTGTGGACTGTCTAAAGGCTTCTGTCTGCTCCAGTTAGAGGGCTAAGGCTCTTTTGCAGTCCAAATTGTGCAGAACTCATTCGACTTGGTGCGAATGAAGCCTGGGAAAAAATGTTGGCAGGATGATGGAAGTCCAACATCACCTTAGGCAGGAACGTAGAGTGCATAGCAAGACCACTCTATCATGTAGAAATTATGTATAAGGTAGATTAGTCACTAAGGCCTGGAGCGCAGTAACCCTGTGAGCTGAAATGACCGCCCCCCAAAATATGACCTTGCAGGTCAGGTACTTCAGGTCACAGGAGCACAGAGGCTCAAAGTGAGCTTTCATCAGCTGAGCCAAAATCACGTTGGGGTCCCAGGACACTGCAGGAGGCCTTAGGGGAGGTTTCAACTGAAGCAGACCTTGCATGAACCGTACAACTATAGATTCAACAGAAATGGGCTTACCTTCTACACCATGGTGATATGTGCCAATCACATTCAGATGAACCCTAATGGAGTTGGTCTTTAGACCACTTTCCGAAAAGTATAGAAGATAGTTAAGCAGTTTTTTTTTGAGCACGAGAAAGGATCTAAGGCCTTTTACTCTCACCACAGTGAAAATCTCCTCCACTGCAGTGGATAGGACGTTCTAGTGGATGGCTTTCTGGAAGTTACCATGACTCAAGACACACCTTCCAAGAGATCGAGGTTGTAAAATCAGTCTCCGAACATCCAAGCAGTGAGCGACATGGCCTGGACACTGGGATGCTACAACCTGCCCCAATCCTGGGTGATGAGATCTGGGGAAGGCTCCAGCCTGATCACTTTCCTGATGGACATCTCCTGTAGGAAAGGAAACCAGACCCGTCTCAGTCAATGAGGTGTTATGAGGATATTAATCCCCTTGTCCTCATGAAGCTTCAACAAATTCTTCACCATCAGTGGAGTTGGAGGATATGCGTACAGGAGGAACCTTCCTGTTCCAAGATGCAGCGAAGAGATCCATCTCTGGGTTTCTCCACAGATGCAAGATCCAATTCATTACCCCTTGGTCCACAGGCCATTCATAAGATCGAAAGGAACTACTCAACCTAAATGCTATCACGTTCTCCATTCCAGCCAGATACAAAGCCCTGAGCACCTTCTCTTGGGAGAGGGCTCATGACCATATGTAAACTGCTTCCCGACATAGGAGGTGCAAGTCTGTAACTCCCTGCTTGTTGACATACCATATTACCACCCGATTGTCTGTTTGTATCAACAGAATTATGTTGGACAACCAATCTCTGAAAGACCACATAAAGCATACCTGATTGCTTGGAACTCCATGAAATTGATTTGACAAAATTGTTCCTATTTGGACCAGAGACCTTAGGTGCTGAGCCCATCTACATGAGCTCTTTTTCCCAGGGTGGATGCATCCATTGTCAGTACAATTTGGAACCAAGGACTGTGGTAGGAGAAATCCCATTCTAGATTGCAATCTTCCTGCCACTAGAACAAGGAGTCCCAAAGGGACAGGGTGACTTGGATGCATTTCCAAAGACCCTTAGTGGTTTGATATCACTGGGTCCATAGTGACAAATGGGCTTGCCGCATGTGTAATCGTACCAAGGTAGTGACATGTAATGTTGCATCCATGTAGCTCAACAGCCTTAACATGTGCCACACTGAGATTTTCTGGCTCGCTTTAATTTCTTTTGTTTTTTGCAACAGTGCGAGTCTAAATGTAGACCGCGAAAATAGTCAAGGATTAAGGAAGAGCCGTTGGGTTACATGAATTGAATATTGATGGACTTTGTTGGATGTCGCAGATGAATAATTCTGAAGGTGCTACTCCCCTGAAGCAGGACCCTCCGTTTTTGTGGTCTGAAACGCGATCGTGTCCGGACTGAGACTGGATAGTATCACCATGAAATTGGATGAGTAACCTTACTATTGCTTATACTGTGACTGAGTTGGCTAGTTTAGCTGGATAAACGAGCTGTTTACAAGTCGTTATGTTTTGAAGTTCATCAGAACAATGCTGACTTTTCTATCAGTTGTTGGGATTTTTTAAAAAAAGTATAAATAGAAAATTGTCAAAAAACAACATAAACAAAGTAAAAGGGACCCGATGCCATAAGAAGAGTCTGTTATGTTTGGCTGACTCTATGAGTAAGGGTCCTACAAATTTGTAAAAAATTTGTAAAGCAGTTTTGATGGCTTGACTACAATTGCATGAAGGAGATACCAGTTTCAACCACGCATTGTGATTTTTCGCCACCAGGACCGGGTCCGCGCAAGCTGGCATCGCGACCGAGAATGCGTCCACTGAGGGACACTCTGTCCCCAGCTCCTGAGAGATAAAGGGGATTAGTGGCTCCAGTTCCTCCCTCCGGAATAATCGGAGAACTCGGTGGTCATCCCCCTCCAGAGGGGGGGGGGGGGTGGAGTTTCAAAAAAATCCGGATCTTGATCCTGGTCCTGGACAGTCAAGGGAGCGGGGGGATCCAGGGGAGGGGGAACCCCCGGGACCACCCGCACCCGAATAGACCCCTACACATCCGGCACCGCGGGAGCGGGCGGGGCGGCATTTCGAGCAATTTTAGGAAGAGGGGGGCCGGGGGGGGGGGGCTGACTCCTCTTGTAAACTGGCTCGATAGGATTTGTGCATTAAAAGCACAAATTCTGAGGAAAAACGAGGTCTGGAACTTCCGGAGGGGGAGGGGGATCCAAGAAATCTGGGTCCTGTGAGTCCTGCTGCCCCGAAACAGAAGCAGCGGAAAAACCCAAAATGGCCGCTGTTCCTGCGGTTTGTCGACCTGGGAACGGCGCGGCCATGCACTTGTGCAGCCTTGTCAGGGGTCCTGAGGTGACCGCAGCCACGGAGGGACCCTCTCCCCCACCCCGGCAGACACTTGGAGCACAGCTCTTCGCGGGAGAGTCGGATCGAAGACTCCCCCGCAGGCAAGACAGAGAGGAGAGCGCGGCATGATTCTGATGCAGAGGAGGAGCAGCAATGAGAATCAGCTGAGCTGCCGGGGTTGAGGGAGCAGAGGCAGGAGAATGAACTCTGCATGCTCCAGACTCTCAAAAAAAAAAAAAAAAGGCTGCCAATTCTTTAGTTTTCTCTCTTGTTTTGTTTTTTTTTAACTCTGGTAGTGCAGGGGGAAAAAGATGTCCCTGCTGGCAGCTCCGGGAGAGAGAGAGGGGGCTGTACAGGGGGAGTGATTGGCACCACCAATATCACCCCACAGCCCAGGAACAGGGAGCCCAAGCTATATCACACAAGGGGCAAGGCCCCCCCCAAGAGCGAGGAGAGATCAACTGTCTACTGTATGGAGATCAACAGAGTCCAACTTAAACTAGATTTTTTTTTTTTTAATTAGAACTTGAAAGATAATAAATACTTGCTTGATCCAATAAGTTTAGAGAAGAAAAGGAGCCCAAGACAGGGGCTAAGCAAAAGAAACAGGGAACCGCAGGGTGAGCGGTCGCATCTGCTGGAGACAGACAAATACTGAAGGCTCTGTCCTCATATAGGATACCCTTTCAGTTTTGGTCTGTCTCCATCTGCTGGACAGGAGGCTCAACCCATGGTCTGGACTGATCCGGGTACGTACAGGGAATTTGGACTTTCGCCACTTCACTGACCCCACGGACCAACCTAAGACCTGCCCAACCTCAGAACCCAAGGAATCAACCTGCAGGGGAAACAGTTGGTAAAAGCAAAGATCTGGTCAGTCCCACCTCGCAGTGCGTTCACCTGCTGTACTGTGGGCCAGACAGGCGTGTGGTCCAGCCGTACCTGCCAAATCACCTCACATGGGTCCAATCCAATACATTGTTGTTGGGATTATTTCCCCTGTGTGCGTCACTTTCAATGTTTACACATTAAATTTCATCTACCATTCAGATGCCTGGTCTCCTAGTGTCACAAAGCCCTTCTATAGTCCCTCATAATCCTCTGCTGTTTTAACAACTTTGATATAATTTTGTATCATCTGCAAATCTGATCACCTCACACATTGTTCCCTTTTGCAGATCATTTATGAATATGTTAAACAGCACAGGTCCCAAGACCCCCCAAACTGCTCTTAAAAGTGGTCAGATATTAAAAACTCCCTGGTTTTAAATGGAATCACAGAAAGGATCTGTCATGGCCTGGAGAAAATCCAGAGTTCTGCAGGATCAATACGACAAGAACCTGACACCGGTTTTCTTTAGATGAAATCAGTTTATCGCATATCAAGTGAAATTTATTACTATAAAATATAGAATTTCTGAATAAAAAATAAACCAAAACATACACATTTGATCAGTGTTTCCCAACCAGTGCACCTTCAGGCCTGATGCTCAGATCCAGGCTAGCACCTTGGCTCTGCTCTCAGCACCTCACGAGAGACACAATAATATTAATACTTTTTTACTTTATTCATAAAACTTATATACCACATAAAATCTTGAGGCAATCAATGTGATTTATAAATCCAAAATTCACAATAAAAACCAACACAGATTTTAACAAACAACTATCCCTACAGTCTGTCTCCCTCCTTTCCAAACCATTACCACTACACTCAAGCATCGCCCACCGGATGCTACCAAGGACAACAATTAACAGATACTTCCCACCATTCCTTGAAGATCCTTAAATGGAAATAACTAACTTAGGCCTGGATTTATCAAAATGCACTAAATATTGCATGCGATAGGAAAAGGAGCATGTTTTATGGTAATAGGCTGTTTATCACAAAGTGTGCTATCTTACCGCTTTGTATAGATATTACCGCAGACTGCGATAACGTTTTCACACATAACTTTGCAGTAAGTACCAAATTGTTGTAATTCCTACCTACAACCACTGGGGGGGGGGGGGGGGGGAAGAGAGAGAGAGAGAGAGAGAGCACCTAGCTTTAAGGCCTTCATAGTAGTTAGGCATTTATACTTCTATATGAGGCCCACCTAGTTACTCGAGGTGAAGTTTAGGTAGGACTGTACGTGTTAGGGGCCACTTTGACATTCAAAGTAAGACCTACGAACAGAACAGTGCTCTCTTGTGAAGATTTGATGACCTTCAGAGTCAGAAACTCAATCAAAGATGAGATTTGTGCAATGTTCTCTCAACCTAGCTTGATGTTACCCAGGTAGAGAGTCCATCAAGCTAGGTTGAGAGAACATTGCACAAATCTCATTTTTGGTTGAGTTTCCTCACTCCGAAGGTCATCAAATCTTCACAAGAGAGCACTGTTCTGTTCATACATCTCACTTTGAATGTCAAAGTGGCCCCAAACCCCTACACTAATACCTAAACCTCACCTCGAGTAACTAGGTGGGCCTTAATGCATGCAAAAATGCCATATAGCACTTTGAAAATGACCCCCTTAATTTCCAGAATCGAAAATAGTTAATTTTTATAGTGCTACTGGTAATAAGTAATCAGGTAGAAGTCCCTACCTCAAAGTACTTACAATATAAGTGGGTACCTGAGGCAATGGGAAATATTAACTGACTTACTCAAGGTTACAAGGGTCATTGGAAGAAGGGAAATTAGAGCCCTGGGTTCTTTGGTGCTAACCACTAGGCCCCTCTTCCTCCCAGCATTAGTGGTGGCTCTTAAACAGGTAGGAGGAGATGCTTTCTGAGGTCATGTGTAACTGTGCATGCTTCCTCTTCCGAGTTTCAGCAGGAGCCACGGGCAGCAGGCAGGGCACGGGTAGCTAGGCCCAGCTTTTTGCAGCGCACACATCACCTCCTCATTTTCCCCCTCCTTTCAATCCTTCCAGTCTCGGTCTTTGCTAACTCTCTTCATTTGTTTTACAATTTGAAAGAGAGACTGGTGGGGATTTCAGTGCTTTCCTGGCTTTTGGCCATATAAATCCTCGTCATGTCCGCATTGCATAGTCAGTGGAGTCTGGTGTGCCACACAGTTTGTAAATATAAGTGGGCCTTGAACTTGAAAAGGATAAGAAAGCCTGCATTAGATCCTACAGGGAGAAAAAAAATCTTTTCTTCCACTTTCAAGCAACAATCAGAATGACAAGTCCTTTTGCTTCTTCCTAACAAATGGAACTGTATTAAGTCTTATTGTCATAAGAGGAAGGAGGAATTATCTATATGAGGCATAATAATGATCTTAGAAACTAAGAAGTTCCAAAGAAGCTCAGGTTTAATTATATATCTGAAAATTACAAGCAAAATCAGATTATAATGCTTTTTATTGTAGAGCAATTTGCATATAATAATTTATATAAAATATACCCTTTATGATTGACCAGAGTTTATAAGAGAATATTATAATTCTGTTTGCGTTAGATATTTTATTAGGGATTTATTAAGCTTATTACAATAAATCTCTCACAATAAGCCAAATGCTTGTCAGGTGTTAAGAGAAATACATAGTAGCAAATATCAAATAAGAAAACATATTCTGGTTCTTATCATTAAGAATAAATAATAGACTAAGTTACTAAGGCACTAGGAGGTCAACATTCAAAGTTGGCATTTAAGTAACTTAGGCGGGGAGGCGGTGGTGCTATTGGGCACGCTGCTGGCAGTGATAAGGTGTCCTATCTTTTCGCCGTCAGCGAAGTCGTTGTGGAGTCCGCCCCGACTCCTCCCATTCCAGTGCGGACTCCGTCCCGATATCGTTGGAACATGACCCCCTTAGCCGGATATAACTCATTTGGCTAAGTTACAAGATATAGCTGAGAATACTTCTGTATCTTTCCCCCATATTTACTTGGTACTTAAGGATCAGAGTGGATCCTCTGATACATTATCGGGTCTGATTTCTGTCTGAAGCTTTTATCATACTCAGTAGATGTAAATCATTTCTCTCCTGCATGCGTATTTGTGCGTTCCCCATCCTGATAGCAGGTAGAATCTTTTATCACACTCAGTAGTTTCTACATCATGTGGTTCATCTCAAGCTATTTTAGGTTTGATCTCCTATAGAAGCTTTGATCACACTTTATACATGTGTATGGTTTCACTCCCATGTGGATCATTGGATGCCTTTCCAATTCTGAACTCATTTTGAAGCTTTTATTACACTCAGTACGAGTATGGCTTTTCAGCCAGGTGGGTCCTTTGATGAATTTTCAGGTAAGATTTCTGTGTGAAGCTTTTCTCACACCCCGTACATCTGTAAGGTTTCTCTCCCGTGTGGATCACTTGATGCCTTTTCAGTTCTGATCTCCTTCTGAAGCTTTTCTCACATTCAGTACATGTGTATGGCTTCTCTCCCGTGTGGATCACTTGATGCCTTTTAAGTTCTCTTTTCCAATAGAAACTTTTATCACACTCAACACATGAGTACTGTTTCTCTCCCGTGTGGGTCACTTGATGTCTTTTCAGTTCTGATCTCATTTTGAAGCTTTTATCACACTCAGTACATGCACATGGTTTCTCTACTGTGTGGATTACTTGATGCCTTTTCAATTCTGATCTCCTTTTGAAACTTTTCTCACACTCAGTACATGAGTATGGTTTGTCTCCCGTATGAATTACTTGATGCCATTTAAGTTCTCTTTTCCAATAGAAACTTTTATCACACTCAACACATGAGTACCGTTTCTCTCCCGTGTGGATCGCTTGATGACTTTTCAGTTCTGATCTCCTTTTGAAGCTTTTCTCACACTCAGTACATGAGTACTGTTTCTCTCCTGTGTGGATCACTTGATGCCTCTCCAGGTCTGATCTCCTTCTGAAGTTTTTCTCACACTCAGTACATGGGTATGGTTTCTCTCTTGTGTGGATTATTTGATGTCTTTTCAATTCTAATTTCATTTTGAAGCTTTTATTACACTCAGTACATGAGTACGGCTTTTCAGCCAGGTGGATCATGTGATGAATTTTTAGGTAAGATTTCTGTGAGAAGCTTTTCTCACACTCCGTACATGTGTATGGTTTCTCTCCCGTGTGGATCACTCTATGCCTTTCAAGTTCTGATTTCACATAGAAGTTTTTATCACACTCAGTACATTTATATGGATTGTCTCCCGTGTGAATCACTTGATGCCTTTTCAGTTCTGATCTCATTTTGAAGCTTTTATCACACTCAATACATGAATATGGTTTCTCTCCTGTGTGGATCACGTGATGCCTTTCCAAGTCTGATCTCCTTATGAAGCTTTTCTTACACTCAGTACATGAATATGGTTTTTCAGCCATATGGATCATTTGATGAATTTTCAGGTAAGATTTCCTTGTGAAGCTTTTATCACACTCAGGGCATGTGTACAGTTTCTCGCTCGTGTGGATCCTTTGATGAATTTTCAAGTAAGATTTCCTTGTGAAGCTTTTATCACACTCAGGGCATGTGTACAGTTTCTCGCTAGTGTGGATCCTTTGATGAATTTTCAAGTAAGATTTCCTTGTGAAGCTTTTATCACACTCAGGGCATGTGTACGGTTTCTCTCCCGTATGGATCACTTGATGTCTTTTCAGTAGTGATTTCCAATAGAAGCTTTTATCACATTCAGTACATGTGTATGGTTTCTCGCCTGTGTGACTCTTTTGGTGGTTTTTCAGTTTCGATGGAAAAATGAAGCTTTGATTACATTTATTACATGGAAATGTTTTCTCTCTCATATGATTCTTCTCATGAGCTTTTAATATTACTTTATTTGCAAATCTTTTTCCACATTCACTGCATGAAAAAGGCCTTATCCCAGTAAGCACCCTTAGGCGTTTTGTAAGATATTGTTTCAGTCTGAAGCTTTTCCCACATCTAGTGCCAGGAAAGAGTCTCTCTCCAGTGTGAATACTCAGGTGTTGTCTGAGAGATTGCTTCCACTTGAATCTTACTCCACATTTACTACTGGGAAAGACTCTCTCTGAACTCTGAACACTCAGATATTTTATTAGAGATTTCTTGAGCCTCAAGACTTTTCCACATTTACTAGAATGCAATGGTCTTTCCTCCAAGTGCATTCTCTGGTGTTTTTCCAGGTAATTTTTTTGAAGGAATTTTATTCCACACTCAGGACAGGTGAATGATTTATTTTGGTTAGTGTGGAATTTCTGGTGCGCTGTAAGCTGCTGTTGCCGATAGAAGATCTTACCACAGTCTGTACATGTATATGGTCTCTCTCCTCCATGCAGTATCTGGTGAGATTTTAGAGAGCTCTGATCCATGTAGCAGTCCCCACATTCATTACACACATACTCTTCTCCTATTGTCTGTTTTTCCTGTTGCTCCTTAGTGTGAGGGCTATCATCAGTACTTTGCTCACAGGGAGTCACATTCTCAGTGGAGTCTCCTGCTGGGTTTCTTGGACTCTCCTCTGATTTACATTGATCCCAGCTGTTTCTCTCCCAGTCACAACATGGACAGGTATCCCCTCCCTCTTCCCCTGATACAGTGTTAGTCACTTCCAGCTGTTTAGCGGGTTCCTCAGGATGCGTCTCCTTGTGTCTTCTCTTGGACTCATCAATCTCTGGATAAGAAAATAAAGGACAGACATTGTTTGATGTGAGGGAGACTCAGTGATAAAGGTCAGAGTTTACTCAGCATGGATGCACACGTGAAAGGGAACAGGGTGTAAAGCAGTTATGTCAGTCCAGGATGAACTAGATCAGTGTTTCTCAATCTTTTGAATGCCAGGGACAGGCTAGCTAGCATCAACCTGGTGCAGCAGGAAAGGATCCTGTAGCAAGGACCTGCTCTCCAGGTGATGCATTGTCCTTTCACACCGAGGATATCTCCCCAAGGCCTTCTGCCCAGGAGGGAAGGGTTAGGTCGGCCGTCATAGTTGATGATTCAATTATTAGGAATGTAGATAGCTGGGTGGCTGGTGGGCATGAGGATCGCCTGGTAACATGCCTACCTGGTGCAAAGGTGGTGGACCTCTGGGTCACCTAGATAGGATTTTAGACAGTGCTGGGGAGGAGCCGGCTGTCGTGGTACATGTGGGCACCAACGACATAGGAAAATGTGGGAGGGAGGTTCTGGAAGCCAAATTTAGGCTCTTAGGTAGAAAGCTTAAATCCAGAACCTCCAGGGTAGCATTCTCTGAAATGCTCCCTGTTCCACGCGCAGGTCACCAGAGGCATGCAGAGCTCCTGAGTCTCAATGCGTGGATGAGACGATGGTGCAAGGAAGAGGGATTCAGTTTTGTTAGGAACTGGGGAACCTTTTGGAGAAGGGGGCAGTCTCTTCTGAAGGGATGGGCTCCACCTTAACCAGGGTGGAACCAGACTGCTGGTGCTAACCTTTAAAAAGGAGATAGAGCAGCTTTTAAACTAGAACAAAGGGGAAAGCCGACAGTCGCTCAGCAGCGCATGGTTCGGAGAGAGGTATCTTTAAAGGATACTAATGATGCATTAGAATTAGGGCATCCAGACAGTGAGGTTCCAATAATTAGAAAAGTAGTCCAAGTGCCTGTAACTAAAAACTCACCTGAGTTAAAAAATTCTAACTTATCCCTATCAATTAAAAAGCAGAATGAAAATACAAACAAAAAACAAACTTTGAAATGTTTGTATGCTAATGCCAGAAATCTAAGAAGTAAGATGGGAGAATTAGAATGTATAGGAGGGAATGATGACATAGACTTAATTGGCATCTCAGAGACATGGTGGAAAGAGGATAACCAATGGGACAGTGCTATACCGGGGTACAAATTATAGCGCAATGACAGAGAGGAGCACCCGGGAGGCGGTGTGGTGCTTTATGTCCGGGATGGCATAGACTCCAACAGGATAAACATCCTGCATGAGACTAAGTGCACAATTGAATCTTTATGGGTAGAAATCCCTTGTGTGTCGGGGAAGACTATAGTGATAGGAGTATACTACCGTCCACCTGGTCAAGATGGTGAGACAGACAGTGAAATGCTAAGGGAAATTAGGGAAGCTAACCAAATTGGTATTGCAGTAATAATGGGAGATTTCAATTACCCCAATATTGACTGGGTAAATGTATCATCGGGTTACGCTAGAGAGATAACGTTCCTGGATGGAATAAATGACAGTTTTATGGAGCAACTGGTTCAGGAACCGATGAGAGAGGGAGCAATTTTAGATCTAATTCTCAGTGGAGCACAGGATTTGGTGAGAGAGGTAACGGTGGTGGGGCCGCTTGGCAATAGTGATCATAATATGATCAAATTTGATTTAATGACTGGAAGGGGGACAGTGTGCAAATCCACGGCTCTCATGCTAAACTTTCAAAAGGGAAACTTTGATAAAATGAGAAAAATTGTTAGAAAAAAACTGAAAGGAGCAGCTACAAAGGTAAAAAGTGTGCAAGAGGCGTGGTTATTGTTAAAAAAAAAACAAACCATCCTAGAAGCACAGTCCAGATGTATTCCACATATTAAGAAAGTGGAAGGAAGGCAAAACGATTACCGGTGAAGAGAGATAATGAAACAAAATATGTTGTGCAATAACAGCATAGAAAAACCAAAACAAAACAGTATATCTCGGGCCACAGAGATCATCCAGCGTCCCTTCTCTCAAGCACTGAGCCACTCCCAGGGGCCCATCCCCAGAAGAATCCATGTACAACAGAAACAAACCATGTAGTGCCAGAGGGAAGGCAAGCTCAGACAAGTACCTGACGATGGGTCAACTGCCATGGCCGATACCATTTCCAAGGCTCATCAAATCGCGCTAAGCGGTCATATTTAATTGCAGTCAGCCTTTCCATATAGTAAACCCAGTGCAGACGTCTCAATACACTAGCAAACGGGGGGGACATGAGCACTCCGCCAGTCCCTAGCCAGGACCCCCCTCGTTGCCAGTGTAACTGCCTTCACAAAAATACATTGAGATTTAGACAAAGCGGCCACAGGAAAGTTCAATAGCACAATCTGGGGAGACAGGGTCACGGAGGCGGTCAGCACCTCACACATCCATCCCTCTAGCTGTCTCCACAGGGGCTGCAGGGGCCGGGCATGACCACCACATATGGACGTAGTCACCAGTCTGCCCGCAGTTCCTCCAGCATGGATTACTGCTACTAGGGAACATTTTATATAGCTGGGCCGGCGTAGAGTACCACCGAAATAATACTTTATAACTATTTGCCAGTGTGGAGGCAGATGTGGTGCTACGGCTAAGTCCACAGAAAACACTGGTCCCGATCTTCTGCCAAAATGCTGGACCCTAGATCCTTTTCCCAAGCAAGAAGAAACTTGGCAGTATGATCTCGTACCGTATTTAATATACCATAAAGTTTGGAAATAACCCTCTGTACTTTATGCGCCTTATCACAGATGCCTTCAAACATGGATTTCCCTTTGAGCATATCTGGCAACACAGCTTTCTATCCTGTTACACTCCTCTCCCACCTCCCCTCCCTCATTTATCTCCCTCCCCCTCCTCTTCCTCACTACAATTACTAAGAAATACTTTCCCTTTCTATCCTGTTACACTCCTCTCCCACCTCCCCTCCCTCTTTTATCTCCCTCCCCCTCCTCTTCCTCACTACAATTACTAAGAAATACTTTCCCTTTCTATCCTGTTACACTCCTCTCCCACCTCCCCTCCCTCATTTATCCCCATCCCCCTCCTTTTCCTCACTACAATTACTAAGAAATACTTTCCCTTTCTATCCTGTTACACTCCTCTCCCACCTCCCCTCTCTCATTTATCCCCATCCCCCTCCTCTTCCTCACTACAATTACTAAGAAATACTTTCCCTTTCTATCCTGTTACACTCCTCTCCCACCTCCCCTCTCTCATTTATCCCCATCCCCTCCTCTTCCTCACTACAATTACTAAGAAATACTTTCCCTTTCTATCCTGTTACACTGCTCTCCCACCTCCCCTCCTCATTTATCCCCATCCCCTCCTCTTCCTCACTACAATTACTAAGAAATACTTTCCCTTTCTATCCTGTTACACTCCTCTCCCACCTCCTCTCCCTCATTTATCCCCATCCCCTCCTCTTCCTCACTACAATTACTAAGAAATACTTTCCCTTTCTATCCTGTTACACTGCTCTCCCACCTCCCCTCCCTCATTTATCCCCATCCCCTCCTCTTCCTCACTACAATTACTAAGAAATACTTTCCCTTTCTATCCTGTTACCCTCCTCTCCCACCTCCCCTCCCTCATTTATCCCCTCCCCCTCCTCTTCCTCACTACAATTACTAAGAAATACTTTCCCTTTCTATCCTGTTACACTCCTCTCCCACCTCCTCTCCCTCATTTATCCCCATCCTCTTCCTCACTACAATTACTAAGAAATATTTTCCCTTTCTATCCTGTTACACTCCTCTCCCACCTCCCCTCTCTCATTTATCCCCATCCCCTCCTCTTCCTCACTACAATTACTAAGAAATACTTTCCCTTTCTATCCTGTTATACTCCTCTCCCACCTCCCCTCCCTCATTTATCCCCATCCCCCTCCTCTTCCTCACTACAATTACTAAGAAATACTTTCCCTTTCTATCCTGTTACACTCCTCTCCCACCTCCCCTCCCTCATTTATCCCCATCCCCTCCTCTTCCCCACTACAATTACTAAGAAATACTTTCCCTTACCCAGAGATCTGAGGGTCTGATAATTCTCCTTCATCACCTCCTTGTAAAGCTCCTTCTGCCATTCTTCTAAACCCTTCCACTCCTCCTGGGAGAAATAGACAGCGATGTCCTCAAAGGTTACTGGGTCCTGAAACACAAACCAGAAACACTCAGCACCTTCTGCATCAGGAGACCTCCCAGTGCTGGGACTCAGCAGGGCACCTAATTCACAGTCACATAACACAGTCCCAGAGCAGGACTATTGTAACTGGAAACCAGTGACACTCAGCACCTGGGACACAGAATCTCTCTTTGTGAGACTCCTGTTCTCTCTCTTTACACCCAGGAGGGTCCCAAATTGCTTTTTCTGTGTCTCAGGTCTTCTCAGGGACCCATCAGAGTCAAGGCTGACGCTGCAGCATCCCAGGTGACAAACCTGCAGCAGGGTTTGTACAGAGAGGGCAGGATTGCAGTGTTTAATACCTGCCATTATGAAGCTCTCCCTTTTTTAACCACTAACTTAGTAATTAAATGATATTAGAATCATAGCATGATAATATGTGAGCAGGTAGAATTGTCAGAATCCCCAGTAGTAGTTTCTTTCGCGTTTATTACATACAATGAACGCTTCCATGCTAAAACAGGAAGAGGGGCGATTATGTTAAAGAAATTGAATTATATATTTAATATTTTGGTCACCACTATGTATAAGTTGTTATCCTGTAAACCGGAGTGAAGGCATCCCGCTATACTTCGGTATAAAAAAGCCTCGAAATAAATAAATAAATAAATATTAGAATCCGCATTGAACAGATTGATTCTGGAAAGTGCAGAATAAAAATGCTTTAAATAAATATTTCCTTACATGATCAAGTTCAGTACTCATTGATCCTGTTGTCCTTCTGTTTGTCGGCTCCCGGTTTTCACCTTTACTCCTGGGAAGCTGTTCCCAGGGCTGTCACCTCTTTGGCATCTTTATCAGTCTTTCCACGATCTCCCCCCCCACTCCCACACACTTTTTCCAATACATCACTCTGCAGTGGCTTTTCCCGTCACTGCTGTAGCCACGTGACTGATCTTTGCCCCACTTCCTACCCATTGGGCTCCCACCACTCCTTCAGAGGCTCCTGCCTCTGTACTGTTCTTGGTCTCTTGCTCTGTGCAGGAACCCCCCCCAGGCCAGCTTCCATCACCGCGTCTGCAGCTGGTTCTTACTGCCGCCAGTCTCTCCTGCCTGACCCTGCCAGAAATAGCTGGCATAGTGGCTCACAGTAAAGAATAATAGATCATGAAAATGTCCTTTATATACCACAATAAATAATTGCCATCATAATAGCATTGCCAGTAATAAACTTTCATTGCCTTATCATATAGCACAGCTTACTGTCCAACCAATTTTTTGTATTTTTTTTTATGCATTTACAACTTATCTTAATATTTGAAAGTCCCAAGATCCCACGCACTGCACACACCTTGGTCTCATGTTTAGTTACACTGATGAACATGTAGTTAATACTGTCCAAGAAGCATCTTTATTTGATGAGGATGAAACCACACACCTTTCCTCGTCATGGCCTGATTTCTTGACACAACATAAACGTTTAATACGAGCTGAATTGCAAGGTGCAACTTTATTGCAAATTGTGAAGCAGCAAATGATTCCAGGAGGTCGCAGAGTCAGTAAAGAACCTAAACTGTTTACGAACAGTGAGGAATTTGTGGGTAAGTGGATCTTAATTCTTAATAAGTGGGCACTGGATCTCAAGCTTCTTATTATAATGTTATAATATAATATAATTATTATAATGTTATAATAGAAATGTATATCTATCTCATATACAAGTTACTTCATTACAATGTAAAATGTTATAATATAAATATATCATAAATGTATATAATATAAATGTATCTCTTTATCTCTTTTACAAGTTACCACGTTACAATGTAAAATAAGCAGATCTTGCCTTATTTGTTCAGTTATATGTAAACCGATGTGATATCTCGATCGAATGTCGGTATATAAAAGCAAATAAATAAATAAATTATTGAAACTATGAAAAAGGTAACAGAAGAACTTCAGCAGATGGAGCAATCATCCAAAGCTGTTTACAGAGCATAGGAAAATTGGTTCTTACCTGCTAATTTTCGTTCCTGTAGTACCACAGATCAGTCCAGACAGTGGGTTGAGCCTCCTGTCCAGCAGATGGAGACAGAGGAAAAACTGAAAGGTTATCCTATATCAGGACAGAGCCTACCCTGCATCCCTTCAGTATAAACGTTATCAAAGCAGATAAATATAACGATAACCCGCATAAGATCAAGCAAGCAACAAGTAACTGATAATTTGAAGAATTCAAAACTCTGTAGATAACCGCTCTTACATATATATCCATCAAGAAGATGCTTCCGGTGCCTTAAAGTTCTGATAGGAAGCAGATAGATCCAAAATGCTGTGAAGAAACAAAAGGAAAACATCGAGCGGACGTATCAAAAGTACGCAGGCGGGAGTCTGGACTGATCCGTGGTACTACAGGAACGAACATTAGCAGGTAAGAACCAATTTTCCTTTCCCTGTACGTACCCAGATCAGACCAGACAGTGGGATGTACCAAAGCTTCCCTAAACAGAGTGGGACTGAGACAGTCCCACTCGAAGCACCCGCCTTCCGAAGCAGCCAAATACTGGTGCCTGCACATCGAAGCGATAATGACGAGCAAAAGTATGCAGAGACTTCCAAGCAGCTGCTCTGCAGATTTCCTGCAGAGAGACCGACCGACTCTCCGCCCAAGAAGTAGCCTGTGAACGCAAAGAGTGAGCCTTTAAGCCCTCCAGAACCGTCCGGCCCCGACAGATATACGGCGACGCAATCACCTCCTTTATCCAGTGAGCAATCATAGCCTTAGAAGCCTTGTTTCCTCTATTTGGGCCACTCCATAAGACAAAGAGATGATCAGAGACTCGAAACTCGTTTGTAACCTGTAAATATTGCAGTAGTACTCTTTTTACATCAAGGCGCCGAAGGTCACCACCAGGAGTGTTCGCAATGTCCTCAGAAGAAAAAGCAGGGAGTTCCACCGACTGATTCACGTGGAAGGAAGACACAACCTTTGGCAAGAATGTCGGTACCGTCTTAAGGGAGACCCTGAATCAGAAAAATGGAGAAAAGGCTCCCTACAAGACAACACTTGGAGCTCTGATACCCTCCTGGCGGAGCAAATAGAAATGAGAAAAACTGTCTTAAGAGTTAGATCCTTAAGCGTGGCCCGCCGAAGGGGTTCAAAGGGTGCCTCACAAAGAACTTGAAGCACCAAGTTAAGGCTCCTCGAGGGGCAAGTAGCCCAGACAGGCGGATTCAAATGCTTGGCCCTCTTGAGGAATTGAACGACATCAGGATGAGCCGCCGCCACCACGTAACCATTGATACTGCCTAAGAGGGACCCGAGAGCAGAAACCTGTACCCATAAGGAGTTGAAAGACAAACCCTTGGAAAAGGCCATTCTGGAGAAAGGAGAGGAGCCTTGCATGCCGGCACTCCGGAATCAGCACACACATTCTCAAAAACTCTCCAAACCCTGAAGTAAGCAAGCGAGAGAGGTAGAAGGCTTACGGACCCGCAACAGGGTGGATATAATGTCTTCTTTATATCCCCTTCTTTCTTAGTCAACGCTGTTCAAAAGCCAGGCTGCTAGACAAAAGCGATCCACCTGATCGAAAAATACTGGACCCTGCCTGTGAAGGTGTGGAAGATGGCCGAGGTGAAGAGGGCCATCCGTCGTGAGGTTTACCAGATCCACGTACCACGGTCTACAGGGCCACTTGGGTGCCACGAGAATGATGGGTCCCCGATGAAGTTCTATTCTTCTGAGTACTTTTCCCACCAGAGGCCAAGGGGGGGGAACACGTACAGGAGAACATCGTGGGGCCAGGGAAGAACCAGGGCATCCACTCCTTCCGAGCAGTGCTCCCTTCTGCGGCTGAAGAATCTGGGAGCTTTGGCATTGTTCAGAGTAGCCATCAGGTCTAAGTGGGGGGGACCCCACCTGCGGACGATCAGCTCCAGACAACTCCCTCTCTCTGGGGTCTAGACGCTGACGACTGAGGAAATCGGCTTGAACATTCTCCGTTCCTGCAATGTGGGAAGCTGCCAAGCGATCCAGGTGACGCTCCGCCCAGGCAAACAGCTTGCTGGCTTCCAGAGCCACCAGGTGACTTCTGGTGCCCCCCTGCTGATTGATATAGGCTACCGTGGTGGCATTGTCTGAGAGCACCCGCACCACCTTGCGACGGATCAGAGGAAGGAAGAGCTTGAGTGCCAGACGGACCACTCGAGCCTCCAGGCAACTGATGTGCCAGCGGGTTTGAACTGGGGACCAGTATCCCTGCATAGACTGAGTTTGACACACTGCTCCCCAGCCTGAGAGGCTGGCATCCATCGTAACAATGATCCACTGAGGAGTCTGTAGGGGCATCCCCTTCAGGAGGTGAGCGAGCGAGAGCCACCATTGCATGTCAGCGATGGTAGAGTCGGAGAGCGGGAGGAGCGTCCGAAACTGTTCCAACATCGGCTTCCATCGGGACAGTAAAATTTTCTATAATGGACGCATATGCACAAAAGCCCAAGGAACCAGATCGATAGTGGAAGTCACTGACCCAAGGACCTGAAGGTAATCCCACGCAGGAACACCTTGCCGACCCAGGTGCCGAAGCGTGCTCCCAGGAATTCCAGGACCTGGGAGGGCTGGAGATTCCTCTTGGAAAAGTTGACTATCCACCCGAGGGAGGTTAGAAAAGCCAAGACCCTGTCGACCGCCAACCTGCAGAGAGTCTCCGACTTGGCTCGAATGAGCCAATTGTCCAGGTAAGGATGGACTAGGACTCCTTCCCGGCGGAGAGCGGCCGCCTCCACCACCATGACCTTGGTAAAAGTGCATGGCGCGGTGGCGAGGCCAAACGGGAGCACCTGAAACTGGAAGTGTTGACCCAAAATGTTGAACAGGAGATACTTCTGATGGTCGTGGCATATCAGGATGTTCAGGTAAGCCTCCATTAAGTTGAGCGAGGCCAGATATTCACCTGAGCAAACTACCGCTATCACCGTCCTCAAGGTTTCCATTCGGAAATGGGGCACCCTGAGGGCCCGGTTGACTCTCTTGAGATCCAAGATTAGACGGAAGGAACTGTCCTTTTTGGGAACGACGAAGTAGATGGAATACTGGCCGGATCTTTGTTCCTCCACCGGGATGGGACTATGGCCCGAGCTCTTGCAGCCTGACAAGAGTCTGGCAGACCACTGGCCACATCCGGCTTCCGCAGGGAGAGATTATCTAAAGATCCGGCAGGTCCCGAGCAAATTCCAATGTGTAACCTTTCTCTATCACTTCTAGGATCCACTGGGATCCGTCGTAATTTTGACCCATTCCTCGAGAAACAGGGACAGACATCCACCAAAGTTGGGAATGGAGGAATGGGCCAGCCGCATTTCACTGGGGAGAGGACTTTGAGGTCGAGTGTTGTGGATTACCATCCTGGTAGGCATGACAGCCCCGAAAGGAATGAGATCAGGACTGGGATCTGGAGGAGGTCCCTCTTGGAAAGGATTCCTGCGCTCTGCTATTATACTGGCGCTGACCTCTAAAGCGAGAGCGTGAAGGAAAGAAGGACTTAGACTGTTTCGGGTGGTCCTCTGGCACCTTATGAATCTTGTTCTCTCCTAGGGATTTATTAAGCTATTCAAGGTCCTCACCAAAAAGCAACTTAACTTTAAGGGAAGTGTGCCCAACTGCGACTTGGAGGAGGAATCTGCAGACCAATTGCGCAGCCAGAGGAGACGTCTGGCCGACACCACTGAAACCATAGCCCTGGCCTGCACCCGGAGCAAATCATAGAGGGCATCAGCCCCATACGCCACGGCTGCCTCCAGCCGTTCTGCCTGCTCTGCCTCTGCAGATGGGAGGTCCTGGGTGCTGAGCAATTGTTGAACCCACCTGAGACTTGCCCGCTGCATGAGACTGCTGCAGATTGTCACCTGGACTCCTAAGTCAAGACTTCAAAGATGCGCTTGAGATACAGCTCAAGTTTGCGGTCTTGAATATCTTTCAACGCCATGGCTCCCATCACCGGGATGGTGGTGTGTTTCGTGACCGCAGAGACTTTTAGCATCTCTAGGCATTGATCAGGGAGAGGATAGAGCTTGTCCATCGCCCTACGCACTTGGAGCCCTGTATCGGGAGACTCCCATTCCCAGAGGAGCAGCTGCCTGTGCAGTTGAAGCAGTGAGCTGCACTGGATATGTATTCTAAGTAACATGCAAGCTCTTAGCGGTGAAATTGGCCTTTCAAGAATGGTGCCCCTGGTTAGAAGGACCACAGCATAAATTCACTATCTTTACAGACCACAAGAATCTCGAACACTTAAAGGAAGCTCAGCTATTGAACCCCAGACAGGTCCACTGGGCGTTGTTCTTCGAAAGTTTTAACTTTGAACTGTGCTACCGTCCTGCAGCAAAGAACACCCGAGCGGATGCTCTCTCTCGTTCTCTCGAGCCAGAAGATACGCCCGAAACTCCCAGATACATCATTGACCCAGCCTGCATAACCCTCGCAGTCACCAACACGGTGCCAGTCGTGAAGACGGTGGTCCCACGCCATCTCCGAGAGCGCGTCCTCCGCTGGGCCCATGACTCAAAGTTGGCCGGCCATCCCAGTTGGGCTCGGGCCCTTGAGATGTTAAGAAGACATTACTGGTGGCCTAACATGGTTAAGGATTCCCGCAGTTATGTGGACTCCTGCCCCATCTGTGCACAGCAAAAACCTCCAACTGGCCATCCTTGGGGACTCCTCCAACCTCTTCCGGCTCCCACCGAACCCTGGTCAAGCATCTCTACTGACTTCATCGTTGATCTGCCCCCATTAAAGGGCAAA
Organism: Rhinatrema bivittatum; assembly: GCF_901001135.1. Lineage (NCBI taxonomy): Eukaryota > Metazoa > Chordata > Amphibia > Gymnophiona > Rhinatrematidae > Rhinatrema > Rhinatrema bivittatum. Next base: position 35,037,037 of record NC_042616.1, on the reverse strand, counting down.
ACGGTCATCTGGGTTATTACCGACCGCTTTTCAAACATGGCCCACTTTGTTCCACTACAGAGTCTCCCTTCGGCTCCCGAACTGGCAAAACTCTTCCTGAATAATGCATTCAACTTACATGGATTACCCAAAGAGATAGTTTCCGATCGTGGGCCACAGTTCCCTGCCAAGTACGGGAATTCTCTGTGTAAAAAGTTTGATATTATCTTGAATCTGACTTCAGCCAACCACCCTCAAGCAAATGGCCAGGCCGAGAGGACAAACCATTCTCTGAAGACATTTCTAAGATCCTACGTTAATGATCAGCAGGATAACTGGGCCAACCTCTTGCCATGGGCCGAGTTATCCCACAATACCCACGTCGTCTCTGCCTCCGATGTCTCTCCCTTATCCGTAGTATTCGGTCGCCAGCCACACCTGCCCCTACCAGTGCCGCTTTCCGTACCCTCGCCTGCAGCCCAGTCAACAGCACAGATGATTCGCCGTCTCTGGAATCAGGTCAAGGAGAGACTGGGTCAGGCCACCGAGAAAGCCAAATGCTTCACTGATGCTCACCATCGCACTGCACCTCTGTTCCGGCCTGGCCAGAAAGTTTGGCTCAGCACGAAACACATTAAGTTACGTTTGCCCTCACAACGATTGGCTCCCAGGTTCATTGGGCCATTCCCAATCATTCGATGCATAGGAACAGTTACATACCAACTGCAGCTTCCCACCTCCATGGGAATCCACAACACATTCCATGTCTCCTTATTAAAACCATTTGTCTTGACCTGGCCTTCTCAAAGGTCTCCTGCTCCTTCCCAGCTCACCGCTGAACCCAAAGACGTCCTCCAGGTAAAGGAGGTTCTTGATGTCCAGAGAAGAAGAGGCCATAGGGAATATCTCCTGTTGTGGGAGGGCTTCGGTCCAGAGGAGAACTCCTGGGAGCCCTCCCACCACATCCATGACAAAGACCTCCTCGTGGAGTTCCACAGGATCCATCCTGACAAGCCCAGGCCGGTAAGGAGGAGGCCTAGAAGGGGGGGTTATGTTGCGCTCCGCGGCCGGACCTGCTCACCTTTCTCTCTGGTCCATGAGCTCTGGGCTCTCCTCATCCGCAGTCGCAGCCAGTTCACGGCGTCTCCGGCTTCTCCGCTCTCTGTCTCCCGTCCAGGCCTCACGGCAGGGCTCAGTGTCCTCTATGACATTGGCGCGGACTGCCCGGCCTCTTAAAGGGCCAGGGGCAGATCCCAGCTCCGCGGTGCTCCCTGATTGATGGCAGGACTTCAGGAAGTGGTCAGCCACCACTTCCTTGCCTTGGCATTTGGGTTGTACACTCCGGTATCTCTAGTTTGCCTGTTCCAGCGTCTCTCCATCCCCGGTATTACCTTTCGGACTAATCTCACGGTACTGACCTTTGCTTGCTTCTGACTACACCTGATTGCTGCCCGGACCTGACCTCTGCCTGTTCACTGACTACTCTTGATCGCTGCCTGGAACTTGACCTCTGCCTGACCTGACTACGCCCGGATTGACTACAGGTACTGACCCCTGCCTCGGCTGACCATTCTGGACTGATACTCTGGCCTTGATCCTCTCGGACACTCTCTTCTGGCCTCCTGCGACCTCTGAACTTTTGTGCCTGAACATCGACCGTGCACCTTTGTTCGTGATGGGCACTCCCCTGCGCTTCCTTTCTAGGAAACCCTGCGAGGCCCACCTAAGACCAGGTGGCCTGGGTAACCAAGGGCTCAACCTGAGGGAACCCTGGGTTGCTATTGGTGAAGCTCTAGCTAGCCTCTGTCTCCTCCTGTGCTCTGCCTCCTGGTGGCAGGCGCTCTCCGGGTCCGACCAGAGGGCCATACCAGTCCTGCACCAGGCCAAGGGTCCACCTCCAGCGCAACACTTACTTGCCTTAATATAAACACTGTTCACTAATATATGACTACATATAAATAGATGCATTTCTCTATATGAAAACCGCCGCACAAGCAGCAGGTGAGCGAGGCCTTTGAGTCTGCCTCAAGACTGGGTACAACCGCCTCTCCAGAGGTTCTGTCCCCAAGTAAACATATCAACATTCTCTTATTCAAGCAGACATGCTGATTTCCTTAGTCTTACCTGCAGTGTCATCTTCTTTGAGTCCTGCTCATACCAGGGACAAATCAGGCCCTATACCTGTTGTCCTGGGAGCCTGAGTTTACCAGGTCGTTCAAGCCCTTTGCCTGTTACCTGGGAGCCCACTTCCACCAGGACCCACTTCCTGGGCTTCAGCTTCCATCAAGATATACAGGACCCTTTGCCTGTATTTAGGGCTCTTTGACTGTTTTCCTGGGCTTTTTGCTTCTACCAAGATTTTTCAGGAGTCTTGCCTGTTTTCCTGGAAGCCCAAATTGCAGCTCCTGCTGCTTAAAGACACCACAGGAATAAATTACTAAGAATCCAGTCCACACTTCACATTTGCTGAGGCAGAGACATACTGAGGCAGCACCAGGCCTTTTATAGGTTTGTCTCTGCCTCCATCTGCTGGCCAGGACGAAAAGGAACTGGATTCAAACAGCAACCAGGGGCCCTGACTTTTATGGTCTGGGAAATTGATAAGCATGGGGGTACCCTACACACCACAGCAGATACTACCATACGTTTGCTGGGCAGACTAGATGGAGCACTTGGTCCTTTTCTGCCTTCATTTTTATGTAGATTATAATTTGACATGCCTGCATACAAGATCACAGACGTGACAAGCCCAGTAGGGAACCTTTCTGGTAAGTTGCGCTCTAAAGTGGAAGAACAAGCTCTGAGTAGAGGGTTACCTTTTGTACCTACTAACTATTACAACTCATTTTAATGTAGGGTTGACCTCTATAAGTTTTTCAGACTACTACAAGTACAGCTGTTTTTCAGAAAAACATCTACTACCATGTTGGATTTATCAGTAGTGCATCCTAAATCACAGTGAACCTTATATTAAAACATTTATAGATTTGGTCTTAAAGGATATCATTTTATTAGAGAGTCGGCTACCTCATTTAATGTACAGTTTAAAATGCGCTGAGTTGTCAGCGCTTTCGCAAATTCAAAATAACAAAGACTTTGTGATCAAGCCCGCTAACAAATTAGGTGCTATAGTAATCCAATCCAGATTACACTATGGGGGCTTGGGACTTTCAAAGATTAAGTTTTAACTGCATAAAAAAATACAAAAATCCAAAAAATTGGTTGGACAATAAGCTGTGCCATATGATTAATAATAAGGCAATGAAGGTTTATTACTAGTAGTGCCTATTATGATGGCAATTATTTATTACAGTATATAAGGAAAGTTTCATAATCTATTGGAGTCGTGCTTCCTTTCCTTTCTTATAAAACTGCTGTTATGAGTTACAGTAAAGAAAGAAACGTGGTTTTAACTGAAGTGGTGGGGGCACAGGAGGCTGACAGCAATGGCAAGTAGGACCTGGAGGAAGGCTATACTGCAGGACAGAAAAACTGAGCAGACAGGAATGAGAGGAAAGGAAGATTAATGAGGGAGAAACTGGTTGGTTGGAAGCAGATATAGGGGGATACTGCAGTAAGATGAAGGAAAGAGAAAGTCAGATTGTGGGGCAGGCACGTAAATACTTATTAGCCAGAGAGACAGACTTTGGTTTCTCCACTTCTTATTTCTGGTAGAGAGCAGACTTTTATATTAAGATTTGCAGGATACGTTCAGGTGACCTGGACTGGGTCCTGTTGGAAACAGGATGCTGGGCTGGATGGAGAATTGCTCTGACCCAGCCTGCCATTTCTTATATTCTTAAGTGTTTATATAGAGAGGGCAGGAAGTTGTGGGGCAATCTCCTACCTGAGCAGAAGCTTCCACAAGCATCTTCCTCTCTGCTTTTACTGCTTTCAGGATTAGAAATGAATTGGGGGCTCTTTCTCGGGCTGCGGAAGAGCTGAGCGTTTGCCTCTTGCTCTTACAGAGCCGCAGAGCTCGGGCACGGGAGACGGAGTCCTGCCTTCAGGATCTGATTCGGGACGCAGACTGATGACATCACTGGATGAGGGCAGAACTTTCACGCAGACTGATGACAGCAGCGAGCGTGGTGGTGGGCGGAGCTTTCTTTTCTCAGAGATCACAGGGATGATCTTCGTAGGATAAGAGTTTTCCTCTTTATTATTAAGACCCATCATATCGGCCATGCTGGCTCGGAGCAGAGGATTTTCAGCTCATAGACCTAATTATTAGGAACTTGTCAAGAGGACAGCCGCTAAGGTGCACCAATGTTTTACATAGTCAGCTCATATTTTCCCTTCCCCACACTGTCCTAAAAGAAAAATCCCTTATGTACCCTGCTGAGCACAGGGCTGGAGGAGCTGCCCAGCACCCTTGACCCAGCCCAGCTTGCACAAAAATCCTCAGCTAACTTTAAAGAAATACTTTTCCGATTTCTGCCTGAGGTGACAAATCCCATCTTTTACTCTGATCTCATTCTGGGGCCGATGCAATACAGTGCGCTCAGCCGAGCGCACTGTATAACCCGCACTCCGTCGCGAGTTAAATAGGCGCTAATCCACCCCCTAATCAGGCCGATTCAGTAAACTGCGCGGCAGAGCCAGTGCTCCCAGGCAAGTGCCCACTCTCCTGGGCGCGCGATTCAGAATGCAAATGGGGGCCTGCGGTAATAAAGAGGCACTAGGGATACTAGCACGTCCCTAGCGCCTCCTTATTGGCGGAAGCGGCAGCTGTCAGCGGGTTTGACAGCCAAAACTTAATTTTACTGGCATCGGTTGTCGAACCCGCTGACAGCCACGGGTTTGGAACACGGACGCCGGCAAAATTGAGCGTCCGTTTTCCAACCCGCGGGCTGTGGGCAGATTTTTTTTTATTTATACTTTATTAATTTTTCAAATGCATAACAATATCCAACAGTATTTTGAATACATAAACAATAAATCAGTAAGAACTTAAGAACATGCCATGCTGGGTCAAACCAAGGGTCCATCAAGCCCAGCATCCTGTTTCCAACAGTGGCCAATCCAGGCCATAAGAACCTGGCAAGAACTCAAAAACTAAGTCTACTCCATGTTACTGTTGCTAGTAATAGTGGCTATTTTCTAAGTCAACTTAATTAATAGCAGGTAATGGACTTCTCCTCCAAATACTTATCCAATCCTTTTTTAAACACAGCTATAACAACTGTCTGTGTGTCATTCCTTTAGATGATATGCAAAATGACAAGCCATTGTATTCCCCTTCCGCATCCCCTACCCATCCAGTCTCCCTTACACTCCCTGCCCCCCTCCTTCTCTATCACTGCATATGACTATAACAAAATACAGCATCAGGCTACAGTATAGTCATTCTTATATGTGGTATAGAAATGCAACGAACAGATTAAGAGTGGTAGCACAATGGTGAAAGAAACATGAGTGGGAGGTCAAATAGCCCTTGCAATAAAAACAGTTTTACAGAGATAGCAAGTTAGAATATACATAAATAATATCACCGAGCTAACCATTGCTCAAGAGAGTGCCATATCTTCATGTACCTCTGGTTTGATTTTTTTTAAAGTTGCTATCCCCATGTGGATCCTCCAGAGCTTAAGAACATAAGAAAATGCCATACTGGGTCAGATCAAGGGTCCATCAAGCCCAGCATCCTGTCTCCAACAGTGGCCAATCCAGGCCACAAGAACCTGGCAAGTACCCAAAAACAAAGTTTATTCCATGTTACCATTGCTAATGGCAGTGGCTATTCTCTAAGTGAACGTAATAGCGGGTAATGGACTTCTCCTCCAAGAACTTATCCAATCCTTTTTTAAACACAGCTACACTAACTGCACTAACCACATCCTCTGGCAACAAATTCCAGAGTTTAATTGTGCCAGCTTGTGTAATCTCGTCCGCAAACTATCCTCTGAGGGCAGATTATCAGATCTCCACAACACTGCCAGCTCACACCGGGCAGCTGTTAGCGTTTTGAGGTGTTGGAGTGGATTCTTGGGTACTGCGGTGATGGCCACTATTTATTATACAGCTTGATGGTACTGCCCGGGGTGGGCAGCAGTGAAGGTAACCCAGCAGAAGCAGTCCAGGGGTCCTCAGCAGAGTAGACCAGTCTCACACTCGAGTAGATGATAGACAGCGCAGAGTAGCAGAGGCAGGTCCTGGATGTAGACTCCGAGCACTGAAGATGGAGGTGAGACAGACTGAAAAGGGTTAGTACTCACTGAAGTAGGTGAAGATTGATGAAGATCTGGCAGGCAGAAGCAGTATATTTATTTATTTATTTATTTTTGGTTTTTATATACCGGAAGTTCCTGTATACAATACATATCACTCCGGTTCACATTTAACAGAGATAACTATCACCGGGGAGGCGGTTTACATGGAACATATCAAATATAGTGAACGGATAATCTATAATAAAGTACAATCTATTATGAAATAACTAGGATCAACTTAGAACACAACTTGGAACATATAACTGAAGCAATAAAAGCAATATAGACATTACATTGTTGCTGTAAGACAAGGGTGGTTGTTGTTCTTCTTGCTATTAGCTCTCTGGGAAAGCTTGACAGAAGAGCCAAGTCTTGAGTTTCACTTTAAAAGTAGTATGGCACGGCTCAAGGCGGAGGTCCGGTGGTAGGGAGTTCCAGAGAGATGGGCCCGCTGTGGATAGAGCGCGTTTCCTCAGGGTAGATTTTGCAGGTTGGGTGCTCATTCTGTTCTGGTATGCCCTTCTGGTTGGTTTTTTAGAAGAGTGTAGTTGAAGCTGGAAGGTTAAGTTGAGGGGAGAGATGTTGTGTATGGCCTTATGAATCATCATGCAGGTTTTGAACTGAATCCTGTATTTGATGGGAAGCCAATGGAGATGCTGGAGGATCGGGGTGATATGGTCCCTTTTTTTGGCATTGGTAAGGATCCTTGCAGTGGCATTCAGTACCATCTGGAGTGGTTTGGTGGTGTATGCGGGAAGGCCCTGCAGGAGTGAATTGCAGTAATCTAATTTGGGGAGAATGATGGCTTGGAGAACTGTGCGGAAATCCCTATAGAGTACAAGGGGCTTTAGTTTCTTTAGCACTTGTAGTTTAAAGAAGCATTCTTTTGTAGTGTTATTTATGAATTTATTGAGGCTGAGTCTGTTGTCTAGTAGTAGTCCCAGATCTCTGACTTGAGGAGCGGTGGCATATCCTGAGGTGTCTGGAGGTCCTCGTATATATCAAGCTGTTGGGATGATAGATGCAGGCACCAGATTAGGGAGCTCAGGCCCTCGAGGAGCGAGTACCCGATGTCCTAGATAGGTACCTGAAAGAGAACAGAAGGGCCCCCGAGGAGCGGGTACCCAGGTTAGCGATGAATTACCCCGAAGGGCAGAGAGAAAGCTTCCTGAGACAGCTGGGAAGCGGCAGAGCAGCTTAGACTGGAGGCAGTCCAATCCAATCCAATCCTTGCTATCTCAGTTTGTTAGCAAACGAAGGGCAGGCTAAATACCAGGATGTGATGACGTCACTCGAAGGGGACGCCCCCGAGGTTCCCGCCATGACGTGGATATAGACGTGGGTGGCATGTGCGCGCGCACCCTAGGAGGCCCTCAGGAAATCCATGGCAAACACCGTCACCGTTGCCGATCCGGGGACGCCGGAGAGAGCGGGGGATGGTGCGCCGGCAGCCGGCCAGTGCGCGCAAGTTACGCCTGCAATAAAGGTAGGGGGGGGGGATTTAGATAGGACAGGGGGGTTGGGTTAGATAGGGGAAGGTGGGGGAGCGGCCTCGGAGGGAACAGGGAAAGCCATCGGGCCTCCCCTAGGACTCGGCGTGCGCAAGGTGCACAAGTGTGCACCCCCTTGTGCACGCCGACCCTGGATTTTATAACATGCACACATGTACCCCGCGAGCGTAAGATTAAAAATCTTTCCCATAGTGTTTCACCTGAAGTATGAGCCAGACTTGTTAGAGAGAACAAAACATCGTCAGCAAACACGGACATTTTGTAATCAATGTCTCCAATGTTAATTCCCTGGATCTTGTTGTTAGTGCGGACCTTAACGGCCAGGGGTTCTAAATATAATGCGAACAATAACGGAAACAAGGGGCAACCTTGCCTCGTCCCTCTTTTTTTTTTTTTTTTTTTTTTAATTTAATGTTTATTGTACAAATTATATATGAATTACAAACATAGAACTGAAGATGTAATACAATAATGTTAACCAAAGAATACATTCCATGTTTTTATAGAAATGGTATGCACTGAAAGTATGCAATAAAATCTGATAACATCAACAGTACATCTCTTGCATTACTGGCAGGTTGAGCACTCCTAAACTATCAAAATAGGTAACAACTCACCAGCTGCGCTCAGTATATCCCCCCCAGCATGTCTCCGTTCTCCTATACTTTCCAATTCACTTGCCAAGCAGAGACCGGATATGCTGTCTATACTATATTTAGCCGAGATTGATGTAGCCACTGTCTATATTTACGCCAAGTTTGCGAAAACTTCCCATACGTCTTATGTAAGAGCGCCGTAATTTCAGCCAAAGTGTAAACTTTCTTCAATTTATCTTGTACTCCCTCCAATGAAGGGAGTTGGTCTGCCCTCCATAATTGTGCAACATGTAACCTGGCTGCTGTGAGAATGAAAGATACCAGGCGGTTGTCATAAGCTCCCAGAAGAGTGACCCCTTGCCCTAATAACACTTGACCCGGCGTGAGTCGAAGTGTAATTTGAAGAACCCGTCCCAGCCACACCTCGAGTTGTCGCCAGAAGCCCACAATCCTCGGGCAGGTCCACCACATATGCAGATAATCCCCCCTCTGGTGACACCCTCTCCAGCATAAATCAGAGGTTTGACGCTTCATTCTATATAGCTGAACTGGGCAATAATGCCAGCGATATAATAGTTTAACCGCATTTTCCATCATAGATGCCGCTATGAGCCCTTTGCCTAACCTCCCAAATATCCCTTCCCATTCTTTCTGGGAGAGCGAGCATTGAAGGTCGGTTTCCCACGCTAGCATTTGTTTAGTTTTATGGAAAGGTTGGGTTCCCAATAAAGAATAAATCTGTGACAGTAAATGCGAAGCTTGATCCGCCTTCACACACAATTCTTCGAAGGCAGATTTTCCTTGTTCAAAAGTGTCCTGTAGCTTATAGGTTTGTGCAAAATGGCGCAATTGAAGATAAGGAAAAATGCCCTCTGGGGATAGACCAAATTTACGCTGTAGCTCTGGAAATGTTAACATAATCCGGCCCCCCCCACATAGAACGCCAAGTAGAGATACCCTTCCTTCTCCACTCCCGAAAAGCTGGGTTAGTATAGCCGGCTGGAAACTGACAGTTAGCATATAAATATGTACTTTGGTGATAAACCTTTGTACCCACTAGTGTGTGTCTATGGGTTTCCCACACCTGCAGGATCAATACCATGGAAGGTGGTAACACCTCCCCTGCCCCCCGTTGCCAGGAAGAGGGCGGTTGCCACACCAAACTAGTAAGGGGAATGTCCTTTAAAAGTTGCTGGCTGAACTGAATCCAGGGTTTTATGTCCTGGGTCCTATGCCAATCCACAATAAGTTTAAATTTAGCGGCGACATAATAGCGTTCCAAATGTGGTACCCCCAGTCCTCCTTGCCCTCGAAACCGATACAAAGTGGATTTCGCAACCCTAGGTCTCCGACCGCCCCATATATATCTCATTAGCCGGTTTTGCCATTTAATGAGAGCCAGTTTCGGTACTGGAATAGGCAGCGACTGGAATAAGTACAACAACCTGGGTAGTACCATCATTTTAACGGCCGCAATACGGCCCAGCCAGGAAATCCGGTACCTGTTCCACTCCTCCAGGTCCAGAGCAATTCCAGCCCATAAGGCATCATAATTTATTTGAAACATGTTCAGATCCACGCTAAGGTATACGCCCAAATATTTTATTTTTTGGTGAGCCCACTTGAATTTATACCGGCTTCTAAGCCTAGTAGCCATTGAGGGGTCCACATTAATGTTCAAGATCTCGGATTTGTCACAGTTCATCCGAAAACCAGAGATCCTACCAAAAGCCTCCATCTCATCCAGCAGATGAGGGAGCGAGGATACCGGGTCCAAGATCTTGAACAAAATATCGTCAGCGTATAAAGACAGCTTTGACGAAAATTGACCCACTGCAACTCCCTTAATATGGGCAGAGCTCCGTATCCTAGCGGCCAGGGGTTCTAGAAAGATGGCAAATAAAATAGGTGACAACGGACATCCTTGCCGCGTACCTCTCCGCACCGCAAAGGTATCCGTATAACCCCCATTAATTTTAATGCGGGCACATGGCTGGGTATAGAATTGCTCTATCCACCGGAGAAAGGGCTCCCCAAATCTCATTTTTCGCAGTACAGAGAAAAGGTAGGGCCAGTGGACCCGATCAAAAGCTTTCTCTGCGTCCACAGATAACGCCAACGCAGACAAGCCTTGTTTTTTCACCCACCAAATAAGGTCCATTATTTTTTGAATGTTATCACTAGCTTGCCTCCCTGGGATGAACCCCGCCTGATCAGGATGTATCAGTTCAGCAATAAACCCGTTCATTCTCAGGGCCAATATCTTGGCCAATATCTTCAAATCCAAATTGATTAATGATATTGGTCGATATGAGCTGCAAAGTGTGGGGTCCCGCCCAGGCTTAAGTAATACTGTAATACCTGCAGAATTAGCTTCCGAAGACAGGACCCTGTCCTGTCGGAGAGCCGAATAATATTTGGCCAAGACCGGGGCTAATTGCCGAGCGAAAACCTTGTAAAAGCGCCCCGTATAGCCATCGAGTCCCGGTGACTTTCCCAATTTCAGGGCTTTAATAGCGGCCAGAATTTCAATCTCAGAGACCTCCTTATCCAAAATGAATTGTTGGGCCGCCGTCAATTCCGGAAGAGCCGCGGAATCCAAATACTCTGAAATACCCTCCGGAGGTATAGCATCATCCTGAGCATAGAGATCAGCATAAAATTGTAGGAACCGCTGTCGGATAGATTTATTGTCCCCCACCATGGAACCATTGGCTTGCTTAACCTTAGTGATAATCGATTGGGCCTGTCTCTTCTTAAGAGCATGTGCTAATAGTCTCCCCGCCTTATTGCCCCCTTCGAAGTATTTTTGTTGCATAAGTTCCAGTTGGTAAGCTAGTGTCGCTGAATCTATAGCCTCTATTTGATTCTTAAGGGTGGCAATGTGGGTATAAGACACCTTCCGCGAGCCCTGACCTTTATGAAGTTTTTCCAACTCCTTGAGTTGGAGGGTGAGCTTAGCCCGTGCTCTTTCCCTTTCCTTCTTGAGGAAAGCTGCACGCGCTATAAAACGCCCTCGGAGTACCGCCTTCAAGCATTCCCATAAAGTAAGTGCGCTCACCTCCCCAGTCTCATTGAGAGCTAAATAATCCATGATTTCGCCTTGCGTTTGGGAGATAAACTGATCATCATTAAGCAGGGAGTCATTAAACCTCCAAAATTTATAGCCCTTGTCCACGTCAGATAAGCGAATCATCACCCAGATTGGGGCATGGTCCGACCATACTATTGGTTCAATATCTGCCCCCTCCACCCTGGTGCACCTGTCCCTATTACTCAGAATCATATCCAATCTGGAGTAACTCTCATGAGGGTGGGAATAAAAGGTATAATTCCTGTCTGTTGGGTGTCTGTTCCGCCAGATATCCACCAACCCCTGGTCCTTTATGAATGTTTTCAACGCCTGTCTGGCGGATTTAGAATCAGCACTCTGGCCTCTAGACGTGTCTAATCTGGGATTTACCATAATATTAAAATCCCCTCCCATCACCGTCTGACCTTCCAGTACAGTGGACAATGTGGCGTTCAGGTTCGTGTAAAAGGTATCTTTATGTACTGTGGGCCCATAAATCGAAACTAGGGAAAGTAATTCTCCCCCTATCTTTATCTTTACCAAGACATATCTCCCTTCGGGATCCAGCTTCGAGTCAATAAATTCAAAATGTACATCTCTATGGATCAGAATCCCCACCCCTGTGTATTTAGAAGTAGGGGTAGCAGCCGCCCAGAATTGATGTTGGTATTTATTGGACCTTAGTAATCTCTGGTAATGTTTTCTCAGATGGGTCTCCTGTAAGAATACCACGTCCGCTCGGAGGCGCCCCAGTTCCTTAAACAATAGGTGGCGCTTACGGGGCGTGTTCAGCCCCTTCACATTCAGGGATATAAACTTAAGAGACGCCATCTATAGACACCCCTCCCCTTCCTGTGCCAGAAAGACCCAAGATGTCCCCATCCAATCTCACGCGGCACCGGGCATAGCCACTAGCATAAGAAGCATATCGCAGTGGATCCCGAGAGGTCACGCCCCCATAGGCATATAGGCTTCAAGAGTGTACCGGGACTGCCTGTACAAAATCATGTGATCCTCTCATCCCCCATATGAAAAGGAATAGTATATGTGCAAGCACATTTTTCCCCCCCCCCCCCCCCCCCCATACACCACTTTCCAGGGATAAACTTCATCCCAAATATTAAAGTAGGAGGAAGCGGAATCACCCCCCGTCTCCTCCCTCCACGGTCTTATATCTGAATATCACATAACCCGCCAATGAACAATTGAAAACATGAACTTTAAAGCTCTATAAGAAAGCTATCTCACGGTATTGAACCAACACATGTCCACAACGGGACCAGAACTGGCAGTGTGCATCTGGTGTCCCTCTGTGCGCCTAATGAAACTTCAGGCAGGCGCCTCCGGCTGTTCCCATCCCGCTGAATGTCGTTGCAGCCTCCTCTTCCCATTCTGGACCCTCTGCCATCGGGAGCGCAGGTAGTTGACTTGTTTTGCAGGAGTAGCCGTGCTGGCGACTGGAGGTGGCAATTCCACATCAATGCCATTAGCGCCCAGTATTCCTGCCGCTTCAGATACTGTATTCGCTCGATGGGTCACCCCCTGAATTTGAAAGGATATGCCTCCGGGAAAGAGCCAGCGATACCGTATGTTGGCTGTTATAAGCTTAGTGGTGATGCATCGGAACTCCTGCCTTTTCTTCAGCGTCAGAGCCGCCAAATCTGCAAACACCCCTATCTCATGTCCTTCCCATTTCCATGAACGCTGTTTCCTTGCGATCATAAAGATTTTCTCCTTCTGGACATAGTGGTGGTAACAAACCACGATATCTCGAGGTCTGTTAGGAAGTTTAGGCCCCAGCGACCTATGGGCTCTGTCGATCTGCACAGTAGGTCTTTCTTCCTCGCTCTCTGGGTCAGCCTGATCAAGGAAAAAGGTGGAGATCCGCTCGACGACGGCCAGACAATCATTGTAATCCTCGGACTCCGGCACTCCCCGTATGCGGAGATTGGAGCGCCGACTCCTGTTTTCTATATCCTCTAGCTTGTCCGTCAGAGCTTGTGATTGTCGCTGCAGGGCCTCGTGGTCACGCTGCAACTGCATCCAGCCCTCTCCCTGTGTATCAAGGCGCACATCCATTTCATCAATTCTCCTGCCCTGCTCTGCAGACTCTTCTTTAAGATCTGCAATCATTTCAGTGACTTCCAATTTATAATTTTTTAAATCTTGCCTCAGCTCAGCAAACCAGCTTCTCATCTCAGCCCTAGAAGGGCAATCGCAGTCCCGCTCCCGCGCCGTGTTAGCAGCCCCCTCCGTCTCCTCCAGCTCTGCCTCGGGCGCCATTTTGTGGGGGTCCTCCTCCGTATCTTTCAGATACGAATAGCGACGCAAGTCCGGGATTTTTCTTTTAGCTGCCATCCGAAAAAAGGTCAGCAGGACTTCGGATCGCGGTGCCAATACTTTTGCAAGCTTTCTCCGATATTCTTTGGCGTTTTGCGGACCGCGGGGCACGGAGCCTTCGGAGTTAGGCTGCGTGCATGGAGCGTGACGTCACTTCCTCCCGCCTCGTCCCTCTTTTTAATGGGAAAAGCCTCTGAATTATGTTCCACTAACTTTCACTCGGGCCTCAGGGTCAGTATATAATTGCTGTAAGAAAAAATTCAGGCCAAAATGTAATTTCCGTCATGTGCTAAATAGAAATGGCCAGCGGACCATATCGCAGGCCTTCTCTGCGTCGACTGACGACAGGACGGTCGGAATATCCTGGTCTCTCACCCACCAGATCAGGTCCCCGATCTTACGCATGCCATCAGCTGCCATTCTACCGGGAATAAAGCCCGCTTGATCCGTATGCACTAGTCGAGCCAAGATCTTATCGAGGCGCGTCGCCATGATTTTGGCTAATAACTTAAGATCGATATTAATGGGGGGAAAATCGGTCGAGAAGAACCACAGTTTGTAAGATCACACCCTGGTTTACCCAAGATAGTAATTCCGGCTGTATTAGCCCCCACTCCTAGTGATTTTCCCCTAAGAAAATGCCATACTGGGTCAGACCAAGGGTCCATCAAGCCCAGCATCCTGTTTCCAACAGTGGCCAATCCAGGCCATAAGAACCTGGATAAGAACATAAGAAAATGTCTCTCACCCTCCCATAAGTGATTGAAAATCTTCTGCATTGGGGCCACTAGTACTGATGAGACTTTTTTTTATAAAATAGTGGGGTATATCCATCGAGTCCTGGAGCTTTATCAGCCTTAAGACCCCTTATGGCCCTGGGAAATCTCTGGTTCCAGATATTCTCGCTCCTCCTCCGTCAAGCGTGGAAGATCTGTTTCTTGCAAATAGGTTTCAATATGCTCTATGCGAATGGAGGAGTTAGCATTGTAAAGATCCCCATAGAATTGTTGGAATCGGTGTCTAATGCCTGGAGGAGAGGAGAGTAAGCTCCTGTCGGAGCTGCGAATCCCAGTAATCTGGGATTGGGTCTGCTTTTGTTTTTCAAATATCTAGTTAAAAGTCTCCCCTGACCTGTTACCCCATTCAAATTTTTCTTGAGTTAGTAAAGACAGTTTAGCTCTCAGTTCTGTATCAGCCATTATTTGCAGCTCTTCTCTATCTTTCTGTAGTTTCACCTATGTAGCCTCGGCTCGCGTCCTTCTATGGATCTGCGACAGTTTTGCAATGTCATCGAGTAATGTTTGTTTTTTGTCATGCGATCCCTTGGAAATTAGATGTCCCCTCACTACTACCTTCCTGCAATCCTAGATAACCCTTGGGGTCTCTTTCATTAATGCTGAGGAATGATGTAATCTCCCCTTCTAGTTTTTTTGCAATAAACGTCATCTAATATCAGGGAGTCATTTAGTTTCCGGCGACGAAAGCCTTTCCCTGCAGCCGAGACCCCCCCATGTCAAGTCCAATTAAGGCATGGTCGGACCACGTTATGGGATTAATGTACACCCCGAGCACCCTCCCCAGCAATGACATGGCAATCAAATAATAATCTCTTCGTGAATATGACTGATGTGGAGAGTTGCTATTTTGCCCCAAGGAAGCACAGTGTCTCTCACCTGCTTAAGCAGGAACGCCACGATGTCTTGGCAATTACAAAGAGGGAAGGGAGAGAGGGGGAGGGAGGACATGGGGAGGGGGGCACACTGGGAAAGTTAAGTGGTATTTTAGTACACAATGGGAGAGTAACTTTCTTCGATTGTTCTATAACGTTTGGGGGGAAGGGGAGAACTGGAGGGTGGTATTAAGGCCAGAGAGACAAATGTAGAGCACACTAAATCTAAACATCATATACATCATTTATGGCACTTAAATTTATCTCTATGAATGTCAAAGGTCTTAATATCCCACACAAACATCACCATTTAAAACAGGACCTACAAAACCAAGCAGTTACAGGAAACACGTTTGAGGCGGCGACACGAGCACCTGTTGGCGTGGCCAATGTTCACATACCGACTCTTCTCACCTGCGAATAGAAGACATAAATACACTGGGGTCTGCATATTATTTAAACAAGGGTATGATTACATTATTAAAACTCATATAGAGGATCTTAGTGGACGTTTGTTTTTATTTTTTAAGATTTTTTAATTTCTTTTTTATTTTTGGGGCCTCCAAAACAGCCACACAAGCTGGGTGACATCACCGACGGCTCCAAGTGCGGACTTATCCTTCCTGCTATAGCTCCAAAGAATCTAGGTTAAACTTCGGAGCATGTGCCGTGGCTTCCACAGCTAGTTACCATCAAACGCTACCTTAGGTAGTGAAAAGCTGAAATAGTGTTAATATACAGACAGATAATAATACCCAAATATGAACTATGGGGAGAAGGAAGGAAACGTGTGGCTGTTCTGTGCTACCGTTACTGTCCATGGAGAGCTCCATTCACAGGTATGCAACTTTGATTTCTCTGTGAACGCGTGCAAAACAGCTCCAACATACTAGGACTGTAAAGCTCAGCCCCACCCTAAAGGAGGATAGCTGATATTTAGGAAGTTGCAGCATTAAATAATGCTGAGTCAAAATTCTCATTTGGTTTGCAACAGGAAGTGATACAGTAATGCAGTTAAAAGAGGACCAAGTGGCTACTCTGCCAATTTCAGTAGGATTGGCACCATTTAAAAACGCCAGAGAAATGGCCTCAGCCCTTAAAGAATGGGCTGTAATTTGGGATTTTAATGATTTGGAGTGCATTTGAAAGCAGAAAGTTATACAGCCGGCTATCCTATTAAAAAGAGTCTGTTTTGAAACAGGATTGTACCCAGCGTTGCTGCCCTGTTAGAGACAAGTAACTGAGGAGATTTTCCTAATCGTTTTCGTTTTGTTTAGGTAAAAAAGTAGTACCCTCCCACAGACTAAGGAATGCCAGTCCTGTTCCTGTTTGGATTTGTGCTGTTTTGGGAAAAACACAGGAAGGTGGATCACTTGGTTAATGCGAAACTGCAAGACTACTTTGGGCTGAGATTTTGGATTAGTTCTAAGGATTACTCTGCCTGGCAAAAACTGAATATAGGGGTGATAAGTCACTAACGCCTGCAGCTCACTAATTCTTCTTGCAGATGTTATTGTGATGAGAAATAGAGCTTTCCAGGTGAGAAATGGTAGGTTAGAGTCTTGATGGCGGTCTATTGAGACATTTTAGAACTAGAGATAAGGCCCACTGTGGAATGGGTTTCAATTTAAATAGTCCCTTCATGAATCTGGTTACATGAGGGTGAAGAGCTATTGACTTATCCATGTAACCCCCCCATGGAAGGCTGCTCTGGCACTCAGATGGTTCTTAATCCAGACTTAGACGACTCAAGTAAGTGGCCCAGAATCTGTACCACTTCAGCTTCCTTCAGAACTAAGTGTTTGCCATAGCACCAGGCACTGAAGCGTTTCCATTTAAATTCATACGCTTTCCAGGTTGATGGTTTTCTTGCAGCATGTATCATGGATTTTATTTCATTGGGGTAGTTCTCCAAGTCCTCGAAAGAACCCGCCATGCTGTGAGATTGAGAGACTTAAGATTTGGGTGCAAGAGTGTGCCCTGATTTTGGGAGATGAGATTTGGGATTAGCGGTAGAATTTGATACCATATTCCTCGCTGATGCCCTAGGGATGGACTTCCAAACTTGTCGAGGCCATGCTGCTGCTATGAGGATTACGTTGGCCCTGTCATTCTGTATCTTCAGTAGTGTTTTCAGCAACAGAGGTATTGATGGAAAAGTATATAGGAAATTCATCTGATGATAGAGCAGTGGTCGAATTTATCCTTGAACAATAATGTTCTAACTTGTTGTTTATTGGTGATGCAAATAGGTCTATTTTTGGTTTGCCCCAAACTGTGAACAGATAGCCTAGTACTTTGCTGTTCAATTCCCATTCATGATGAGCAATTTGACGGCTTGGCTTCTCCACAAGCTGATTCTGTTCCTCTGGTACGTCCACAGCTGTAATTGTGATCTGTTTCTGTAACCCTGATTTCCACAGCTTGCACGCCTCTGCACACAGCGGAAGGGATTTGGTTCCTCCTTGCTTGTTCACATAAAACATTTAACTTGATTGTCCGTGTTCACTTGCAACGCATAGGTCTTCAAGGAGCGGGAAAATACCTTTAAGGCTTTGTGAATTGCCTTTAACTCCAACAAGTTTACGTGAAGCCAAGAGTCTTGGTATGACTAAGTCCTTTGAGTGCATAAATCGTTGAGATGAGCACCCCACCCTGTCAGTGATGCATCTGTTGTTCATCTCTGTGTTGGTAAGGGAGATCTGAAAGAGCTGCCTATTGTAAGATTCAAGTCCTTCAGCCACCACTGGAGGTCCTGTTTGAGAAAATTTGTGACCTGGATCAATGTTGAGAGAGACTGTCTGTTCTGGATCCATTGCGAACAAAGTGTCCATTGTGTTATCCTCATGTGTAATTGTACAAATGGAACTGTATGGATTGCGGCTGCCATATGTCCTAACATATTCATGTAATGCCTGGCGGAGACTTGCTTCCTTTGTATTACAAACAAACTGTAGACTGTAAGTGACAAGATTATGTTCCTCAGAAGAAAAGCTTTTTATAAGGTTGTGTCTAGCATTGCTCCTGTAAATTGTAGTTTCTGAGAAGGAATCAGAGAAGACTTTTTCTAGTTTATTAAAAACCCTAGTGAATGCAGGAGAGTCATTAAATTAGATAAAACTGATATGGCTCCAGCATAAGATGGATTTGTAACTGTATGCCAATGCCAGAAGTCTAAGAAGTAAGATGGGAGAGTGAGTGTATAGCAGTGAATGATAAGATTGACATAATTGGCATCTCAGAGACCTGGTGGAAGGAGGATAACAAACGGGACAGTGCTATATCAGGGTACAAATTATATTGCAATAATAGGTAGGATCAACTTGGTGGGGGTGTGGCACTTTATGTCCAGGAGGGTATAGAGTCCAACAGGATAAAGATCATACAAGAGACTAAATGCTCAGTAGAATCTATATGGGTAGAAATCGCATGTATGTTGGTTAAGAGTACAGTGATAGGAGTATACTACCATCCACCTGGCCAAAATGGTCAGATGATGAAATGCTAAGAGAAATCAGGGAAGCTAACCAATTTGGCAGTGCAATAATAATGGGAGATTTCAATTACCCCAATATTGGCTGGGTACATGTAACATCAGGACATGCTAGTGACATAACATTCCTGGATGTAATAAACAACTGCTTCATGGAGCAATTGGTTCAAGAACCAATTAGAGAGGGAGCTATTTTAGATTGAATTCTTAGTGGAATGCAGGATTTGGTGAGAGAGGTAACGATGGTGGGGTCTCTTGGTAATAGTGATCAAATTTGAACTAAACACTGGAAGAGGGACAATAAATAAATCTACAGCTCTAACACCAAATTTTCAAAAGGGAAACTTTGATAAAATGAGGAAAATAGTTAGAAAAAACTGAAAGGTGCAGCTGCCAAGGTTAAAAGTGTACAACAGGCATGGACATTGTTTAAAAATACCATGTTAGAAGCGCAATCCAGATGTATTCCATGCATTAAGAAAGGTGGAAGAAAGGTAAAACAGTTATCGGCATGGTTAAAAGGTGAGGTGAAAGAGGCTATTTTAGCCCAAAAAAATCCTTAAAAAATTGGAAGAAGGATCCATCTGAAGAAAATAGGAAAAAGCATAAGCATTGTCAAGCTAAGTGTAAAACACTGATAAGGCAGGCTAAGAGAGAATTTAAAATTAAGTTGGCTGCAGAGGCAAAAACTTATAATAAAAACTTTAAAAAATATATCCGAAGCAGGAAGCCTTCAAGGGTGTCAGTTGGACAGTTAGATGACCGAGGGGTTAAAGGAGCTGTTAGTTTTTCTGCAATGGCCTTCTCTTCCCTAAGTGAATTCTTTGTTTCTGTGTTTACTAATGAGTGTTTTGGGGAGATACCGGTTCTGGAGATGGTTTTCAAGGGTGATGAGTCAGATGAATTGAACCAAATCACTGTGCACCTGGAAGATGTAGTAAGCAAGATTGACAAACTAAAGTAGCAAATCACCTGGACCAGATGTATGCATCCTAGGATACTGAAGGAACTAAAAAAATTAAATTTCTGATCTATTAGTTAAAATTGTAATCTGTCATTAAAATCATCCATTATACCTGAAGACTGGAGGGTGGCTAATGTAACCCCAATATTTCAAAAGGGCTCCAGGGGCGATCCGGGTAACTATAGACCAGTTAGCATGACTTCAGTGCTGGGAAAAATAGTGGAAACTATTCTAAAGATCAAAATCACAGAGCATATAGAAAGACATGGTTTAATAGAATACAGTCAGCATGGATTTACCCAATGGAAGTCTGGGTAAACAAGCATGGGGGTAACTTGCTTGATGCGGCGGTTAATACCCTTAGGGGTAGATTTTCAGAGCCCTGCTCGCCTAAATCCGCCCAAAACCGGGCGGATTACGCGAGCAGGGCCCTGCGCGCCGGTGAGCCTATTTTACATAGGCTCACCGGCGCGCGCACAACCCCGGGACTCGCGTAAGTCCCGGGGTTTTCGGAGTGGGCGTGTCGGGAGGCGTGTCGGGGGGCGGGGCCGGATTGCGCGGCGTTTCGGGGGCGTGCCGGCAGCGTTTTGGGGGCGGGTACGGGGGCGTGGCTACGCCCCGGGGCGGTCCGGGGGCGTGGCCTCGCCCTCCGTACCCGCCCCCAGGTCGCGGCCCGGCGCGCAGGGGTCCCGCTCGCGCGCGGGGATTTACGCCTCCCTCTGGGGGGCGTAAATCCCCCGACAAAGGTAGGATCGGGGTTTAGACAGGGCCGGGCGGGTGGGTTAGGTAGGGGAAGGGAGGGGAAGGTGAGGGGAGGGCAAAGGAAAGTTCCCTTCTAGGCCGCTCCGATTTCGGAGCGGCCTAGGAGGGAACGGGGGTAGGCTGCGCGGCTCGGCGCGCGCAGGCTATACGAAATCGATAGCCTTGCGCGCGCCGATCCAGGATTTTAGCCGATACGCGCGACTATGCGCGTATCTACTAAAATCCAGCGTACTTTTGTTTGCGCCTGGAGCGCAAACAAAAGTAGGCTGTTCGCGCTCGTTTGAAAATCTACCCCTTAACCATTAAGCTTACGATTCACCTTTGATGCAACTCCAACATTACTCTCTGCATCAATGACAGGGGATGGCAGGAAACTTGAATCAAACAGTTACCAGCAAGGGCCCTGAACTTGGTGGTCAGTGAAACAGATAAGTATGGGAAAATAAGTGTGGGAGCTTGCTGGGCAGACTGGATGGGCCGTTTGGTCTTTTTCTGCCGTCATTTCTATGTATATATATATATATATATATATATATATATAAATCTGCTTCACTTTTTTGAAGGAGTTAATAAACATGTGGATAAAGGTGAACCGGTAGATGTAGTGTATTTGGATTTTCAGAAGGCGTTTGACAAAGTTCCTCATGAGAGGCTTCTAGGAAAAGTAAAAAGTCATGGGATAGGTGGCGATGTCCTTTCGTGGATTACAAACTGGTTAAAAGACAGGAAACAGAGAGTAGGATTAAATGGTCAATTTTCTCAGTGGAAAAGGGTAAACAGTGGAGTGCCTCAGGGATCTGTACTTGGACCGGTGCTTTTCAATATATATATCAATGATCTGGAAAGGAATATGACGAGTGAGGTTATCAAATTTGCGGATGATACAAAATTATTCAGAGTAGTTAAATCACAAGCGGACTGTGATACATTACAGGAGGACCTTGCGAGACTGGAAGATTGGGCATCCAAATGGCAGATGAAATTTAATGTGAACAAGTGCAAGGTGTTACATATAGGGAAAAATAACCCTTGATGTAGTTACACAATGTTACATATGGATGTATTGGTTAAACGCAAGTAGTATCCCCTTCTCTAGCCCTCCCGTTCCACTTCACACCTTTCCCAGCTTCATGTTTCTCCCCATCTTTCACTCCTACTCTAGTCCCCCATTTCTATCCTCTGTACTAACCCCTGCCCCAGCCCTCATCAGCTTTCTTCTGCCTTTCATCCCCTCACCTGCTCAAACTCCTTCTCCGTTCCCATCTCCCCAGCTCTAGTCCCTTTCTTGTCTCTTATCCCCTATCCAGCTTCCCATTCCTTCTCTCCTTATCCCCCCATTTACCATCTCTCTCCTCCCCTATCCAGTCCTCCGGGACCTTCAGATCGTCTCTGTTGCCCATTCCTCACTTTTAAACCTCCATGTCCACCCCACCACCTGCATGCCCTAGCTGCAGATCATATTCACTGCTCACACTACTTGCTCTCCGTCCCACACATCCTCGCTCAGGTTCCCAATTCCCAGTCTGACTCCCTCCAGTCCCCGTTTACCCAAGCCCCCTAAAGCCACCACTGACCTCCCAATTTCTGCTTTCCCTAGACATCCACCCCCAATCTTTCAGTCCCCACAAATCCCCCTCTCCTCCTCAGTGGCCCAAGTGCTGCTCTCCCCGCTAAATCCCGCAGTCCCCATCCCCCATTTACTGCGCCTTCTACTCCTAATCTCCCAGTCCTTCCTCACTACTCTCACCTCTCTCCCCAAAAACCCTCCCACCCGCAATCCATGCTCTCCACGTCCAGTCCCAGTCTTCCACTCCATGTTCATCCCCTCCCAACCTCACAGTCAAACTGTTCCCCTCCCACACCAGATCCCCAGGTATTTCTCCTCCCCCTCCTAACCCCCGGTCCCCACACTGTCCTCAAATGTCCCAGGTGTGGCCTTCCCTTCTCCCAAACCTGACCCCACTCGGCTCCCTACTGTCCTGGGTATTCCTCTCCCCTCCCTCACTCCCTCCGGCCCAGCCCAAGCTGGATGCCTCTCTCTTCCTCCCCCCGTGGTTTACGCTCAGAGAAGCAGTTTGAATCACGAGGTGCACCTTAGATTTCTAGGGAGCTCCCCCGTGCTTCGAATCCTGAAGGGCCTGAGAGGGAGGGGAAGGCGCCAGCCCCAGTCAGTCTTCCTTGGGGGTGTGCTGGGGCAGCTTGCTCACGTGTTTTGGCTCAGCTGGTGGCTGCAGCTTCTACAGCCCCCACATTAGCTGGCTAGGGAGGGAGGGGGGTCCCATGGCAGAGCATTTTCTGTTTGGCCCCACAGGATCCAGCAGAGTTGGCGTTGGGACAGATGTTCCTGTCTCCTTCTCCTCACTCTGACAATTTCTGTGCCCATGGAGCGGCCCAGTGTTACGGCAGTGGCGCCCTATGGCCACGGGCTCACTCCCGCTCTGCAATAAAGGGGCGTGCTTTAGAAATTGACAAGAGTAAAAGAACCCGCAGTGTTTTGTGCGTTGTTTTTTTTGTTTTTTTTTATTTCCCTGAGGATTCTCTTTCCCACCAAAACTACACATAGTGTCACATAGTGACCTGTGCCCCAACCTAACCCCACCCTGGGAATGTCTCACCCATGGCTCCTTCCTGCATACAGGGGGTTCAACACAGGGAAAAACGCTTTTAACTGACTGAACCGGCTTTGAAAATTGCCCTCTTAATCTCAAAATCAGCCACAGTGTTGAGGCCCAAATTGCAGCTCATTTAGGGTACAAGGTGGCTGGCCCCCTTCCTCACACATCCGGCCTATGGCTTTAAAAGTGCACTGGCTCCACGAAGGGGCTCGCCGGGGCCTATAACCGCAGCAGGGGTGTTCTCTTCCGCTGCAGCTCCTGCACTGTCCCTGCCGCCCTCATTAGTCTTTGCACTGAGGCGCCTTTGTATCCTGGGTGAGGGTGCAGCCGCTATGAATAATTCTTTTGACTTCTTTTCAAACTGCGATTTGCTCTAGATGTAATACAACATGGTCAGTCTGTGAAGGCGCTCGGCGAATCTGGAGAGAGAGAGACTGATAATTCTACACCCCCCCCCAGAACTCCTGTGTGCTTTGTCCGGTGTCTCATTAAGATTTTTCTCTCTTTGGAAGCTTCTCCACCCCACGGTGAACAGAAATAGTTTCTCTCATGGGGCAACGTCTCCAATGCGGTTTGTTCTGTGCATTCCATGACAGCAGTGAACCTCACTCGTACGTTGGGCAAGAACTCAAATTTACTGCCGTGCTCACATTAATACATTGTGCCAAAGAGACTCCTGCTGGCATTCATAAGGTGTTATATGACCAGGCAACATCTCAACGGGCGCCTTGTGATCAGTGGCACCCAATACGAGTGGAACTATTTTTGTATCTTTCACCACATTTCCTAGGCCTCCGATGGCACCTTTTGGTACTTGACTATTAGCCCTCTCTTTCTAGATGTGGTACAGAAAAGGCACTTGGGAGTCATGAACTGCACTTGTAAGCCAGAGTGATGCCGGGTCTGACTGTAGTCCCTCAAATTCACTGCTAATATCCTTCTGCATATTTGCATTTTGCCAAAGAGCCTGTCCATCTGGTGTGCTTTCTCTGTAAAGCCCCTTATTTAAAGATAGGATTTGTGGTATAACAATAGCAGCACATTATCCCCTTTTTGGCTTTGCTGGTTCACGTAACTGTATCTCTTCCTTTTTGTTGTTTCTCTTCCTCTTTAGGTATTCCTGCATGGATCCTTTGGTGCATGTTCAGTTCCACATTTTCATCACATTCTGCCCATTTATTTATTTAATGCAATGTATATGCCACATCATCTAAAAGTCTGAGCAGCTCACAATAAAACATACATAACGATTACAAGTTACAATATGCAAAATTGCCACAACAAATGACAACATACATAATAAAACCAATAATAAAATAAATTTATTTATTTATTAACTTTTATTTACCGACATTCGTGAAACACATCATGCCGGTTTACAAAAAACTCAAAGGAGGAAAGTTACAATATAACAATAAAACAGTAAAAATGATAAATAGATAAAACAATAGAACAATAGAGAAATAATACAGGGGAGGGGAGTGGGAAGGGAGGAAAACGGAAGAGTGGGAGGGGGGGGGCTAAGGGGAAGGGCAAAGGTTGGACTGATAGGAGTGAGAGAACATGAATAGATGCAACTATATACAGTTGATGATAGGTACACACAGTCACTATCAAATTGTAGAGCTAAGGAGGTATTGGGGGACATTTACTTAAAAGTATTCACTTAAATATGAAATAAGATGGGGGTTGGGAGGAATTGATGGGCGGCATAGAAGGGAAACGGGGTCAAAAGGGTTAGCAAAGGGGGGTAGTGGAGGGGCAAGGTGAGTAGGGCGGGGAGGGGGTACAGAGGTTTAAACTATACAAGGATCTCTTTAACTACGTAGAGATACGTAGGGGTAGAGAGTCGGTAATCACTGGGAATCACAAGGAAATAAGTTTTTAGATGATATAAAGGGAGTAGCGGGGGGACGACGACTGCTAAGGCAAACATAAAACAACAAAACTAAACAAAATAATAAACCAAATATCTTCTACTCTCACTGCTAAAGTAAAATAGTTTAAAAAAAATAAAAGCCAATTCAAACCAGTGCATTTTGAGTTGTGAACAGTTTCTCTGGGGAGGGGGCAATGTCTCCAAATGAGTTTGCTTTGCTTTTACCTTGACATAAATGAAATCTCAACCCACAAAAAGTCCAAAAGAATGCAAAACTAATAATGGAAGACTGAAAGACACTCTTTACTAATGTCTCCAAACTGACACTGCATCTATTATTTTTAAAACTCGGGCATGGCTTAATCTGATCTTGACTGGCTGCTTGATATGCCCCACATGCACTAATTGACAGGGGGAAATAATATGGATTGACAGGTTCTCTACTTCTTTCTCCGATATTTGATATTGGTAACCGGATGTGACCATTCAGTCCCTTTAAGCATTTGAGCACAAAAAGAGCAAGTGCGGCAAGTAGAATGTCCTCATTATAGAGGACTGACCCCATTATCCTCCAAGGGGAGAGCAGAGTGAATGACGAGGTCTCTTATGTTCTTCCCCCCAGTGCATTCTGTGTTTTCTTCTCAGCAATCCTGCATCACGCATAGATGGGGGGAAAAACATAAGAGACCTTGGCATTCACTCTGCTCTTCCCTTGGAAGATAATGGGGTCAGTCCTTTATAATGAGGACATTCTACTTGTGGCACTTGCTCTTTTTGTGCTCAAATGCTTAAAGGGACTGAATGGTCTCATCCGGTTACTAATATCAAATATCGGAGAAAGAAGTAGAGAACCTGTCAATCCATATTTCCCCCTGTCAATTAGTGCATGTGGAGCATCCCAAGCAAGCAGTCAAGATCAGATTAACTGAACACCATTACCACTGCCTCTTGTCAGCCATTGCACTGACTTTGGAACATGTTTTTGCATATTTGCAAAGGGAGAGTCATTGAATTGATTTATCCAACTGCTCAAGGTGACAATTTGGTTGCACTGCTCAACTATAGGGAACAATTTAGGATTTTTCTACTAGGCTTCGGCCATCACGCAGGCTTGAATGAAGCTCTAGAATGGCCTTCTGGTCGCCGCATCTCAAAAAAGATATAATTGCGATGGAGAAGGTACAGAGAAGGGCTACCAAAATGATAAGGGGAATGGAACAGCTCCAGACCTATGAGGAAAGACTAAAGAGGTTAGGACTTTTCAGCTTGGAGAAGAGACGGCTGAGGGGGGATATGATAGAGGTGTTTAAAATCATGAGAGGTCTAGAACGGGTAGATGTGAATCGGTTATTTACTCTTTCGGATAGTAGAAAGACTAGGGGGCACTCCTTGAAGTTAGCATGGGGCACATTTAAAACTAATCGGAGAAAGTTCTTTTTTTACTCAATGCACAATTAAACTCTGGAATTTGTTGCCAGAGGATGTGGTTGGTGCAGTTAGTGTAGCTGTGTTTAAAAAAGGATTGGATAAGTTCTTGGAGGAGACGTCCATTACCTGCTATTAAGTTCACTTAGTAAATAGCCACTGCCATTAGCAATAGTAACATGGAATAGACTTAATTTTGGGGTACTTGCCAGGTTCTTATGGCCTGGATTGGCCACTGTTGGAAACAGGATGCTGGGCTTGATGGACCCTTGGTCTGACCCAGTATGGCATATTCTTATGTTTGTATATGACATGTTTTGCTATGGTTGGTCTGTTGACTTTTAAATACCTAACTCGAGGCTTTCGTATCAGTTACAGCAAATTCGTTGACAAGATAAGACAAGATGGCCGCCTGCGATTAATGCTACGGACAATTACTCCCCCAGCAGCAGAAATTCAGAAACATGGCCAGTACTGGGAGGTTTCCTTAGTGTTCAAGTTAAATTTATTTGTGTATAAAAAAAAATTCTAAAAATGTTGGATTTCAGCCATGAGACTTTATCATGACCGACCTGATGATTGAAACATTAGGTCTTTGCATTCAAAATGGCAGCAAGCTTGTTTCTGATGGTCCCAAAAATGTAATCATGGCAGGGTCAATTTGGATACATTAGTAAGGAGTGCGTTTGAACTTTCCATAACTGAATCTCATTCCTAAGCCAGCTATGTCTGAAATGATCTCCGTTCCTTAAACTTACTGCTAATGCTCTTAAGAGGATAACTTTCAAAACTGTTTGCATGTGCCCATTTACGTGTGTAGATGGGCTCACACAAAGCTGCCACTGCATTTTATAACTGGCATGGAAACTATAGGTGTGGGTTATACAATAAGAGGACGTATGCGGGCACAAATTCTCAACCCTGTAAAAAAGCACAAGCTGGGCGAGTTTGGACAGATCCGGATAAATGCTGGATTTATCCAGCCAAGCAGCGGTACTCCGTGCAATAATTCTGAAAAGAGCTACTCCGACGGAGAAGTAGTGCTTTTCAGACGTATCCAGCTAAACAGCGCCTGCTGCTATTGAGCCAGATAAATGAGACTAGAACTGGACAAGTGCCGCTAATTATCTGGCTACGCTTACCTCTCCATGTTTCCTCCTTCCACAAGATATATTATGTTAATAATCGCCTAAGATAATTCTACTGCCGAGCTCAATTAATCTGTTTATGTCTCGCTACTCTATTGTTTTTCATTGACCATTTTATCACTCTCCAGTTGTTATCGTTTAAAATCTTTCCTGTCTTCCAGCTCCCATGTTTTCGCTCCCTGTTTAATGTAACTTTACCTTCTATATAGTTGTTAATTGGTTTCCCCCTGTTCTATTGTAAACCGGTACGATAAGACCTCGTCTTGAGTATCAGTATAGTAAAAGAATTTAAATAAAATAAATAAATAAGCTCACATTTGTTCATCTAAGTAACAACAAATGCACTACTTAGCCAGATAAATAGGAATTTGGCCCAGCTAAGTGTGCAAAGTGATATCTGTACCTCACCTTTTAAAAGGTTTCACAAGTAGACTTTTTCTTTGCATTCATCCGATGCTTTTACTGCCCCCTAAGTCGACTTTTACCTGCGTTAAGTCCGGGGATTTTATGCCATGCGTGCAGCAATGAAAAACACCAGTTTTACCAAA
Organism: Rhinatrema bivittatum; assembly: GCF_901001135.1. Lineage (NCBI taxonomy): Eukaryota > Metazoa > Chordata > Amphibia > Gymnophiona > Rhinatrematidae > Rhinatrema > Rhinatrema bivittatum. The sequence goes on along the minus strand of NC_042616.1, from coordinate 35,008,823 downwards.
TCAGCTTACCAGTTCACCCAATACGTCTGCAGCCCATGAAGACTGTCCTGGCTCTTCAGCCCGAAGTCCTCTCATTTTACCCAGATCCCTATCCAGTCCTGTTTTTCACATACGCAAAAGATTTATGCACATCACTTTGGAGATTTGTAAAATAGCAACTTACTCACATAAATGTTGGCCCCCTCCTTGGAATGGCCCCAGCCCACCCCTTTTTTTTTTTTTTTATAAACAAGCAAATTTGCTTGTGAACCCTGATTTATGCGTGTAAGTTGCGATTTTTAAAATAGCATGGACTTGTGTGGATGCTATTTTATGCATGCAAGTGCTAAGTTTTACATGTACAATCTTTGAAAATTCAGCTTTTAATGCTTGCATTGTGCCAAAAAGAAGTGCCTCCTTCTGGAGCTCATAGGGTGTAATATATATATAACCAACTTATCGAGGGCTGCTTCAAAATTCTTAATCAGGCCAATGGCACCCTATGCAGTACAGTCCATGTGGTAGGTTGCTCGCCTGTGCGAAACCTTTGGTGCATTTTCAATTGACATTTCTGCCCAAAATCTTTATCATACTCCATGCTTGTGACTGGTTTCTCACCACTGTGGATCCTGTGATGCATATTCAATTCCAGTTTCCTACTGAAACTTTTATCACACTTAGAACATGTGAATGGCTTCTCTCCTGTGTGCATCATTTCATGCTTTTCCAGTTCTGATTTCGACACAAAGCTTTTATGGCATTCAGTACATGTAAATGATCTTTCACCTGTGTGACTTTTTAGGTGATATTTCAATTTTGATGGATAAAGGAAGCTTTTATTACATTCGCTACATGGAAATAGTTTCTCTCTAAGATGAATCTCTTGGTGAGCTTTTAATATTTCTTCATTTGCAAATCTTTTTCCACATTCACTGCATGAAAAGGGTCTTGCCCCTGTATGCATTCTCAGGTGTTGTGTAAGATACTGTTTCAGCCTGAAGCTTCCTCCACATTTAGTGCAAACAAAGGGTCTCTCTCCAGTGTGAATACTCAGGTGCAGTGTGAGATTCCTCTTCACCCGGAAACTTTTGCCACATTCAGAGCAAGGAAAGGGTCGCACTCCAGTATGAACATTCAGGTGATGCATAAGAGATTGTTTCCACCTGAAGACTTTCCCACATTCGGTGCAAGGAAATTCTCTCTCTGCACTGTGAAAACTCATGTGTTTTGTTAGAGATTCCTTGAGCCTCAAGACTTTCCCACATTCAGTACACTGAAATGGTCTTTCCTCCAAGTGCATTCTCTGGTGTTTTTCCAGGTATTTTTTCTGAAGGAATGATTTATCTTGGTTAGTGTGGAATTTCTGGTGCGCTGTGAACTGCTGTTCCTGATAGAAGATCTTACCACAGTCTGTACTTGTATGTGGTCTCTCTCCTCCATGCAGTCTCTGGTGAGATTTTAGAGATCCCTCATCCATATAGCAGTCCCCACATTCATTACACACATACTCGTCTCCTATTTTCATTTTTTTCTGTTGCTCCATAGTGTGAGGGTTATCACTAGTACTTTTCACACAGGGAGTCACATTCTCAGCAGAATCTCCTGCAGAGTTTCTTGGCCTCTCCTTTGGTTTACATTGAGTCCAGATGTTATTCCTCCAGTCACAACATAGACAAGTGTCCCCTACAGTTTCAGTCACTTCCAGCTCTTTAGTGGGTTCCTCAGGATGCATCTCCTCGTGTTGTCTCTTGGACTCAATCTCTGGATAAAAAAAACAAAGGACAGACATTACTTGATGTGAGGGAGACTCACAGTGACAGCAGTCAGGGTTTACCCAGCATTAACATCTCAGAGGGAACAGGGGTATAAAGCAGCATTCATGGATGAACTAGACCAGTGTTTCTCAATCTTTTGAATGCCAGGGGCCGGCTAGCTACTTTCCTTAAATTCTGTGGGCCGGTGGTAGGACTGGTGGTAGAAATACATCCTCCCCCACCCACTCTTTAATGTCATGAGTCAGCCTGGCAGCTGGTCTGTGTTATTTTAAGGAGGTAACTAGTCAATGTCATACCTTGTTTTGGGAAACAGTTGCTCTTAAAGTCCCTCTCCTTCTCCCCCAACCAGCCAACAGTATTGTCCACGAGGGGGGGGGGGGGGAGAACCCTCGCTCCCTCCCTCCCAGCCAGTCAGCAACTCTACTAAAATTACGGCCTCCTCTACCCCCATGGACTTTTTTTTTTTTTTTCACAGTTGGGGCCAGTTCTGATCTCAGAGAGGGAGCAGCTGCAGCTGAATGTTAAAGAGTTGATGTGAGGCCGCGTCAGTGCCTGCTCCGCTCTCAGGCCCTGCAGTGGCCCCGATTCCCTCCTAGATGTATAGAGCACAGCAGATGCGGACTCAGACTCATCCTGGCTCATTAACATTTAGCTGTAGCTGCTTAACCGCCTAGTGTTTGAGCCTCAGAACAGGCCTAACTGGAAGAAAAAAAAAAGGGCTACAGAGCAGGGTGGAGGGTGGGATTTAGGCAGCGGAAGAAGACCGAAGTCTCATCTGCATACTGTTCCCAGCAGCTCCTGGGAGAGGACCTCCAGAGGCCGTAGCGAGCGATCCAGGCTTCAATCTCCACAGCCCCAGCTTCCAAAGGCCCCTTTCCTTCTCTATAAAATCTGTAGCAAATTACTCCTATTAAATGTAAAATAAAAAAAAATATAAAAGCAAATAAAACCAAATAAGGTATTGCAAGTTAAATGGACAGACTACATAAGGAGGTTTGATGGTGCATGCTTCTGGTCCTCTTCTGGAATTTAATTCAAAACAAGAGGCAATTGTTATGGTTGTGAGGTGTTGGAGTGGATTCTTGGGTACTGCGACGATGGCCACTCCCACGGGGAGGAGCCCCGTGAGGAACTGAAATACCAGGCTAGACTCTTATACACACAGGCACAGAGAAGTAGTTTTATTGTACAGCACGGTGACACTGCCCAGGAAGCGGACAGCAGTGGAAGATAGCTCCAGCAGTGGTAGTCCAGGGATCCTCAGCCGAGAGGACCCGTCTCACTCTAGAGTTGCTGGAGACAGCGTGGTGGAAGAGGAACAGGTCCCGGATGTAGAGCGCGGAAGCTGTAGGTGAGATAGACTGATAGGTTAGTACTCACTGAAGCAGAAGCTGTATCGTTGGAGTCCTGGCAGGCAGAAGTTGTAGAGTGGCAGGCACCAGGTTAGGGAGAGCAGGCCCTCGAGGAGCGAGTACCTGGTATCCCAGGATAGGCACCTGAAAGAAAGCAGAAGGGCCCCCGAGGAGTGGGTACCCAAGTTAAAGTAGAATTACCCCGAAGGGCGGAGAGAGCCTCCTGCGGTAGCTGGGAAGTGGCAGAGCAGCTTAGACCGGAGCTATTCCAATCCTTGCTAACTCAGTTTGTTAGCAAACGAAGGGCAGGCTAAATACCCGGATGTCGTGATGTCACTTGGAGGGGACGCCCCCCGAGGTTCCCGCCATGACGTGGATATAGACGTGGATGGCGTGCATGCGCGCACCCTAGAGGCCCTCAGGAAAAACATGGCGAACGCCGTCGCCGATCCGGGGATGCCGGGGAGAGCGGCATGAAGACGCGGCGGCAGCCATCTTCCCAAGGCTTGAGGAGAGAGAAGGAAGAAAGGCGAGGCACAGAGGTCGAAGCCATCAGAGACCGGCGGATGCAACAGCAATAAGATGGGTAACTAGGAAGATATAGGTAGATTAAGTGTAGTGTTTGAGGGGTTATGGCCAGACAAATATAAAATAAATGTATACAGTAAAAGTACTTTAGGTTACGTTTACATTCCTGCTCCCTTAGAAATTTTAATCTATAGAAACATAGAAATGACTGCAGAAGGCGGCCAAACGGCCCATCCAGTCTGCTCAGCAAGCTTCGCACTTTTTTTTTTCTCTCTCATACTTATTTGTTTCTCTTGGCCCTTAGTAACCTATTTGGTTCTATTTCCCTTCCACCCCCACCACTAATGTAGAGAGCAGTGTTGGAACTGCCTCTAAGTGAAATAGCGTAATTAGTTAGGAGTATTAAGCATGGGTGTAGCTTGCTTATTGCGGTGGTTATCTGTTTATCCAGACTATGTAATTCAGTCCTTGTTGGCTGTTGCCTGAATATAGATCCACCTTTCTTCATTCTCCCCTGCCGTTGAAGCAGAGAGCGATGCTGGCTTTGCATTGAAAGTGAAGTATCAGTCTTGCTCCCCTGCTGTTGAACCTGATAACAAAACAAAATTAAGATGCAGGAAGTAGTCCAGCAGTGGGAGGGAGGCTTCCCAGTCTTTTGCACTGAGTGCCACGTGTATGATTATCTCCCAGCTGGCGAGAGGTTTGTGTTTGGGAACGAGGTGCAAGGAGCTCCTAGCTCTCAGAGAACGAGTGATCTCTGGAGGCTGGAGTGGCAGACCTGCAGGCGCTAAGGGAGACAGAGAGGAGAAAAATAACCCTTGCTGTAGTTAGACGATGTTAGGTTCCATATTAGGAGCTACCACCCAGGAAAAAGATCTAAGCATCATAGTGGATATAATACATTGAAATCGTTGGCTCAGTGTGCTGCAGCAGTCCAAAAAGCAAACAGAATGTTAGGAATTATTAGGAAGGGAATGGTTAATAAAACAGAAAATGTCATAATGCCTCTGTATCCCTCCATGGTGAAACCACACCTCGAATACCGTGTACAATTCTGGTCGCCGCATCTCAAATAAGATATAGTTGTGATGGAGAAGGTACAGAAAAGGGCAACCAAAATGATAAAGGGGATGGAACAGCTCCCCTATGAGGAAAGGCTGAAGAGGTTAGGACTGTTCAGCTTGGAGAAGAGATGGCTGAGGGGGGATATGATAGAGGTCTTTAAGATCATGAGAGGTCTTGAACGAGTAGAGGTGACTCGATTATTTACACTTTCGGATAATAGAAGGACTAGGGGGCATTCCATGAAGTTAGCAAGTAGCACATTTAAGACTAATCGGAGAAAATTCTTTTTCACTGAACGCACAATAAAGCTCTGGAATTTGTTGCCAGAGGATGTGGTTAGTGAGGTTAGTGTAGCTGGGTTCAAAAAAGGTTTGGAAAAGTTCTTGGAGGAGAAGTCCATTAATGGCTATTAATCAATTATACTTAGGGAATAGCCACTGCTATTAATTGCATCAGTAGCATGGGATCTTCTTAGTGTTTGGGTAATTGCCAGGTTCTTGTGGCCTGGATTGGCCACTGTTGGAAACAGGATGCTGGGCTTGATGGACCCTTGGTCTGACCCAGCATGGCAATTTCTTATGTTCTTATATTCTTATCTTCAGGGATGTAGTGGAGAAGTCCCACCTCCAATCTGGTAGCCCCTGTGCTGCCTTGGAGGAGAAAGGTCACCCTGAAGGAGAGCATCACTTTGATGAGGAGGAAACAATCCTGTAGCTAGGACCTGTCCTCAAGGTGATGTAGCATCCTCTCGCAGCGAGGTAGGTCTCTAGGAGGGAAGGGTTAGAACAACCATTGTAATTGGCAATTCGATTATTAGGAAGGTTGATAGCTGGGTGGCTGGTGGATGTGAGGATTGATCGGTAATTTGCCTGCCTGGTGCAAAGGTGGCGGACCTCACACATCACATAGATAGGGGTTTTAGACAGTGCTGGGGAGGAGCCATCTGTCTTGGTACATGTGGGTATCAATGACATAGGAAAGTGGAGGAGGGAGGTTCTGGAAGCCAAATTTAGGATTTTAGGTAGAAAGCTGAAATCTGGAGCCTCCAGGGTGGCATTCTCTGAAATGCTTCCTGTTCCACGTGCAGGACCCCAGAGGCAGGCAGAGCTCCAGAGTTTCAATGCGTGAATGAGATGATGGTGCAGGGAAGAGGATTTTAGGATTTTAGGAACTGAGCATATTTAGGAACTGAGCATATTTTGGAGAAGGGGGCCTTTTCTGAAAGGATTCACTCCGCTTTATCCAGAGGGAAGCAGGCTGCTGGCACTGTTAACCCGCGATTGAACGCATCGAAAATGCGCGTCCAACCCCCCCGAACCTAATAGCCCCCGCAACATGCAAAAGCATGTTGCGGGGGCTATTAGGTATGTGCACGGGATACAGAAAGTAAAATGTGCAGCCAAGCCGCACATTTTACTTTCAGAAATTAGCGCCGACCCAAAGGTAGGGACTAATTTCTCCGGGCACCAGGAAAGTGCACAGAAAAGCAGTAAAAACTGCTTTTCTATGCACCCTCTGACTTAATATCATGGTGATATTAAGTCGGAGGTCCCAAAAGTTAAAAAAAATTGGAAAAAAAAAATTGAAATAGGCCCACGGCTTGAAAACCGGATGCCAGCAAAATTGAGCGTCGGCTGTCAAACCCTCTTTAGTCTTTCCTCATAGGGGAGCTGTTCCATCCCCTTTATCATTTCGGTTGCCCTTCTCTGTACCTTCTCCATCGCAATTATATCTTTTTTGAGATGCAGCGACCAGAATTGTACACAGTACTCAAGGTGCGGTCTCACCATGGAGTGATACAGAGGCATTATGTCATTTTCTGTTTTATTCACCATTCCCTTTCTAATAATTCCTAACATTCTGTTTGCTTATTGGAGATATCCATGAGACGTTATTGAGAAATTCGCTAGGCCTATGATATTCACCTTTGCTTACTATTGGAGGACAATTCTAATGATAACACGGAGAGACCAAATCATGGTTCCTCAATCTGCAGCACAGGAAGAACGTTTTTTCCGACCCTCCATGCCTGCCCTGTTCACGGGTCAGATCCAGCCCACCTGTCTTCCTGCATTTCAGCCCAAACTGCCCGGGCCGTCAGAAGGGGCAGGTGGCAAACTGGGAAGCTGGAGAGGCTATAAGGCCATCTTGCTGCAGCCACAATAAGAAAGTGCCTCCTAGGTGGTGGAAGGATACCAAGACCTCTCCGTGACCCCCAGCAGTGTGCCATAACTTCAGAGTGGGAGACAAACCCCACTGCCACAGACTGCCCCGGTGATCCTCAGCCTCAGTCTTGATGGCCCTCCCCCTCCTCCTCTCCCACTGCTCTGATCCTCTTCCTTCCTGGGAAAGTGGCAGCGACTCCAGGGAGAAGGGGAGAAGGGAGAGGAGCAGCCACTACCCTCTAGAGACCTGGATTACTGAACGAGGTGTCTGTGAAAGGCCGGCCTGCCCAAAACTCTCCTGTCCCTGTGGTTGCAGCTCAGGCCCCAGCTCTCGCCTGTTACAAGCTGAGCCTCCACCGCTCCGGGGCGTTCAGTGGGGCTCTGTTGGGTCTCCCTGCCCCTGGTTATGCAGAAGGAGTGTGCACGGAGGCCTCTGGCTCCCTTGGCCTCCCGGACTGTAGGATGGGGGGGTTTGCAAGTGAGAGAGGGGACAGGAGAGATTAAAGAAAGGGAGGCAGAGGTGGTGAGCAGAGAGGGGACTGTGTGAGAAGGGAAGTATATGTGGTGGTTGAGTGTGAGAGTGAGCGCCCCATGTACACAACCATCCCCCCCATCTCCCAGCCTCCCTGCCACGTCCTTGGGAACCCTGCCTTCTGCATCCTCCCTTCCCACATCACCAAGGGGGGTTGGACTGGTTTGGCGTCCACCTCGAAGGGGAAAGGACTACATCCAATCCTTTTGCTGATGTGCAACGCTGGGGGAGAGGGGAGGCGGAGGACAGGCCTGTGACAGATCACCTCGTCCCTTCCCCCCACATATGCCCCTCTGAGGGAGTGAGGGGTGGAGGGGGTGAATGACAGAGTGGAGTGTGTGTGTGGGGGGGCGCACACTCTCCCTCTCGAGCCCTCTCCCTACAGTCCCCACCATCTTGCTCAGCAAACACTCCTTCAAGGGGCGTTTCCCCCACTCCCCCCCAATAAAATCCAACCCTCTCTGTGATTTTTTTTTTTATTTATATTTTAAGCATATGATTACAAATAACTTGAGCATTGCATATCGTACATATGATATAAACATTGCAAACATGTCGAACAAATAAATATGCAAATATACAAGAATATGCGTAGTGTGTCTTTTCTTTATTCCCCCATTCCCCCCCCCCCCTTCCCCTCCCACCCGGAGGACCTTACCCAAGAGCTGTAACTTATATAGCGAAAAAACAAATGAGACTGATTAAGTGACCAACTATCTAGCCATTAGATCTAAAGTAGACCACACCATGACTGCAATGGGGTACATATCCAAGGTCAGAGGTTGATATATGTGGTCAGTAGGCCAATTGTGCAAGGGTTACATGGAACTTAATGTTAGGTAACAAGTAAAGGGAGGCAATTGTCCTATAAATACCCATGTACACTTTAGTAAGAATCTGATATCAATTAAAGACATAACTGGTTCTTCATGGGCCTGAAGTAGGCAGCAGAGTAGCCGCCTGTATCTCCCTCCATCGCTCAAAACTGGACCATTGGAGCTGATGCTTTTTCAAACATTTCCGTTTGACGGCAGTCAAATGGTTGAGATAACAAACTTTAGTTAAACGTTGAATCACCCGAGCTCGTGAAGGTATCTCCTTTTGCCGCCAAAGGGCTGCAATTTCTGCCCTGCCAGCTTGGATAATCTGCTGTATTACGTAAATATTCTGTTCATGTAACACAGAAGGGTAAATGTTCAGGAGAAATATTTTCGGATGCATGGGTACTTGTACCTGCATAATATCAGAAATAAGGTTACTAATCATCGCCCAGAAACCCTGGATAGGGATACAATCCCACCAGATGTGCAGAAAGGTGCCCTCAACTCCGCATCCCCTCCAACACCTATCGGTTAACGATGGGTAAAATTTATGCAATTTAGCTGGAGTTAAGTACCACCTATACAACATTTTATAATTTTGTTCCATAATGGTAGCAGAAATCATCCCTTTCCTAGCAGCATTATAACAGTCTGTCCACTCCTGTGAGGTAAGCTTATGGCCTATATCTTTTTCCCATTGTACAATATGTGAGAGTGGAGTCTCCAAATCCCTATTAAGTAAGGTGTAAATCTTGGAAAGAGATTTCTTAATGTTGTCTGCATGGTCGCAGAAGCCTTCAAAAAGTGATTTGCCTCTATTGAGGTCAAGTCTAATTGTTTGCTGTGATAAATAATGTTTAAGTTGTATATAAAAATACTGATCAGATTTTGGGATATGAAACTCCTCTGCGAGCTCCGTAAATTCTTTAATTTTCCCCCGGGCCCACACATGTTCAATAGCAGTACAGCCTAGAGATTCCCATCTCTGGAGATGCCTGGTGTAAATGCCTTATTATGAAAAATAGAGGATTTATGATAGATGATCCTATCTCCTACAATATCACCCTTCCATTTGTCCCAGGTGCGTAGAGTATGAGCAATGGAAGGAGCAACTTGTGACGGCAATGCTCTCGCTTGGGAGGGTAACCAGGTAAATACTTTTGGGTGAATACCATCCAGACTATCCTTTTCGAGTTGTACCCAGCGCTTATGAGCGCCTGCCATATGCCAATCTATAATATAACGCAATTGCGCGGCTATATAGTAGTATTGTAAGCAAGGTACACCTAAACCTCCCCTATCCCTGTGTAACTGTAGGACCCGGCCACAAACCCGAGGAGGCCGTCTCCTCCACAGAAAACGATACAAATGTCTTTGCCATAATCTAAGATCTACCTGAGGAATCGGTATCGGGAGGGTTTGAAATAAGTAACAGAGCCGTGGGAGAACATTCATTTTAAGGGTAGAGATCCTGCCCAACCATGAGAGTTCTATTCGTTCCCAATTCTGTAAATCAGCCTTAATATTGTGCCCTACAGGGTCGTAATTTAAAGTATATAGGTCATCCAGATCTGCCCCAATTCGCACGCCCAAGTATTTGAGGGATCGCTTGACTAATTTGAAAGGAAAAAGTTGCTGTATTTTCTGCACCTCGGTAGAACTTAGGGAAATATTAAGTATTTCTGATTTGTCCATATTCAGTTTGTACCCCGAAACCCCACTAAACCGATTCAAAGCTCTTACTAGGTGTGGTAGCGAGTCCAGAGGTTTTGCTACCGTAAAGAGCACATCGTCTGCAAATAGAGAAAGTTTGTACTCTTGAGCTCCCAGTTGGACCCCCTTTATCTCCCCTTCCCTTCTTTATGATCTCAGCTAATGGCTCTAAATAAAGAGCAAACAGTAGTGGAGAGAGAGGACAACCCTGCCTAGTTCCTCTTTCAATCAGGAATAAGGGCGAGTAGCCCCCATTTACTTTTATACAGGCGTTTGGGTTAGCGTATAGTTTCCGGATCAAAGCTGAAAAGTTGCCTCCCAGACCCATTCTATGTAAAACTGAAAATAGAAACTCCCAGTGCACAAGATCAAACGCTTTTTCTGCGTCTACGATGAACAAAATTAGGGGTTGTAAGTTTGAACGTGCATGCCATATCAAATCAATGACCCTCCTAACATTGTCCCCTGCCAACCGCCCAGGTACAAATCCTGTTTGGTCTGGGTGAATTATGGATGGTGCTATATGCCCTAAACGTGTGGCCAAAATCTTCGCTAATAACTTCAGATCTAGATTGATTAAAGATATAGGTCTATATGATCCACACAAAGTGGTATCCCGCCCCGGTTTGGCTAGTATGGTGATCCCCGCTCTGTTAGTGTCCGTAGTGATTTCCCCTCCCACCAGTAAATTATTAAAGGCCGCAGCTAACAGGGGAGCGACCGTGGAAGCCAAGGATTTATAAAAGCTTGCCGTGAATCCATCAATTCCCGGAGACTTTCCCACCTTTAAGCCTGCAATCGCCTTAGAAACTTCCTCTTCAGAAATAGGTTTATTTAAATAATGTTGCTGTTTTTGATCCGCCTGTGTTAGAGAAATGTCCTCAAGATATGAGTCTATGTCTACCTGGGAAATCTCCTCCTGCCGGGTATAAAGTTGTTGGTAAAACTGTATAAACCTCTGACGTATTTTATCCGTATCAGTAAGCATCTCTCCAGTTTCGGATTTAATTTTTAAAATTTGATTCTGGGTGGCTCGGGCTTTGAGCCTACGGGCCAGAAGTCTCCCAGCTTTGTTTCCTCCCTCGAAGAATTCTTGCTTGGCCCTATCCATCTGGAAAGCAATCTCGCCCACTGATATATTTTGCAACTCTTCCCTCAACTCTTTTAGCCGATCTGCGAGGCCTGGTTCTCTTGTCCTCTTATGCCTAATTTCTATTTTACCTAATTTCTCCATTATCTCCATGCGTCTACTATTTCTAAGTTTCTGCAGGAAAGAGGCTCGCGAAATCAGTTTACCCCTGGCAACCGCCTTGAAACAGTCCCATGGCGTATTCGCAGAGACATCCCCTGTGTCATTCTCCTTAACATAGGTTTCCATTTCCCTCTGCAATTGTGCACTATATTCAGTGTCTGTGAGTAATACTGTCATTGAGACGCCAAAATCTCTCTCCTGATTGAGTTCCTAGTTTATGAAGTGCGATAGAGATAGCCGCGTGGTCGGACCACGCGATAGGGAGTATCTCTGAGCTTTTAGTCTTATTAGTAAGATCTCTGTCTACCAAAAAGTAATCTATGGGCGAATATGATTTATGCGTCTTTGAGTAAAAAGTATAATTACGATCTGCAGGGTGGTGAAGCCGCCACCCATCCAACAGATTCCACTCCCTCATGAGGGCTCTCAGCCCCTTCCTATGTCGACATGAGTAGCTCCCACCTCCCCCAGTGGAGTCCAAAAAAAGGGATATCTAGTTAAATTGAAATCTCCTCCAATCAGGAGGGAGCCCTCCACCCATTGCTGAAGGGTACGAGAAAAGACTTTCAAGGAAAGGGCCCTGACCACCTGTATTGGGCGCATAAACATTTACAGCCGAGAAAATGTGTTGTCCTAATTTAAACTTAACCAAACTATATCTACCCTCGGTATCTCGTATAACAGAGAACAATATCTACTGCTAAGTCTTCAGAGAATAATATCCCCACACCCCCATATTTATGTCCCACAGTCGCCGCAGCGTAAAACTGAGATGGAAACTGCTGGGACACCATCAATTTCTCCCATTTCTTTCGGAGATGAGTCTCCTGGCAGAGTAGTATTTGTACCTTCTCCCTGACTGCATCTTGCAGGAATTGCTTCCTTTTTGTGAAAGGAGTTCAACCCCTTAACGTTCCAAGATAATAGACGTATGTCCCCCATCAGGGTATTAGACTCCCCGTTCCTACAACGCACACTATTGACCCTGGTGTATGAAACTGTGTCACCCCTGCCTCCATTGCATAGCTAAAAAGTGTAACACAACGCGTCGCACATCCACTCTTCCATCTGAGGTCTCCCCCCTCCCCTAACCACCACCCCCACACACCCTTCCCTCCTCCAATTAGGACTCTCCCACATTGGGAGGACTAACGCCATAACAGTCCGGTCCAGCGTCCCCAAGCCGCTCCCCTCCCCTCCTTGTAAACATTCTATCTAGAACATGGTAACATTTACAAAACCTGAACTATAACCTGCTCCCAGCCTCCAAGGCCCCCAAGGGAACACTTTTATAATGAAAATACTGCAAATGATGAAACCCAGTAAATAGTGTCTCAACTCAACGAAAGAACTGCAATCTCCAGTTATCCCACTCTGGCAAGATGATATCTAAGACCAGCGAAAGGTCTGAAAAAAAGGTCTCACGACACAGCGTCTCTGAAGGCTCCTTGTCTCCTGACTGCCGGCGAAGTCGCTTGCCTCCATGCGTAACTCTCTGCCATTTCTGTGATGCTCCCGGCTGGTGACCTCCATCTCGGTGGCGATCAGTACCTGGTTGAAGTTTCATAAGGCCAGCTGCTTGAAGTAGTTTTTGGCTGCTTCCTCCACGGTTCTCACTCTGGAGGAGACACCCTGTACTGCGAATTGAAGTCCAAATGGGAATAGCCACTTGTATCTGTAGTTTCCTTCTCTTAATATCTGAAGCACTTCACGGAACTCCCTCCGTTTCTTAATCGTAATGGGAGAAAGGTCTTGAAAAATCTCCACTTTGGCTCCATGCCACTGAAAGTCCTCCATTTGTCTGGCTTGTTGCAGGATCTTTTCTTTTTGTGCATAGCTGTGAAAGCACACCACGATATCTCTTGGTAAATTGCCCCTGGGTTTGGATAGGGCTCTATGTGCTCTGTCTAATTTGATCTCTGGGACTGTGCCCTCTATACACAGAGGATGTAGCAACTGGTCACATATGTCCTTGATAACTCTGTCACAGTCCTGGAATCCTTCACCTTCAGGTATTCCCCTAAATCTAAGGTTTCCCCTTCTGGAACGGTTTTCCAGATCCTCCAACCAGCAAGATTGATCATTTAAGCCTTTGGTTAGTTGCTCCATTTCTTTTTGTACGCCTAAAAGTGCTGAGCCCTGCTCCTCCGCCTGGGTTTCCACCCGTTCCCCCAGGCCAGCAAAGTCACGCCGGAGATCTGCAGCTATTTGCTGTATCTCACTTTTTAAGTTCCCCATCCCCTCTTTAAGCTCTCCAAACCATATTTGGAAGTCAGCACGAGTTATACTAGACTCCCCAGCTGACCTGAGTGTGTCTCCGTTCTCGGAGACCGATGGGGAATCGCCAGAGTCTTCGGGTTCCACGTGGTCGGCCATGTTGGTTTTTAGGAGATCCGCCGCTGCTGTGAACGAAAATTGCTTCAGGTCGGTGATTTTTTTTTTCCACAGCCATCGGGGGTGCCTGCTTGGTATAAACAGCAATTTCGCCGGGTTTTGATGAAGTTTGGGAGTGGATGTTCACCGATATCGCATCTGGTGGTGGAGGAGCTCGGGCTTCAGGCAGCCATCTCGGCGGGTGACGTCACTTCCTCCCTCCCCTCTCTGTGATTTTAAATTCCCTGTACGCTTCTTCACATGAAAAGTTTGGGCAACTCTGGACTAAAACAACAAAGATTCTCTGGGCAGGTAAGACAGGTAACCCCAGCCCAACCGTAAAGATACTCTGGGGGGATCCTGTCTTGCCTGCCCATCTGGTCAGACTGCGGCGGTCTCTAGGATCAGTCTTTGGGTCACTGTGTATGATGCTGAGACTTGGCCCTTACCTTAGGCCAATCAGATTTAACGACTGCAATGGGGGCTCTGATGACCTCAGGACTGGACGACTGCAACGTTGTGAACACTGGGGAAGGACGAGCGATTCCAAATACCGGGGTAAGAGTTTTCTCAAATTATCAGTTCAGGGGCAGCTTTAGCTTCACTGGCTCTCAATCCATTTCCAGGCCCAATGTTAAGCATTCATTTTCACTTTGAAAGCTTTAAGAAGGGGATTTTATAACAGCTTGCACACTTATGCAGGTAAAGTTCTCTTTGGAAAATTTTCAGGGTTGTCCCGGTGCGTGCAGGCACCTACGTGCATCAAGCTACACCTGCCCCTGCATAGGAGAAACGATCTGCGAGTACAGTAACACAGCTACACTTTATAAAAGCAAATGCATGCATGAAAATTCTTACTCTGCAACCCCGGGACATCCCTTGCTGCATCCCCATACCCTCTAGGGAGAGAAAAACATGCAAGATCCCTCGTTGATTTTCAGAGCACCACTCACAAGTCCTAAATGGGCCAGGACTAGACCAGCTTAGACAACAATTGGTTTTAAGTAGTCCAGCTCATACTATGAGATTAAGACAAGTGGCCCTCCCTCATACCCCTTCTTTTTCCAATGTTATTGGAATACCAGGCCAAGAAAAGACTACGTAGTGAGTGATTATTTTAAGTCCCTGGATTGTGAAGAATGAGTTATTTTGACAGACTTTTAATTGAGGATATTTTAGTGGCCTGGTCTGGGTACATACTCTTCTTAATCTTTGACTTTTGACGGCTTTTCTAACATGCATTTAGTTACTGGTTTACGTGGTCTTCTCTTTTTCTCTACACCTTTCAGTAATTTTGACCTGTCCCCTATCTCCGTCCCATCCCCAGAGCTGTCTCCTTCTCTCTCCCTGCCCCCTTCTGCTCTCTCTTGTCATTGATGTCATCCATTCTTTTCTCTCTCAAGCTTTCATTTGGAGAAATATAATGGATAAAGGCTTTGTTTACTATAACCTTTTATTCAGTTTATAATGAAATAATATTCTATTCCTTCCCTTCCGAAAGTAACTTAATAAAAAAAGAAAATTCCTTTACCCAGTGATCTGAGGGTCTGATAATTCTCCTTCATCACCTCCTTGTAAAGCTCCTTCTGCCATTCTTCTAAACCCTCCCACTCCTCCTGGGAGAAACGGACAGCGACGTCCTCAAAGGTTACTGGGTCCTGAAACACAAACCAGAAACATCAGGAGACCTCCCAGCGCTGGGGCTCAGTGGAGCAGGGGGAGGGTTTCCTGTGTATATAAATCACAGTCACAGAATGCACAGTTCCAGAGCAGGACTATAGCAGGTAGAAACCAGTTACA
Organism: Rhinatrema bivittatum; assembly: GCF_901001135.1. NCBI lineage: Eukaryota > Metazoa > Chordata > Amphibia > Gymnophiona > Rhinatrematidae > Rhinatrema > Rhinatrema bivittatum. Next base: position 34,993,468 of record NC_042616.1, on the reverse strand, counting down.
CACAGAACCCAGGTTATAAAATCTCTCTCTTTAAGTGCCTTTTCTGCACCCCAGGTTTGCTCGGGGTTCCTCTGCAGCTCCCCAGGATAGAGCACTACAGTTTAGTAGTGGGGGTATACTACCATCCTCCAGACCAAATGAAGGAAATGTATGCTGAGAGCAAATGAGCTGAGAAAGTGAGGACACAATAATAAATTACCCAATCATCAATTGCAAGAATGTCTCCTCTGCTTCTTGGAGCAGTTGGTCTGAAAGCCCAGGAGGGAAGGCGTAATGGAATTCGTCTGGGTCTGGCCAACTCCAGATTAACTGAATGAATCCACAGCAACAGGCCTTAGAGCACCTTGTATCACACCCATAAGATAAGACTAACTGCCAATGCTTGCAAAATATATAAGAGGAACTGCTAAGAGAATAAACAGCTCCAAGGAACGAGGAAGAAGCTATGGATGTATCCCGGGTAGTTCAAACCTACCAAATGAAATAACTGAACTAGATTTCCGAGAGAAAGCCCCCCCTCCAGTGGCTTACTCTCAGCTCTATCACGGACACACATAAAAGCGGACAGTGCTGCCACTTTTCAGAACATTTGCTATCCTGAACTTCCAGAAGCGACAGATTTCCTTGGGCCCTTCAGATCAGTAAACAGTGTAAGCTTTTATTTATTCTGCTATATGACTTATTGTAATCGTTGCTGCTCCTTGTGACCCGGGCAAGTCACTTCATCCTCCATTGCCTCAGGTACAGACAGACTTGTAAGCCCTCTGGGGTAGGGAAATACCTACAGTATCTGAACGTAATCCGCTCTGAAGTGCCTGAAAGGCAGGATAAAGGTAAAAACATATAATAAATAAATTATTACATTACCACCATGGTATACATTATTAATCAAGCTCATAATAAACCAGCTGCTATTACCTGGAATCTCAACATGCAAGAGTATGTGTGAGAGTGTGTAACAGGGAGCTCTCATAAGGGATAAACTACAGCGAGGCTCCCCCGGGAGGAATAGTTGTGGTGAGCTCCTACCTGGGATAAACTGTCGGTGCCGAGGATGACCTGCAACACAAGGGGCTACCCTAAACCTGGCCCTCAAGTGGGGTGCAGGAAGTTACAGTGGTGGAGTCAGTGGGCAGCATCCACTGAATATCAAACACATATTGGAATAAAAGTCCTGAACAAAGCTGAATTTCAAGAAGAGGGCTTATGAAAGAATGAGGAAGCTGATTAGAAGGAAACCGAAGAGAATTGATCTAGATTTAAAGAAACTGGCTAAAATATTAGCAGATAGGTTGAAGTGGGCAGAAGACATACTCTGAACCAGGGAGGATGGCTTCCAATAACGTGCGGAAAATAACCGATATCGCGTGGTGGGCGCAACAGGAAAACATTTCTTCGCTGTTACTGCTGACGTGGAAAAAGCTTTCGATGTGGTACAGGGGCCCTTTCTTTTTTGCACTGTGGAAAAAACTGGTTCTGGTGGTGAATTTCTGACTCGGTTGCAAAAATCATACCGTTCGCCTCTGGCCTGCATTAAAGTTAAGGGGGGTTGCGCCAACAATTTCCCGGATGGGAGGGGAACTTGGCTATTTTCCTTGAACCTTTCGCTAATCAGATAAGAAGCAATTCCGACCATATCAGGATTTAGCTTAGGAAAAGAAACGTATGATCTATCTTTGTTCGCCGATGATATTCTTTTTAATTTTAATGGAGCCCCAGGGTGGAAAAGGAAATGGCTACCTTTAGTAAGGCTTCGGGGCTTAAACGTGATTGGGGCCAAGCAGAAATTCTGAATATAAGGTGTCCCGATAATTTGAAGCAGGCTCATCTTTTTTTTAAGTGGGCTTCTCATAAAATTAACTATCTGGGGGTAAAAGCAGAAGATTTATTTCCATTGAACTACCCGCCCCTTAATACATACAATTTGGAAGGCTCTCGAAAGGAGGGAGAGATCATCGCTCTCCTGGCTGGGAAGGCCTGCGGAAATACAAAAAAATGAAATGTTCTGCCTAGGACAGGATATTTATTCCAAACTCTGCCTACTGGCGTCCCTAACGGAATGCTGAAGGGATGGCAGACAAAGATGTTTTATTTTATCTGGAGAAGGAGAACTCCCCTCCGGCTGCGTAAAAGGATTCGGGCGGTCCTAGCGAGCCTCCTTTGGGCTGGTATTACGTGGCAGCAGACTGGCACAAAACAAAAGACATGAAACCTCGGGTGTCCACGGAACAGGCTTGGACGGGCACTGGGCCTCTATCGGCTTTATTACGGCAGCCACCCCGCACCTGGCACCCCTGGGCAGGGATGGCTCCGAGTACCGGGAGCATTTTAAATATACAGGAGAGGGGGATTAACGGGAGTGGGGGCAAGAGCGAGCACTTCTACTTGAAGGACTTATTTCCTGACACGGCGCTCTCTCCGGGGAGGATTCTGGCTGTTCACGCAGGCATTTCCTAACTCCAACATTATTTAATCTCCCATCAATCAACACGTTTCGCTAGTAATAACGTTAATAAATGTTATTTATTCAATGCTATCTATACTTATATATAATTATCTGATCTTCATTTTCCTTCTCACTCCAAGTTATTGATTTCCTTGTTATATGTAACTGCTTTTTCTGCACTATTGTTCAAATTGTAAAGTTTTATTATTATTACACCCCTGTTTCTTGTGAACCAGCATGATGGGACTATCGTCCTGAATGTTGGTATATAAAAAAACTTAAATAAATAAATAAATAAATAAATTTCAAGTTTGGAAATCTTGTGGAATTACTCAGATGAAGCACATCTGGGAATTGGGGAGGAAATGGTGTCTTTCAAAAAAACCACAGTCAAGGTATAATCTAAGGATGAATTCTTAGCTACATAACCGCGGCGCTCTTTGAAAATTAAAGGACAGAGCGCTCATCTTTCCCTGGGGAAGACCATGTTTGAAAGTACTTGTCAGCAAGCTGATAAAATGAGGGAGGCAGTATCCAAATCGTATGCGGTTCTGAATGCGAACTCAACTGATACCCCGACGCGTCTTAGGGCCCCGAGAAAAGGACTTGGGTCAGGCTGTGACGGAGGACAAATGGAGCTCGTCTTTTGAAAGGATACGTAAAGCTTCTACATCCATTCCCTTAGCCGCATAAGTTGGGGGCATTACAGGGTCAGGCAGGAGGCGTTTCGGGGAGCAGCAGAGTTGGCGGCATAAACTCTGCGGCTAACCTTGGCCGTGCCTTGAGAACGCGTCGCGTGCATCCCTAAACTGCCTGGCGAGGGCCGCCCTTTAGAAACGTGAGTCGACTCCATCGCTTCCCTCAGCCACCGCACAACTGCAGCCTTAGACGTGTCATTTCCCCTTCTTTGGACCCCGCCGCATTACAAAGAGGTGAAAGACTGTCCCTGGCTTCCCCCTCTAATGGAAGAGGAAGATGAGATTCTTCCGATCAGGGAAACCAGCGGGAGAGAAGAGCCCCCTGCAGAGGCCGCAATACGTGTGAATGCCCAGTGCAGCAATTCCAAAACCGATGCCATAGAACCCAGGACCTGAAAACGGTCCCAGACCCTGGGCACCGAAAGCTCTAGCAGAAGCCTAATCCGACGCTGCAATTCCAGCAATCTCTCTATCCAGGAGAAACATCCTCTCCACCAGCGCATTGAACTGGAGCTCCCAGATACCCCAGAGTTTGAAAGCGGACTGAATGGTTCTCTGTCAGGTTCACCACCCATCCTAGAGACCTTCAAGCGCATCGGTACCTTTTGTTCCGACTGTCGACAGAGATCATTTGGTTTTGCACGAATGAGCCAGTCCTCCAGATACGGATGCACCAACCCCCCCCCCCTCCTTTTGCAATGTGGCTGCCCCCACCACCCTCAACTTGGTGAAGGTTTGTGGAGCCGTGGCCAGCCAAAGGGAAGGGCTCGAAACCAAAAAACATTCCCTTAGGACCATGCACCTCAGGAATCTCTGGTGCTCCGGCCTGAGGCTATGTGCACATAGGCCTCTGTCAAGTCGAGAGATGCCAAGGACTCTCCCTTGCGTACCGCCGCTAAGACGGACCTCAGAGTTTCCATGCAGAAACAGGGATCCTTGAAAGACGCAGTTAAGCTTCTTAGAATCCAATATCTCTTGAACTGGATATAGGAGGGATAGAAACAGGACGCTTAACTTAAAATTGACCTCTGGCCACATTAAATGCGTTCAGGGTCTGAGCCAACAGACTCGGGCCATGCCGAGCACGTTCAGGGTCTGAGCCAACAAACCCAGCAAGACATCTTTGTGAAAAAAGAAAAAAAAATCTGAGCAGAGTCTGAAGAAGCTCTCAGTCATATACAATTTCTCCCTCTTCTAGAGGTGAGAAAGCCAATTCTCCCTCAGGATCCTCCGATGTCGCATGATCCACATCCCCTTGAACATGACCAGGGGCGGCCTCCCTGTGACATTTGCCCACCGTGACTGACAAAAGGGAGGCCCGAGCACGGGATCCCTACATACTGGTTGCTTCGCCTTCGCTGGGCGCCCCTGCAGAAAAGTCTGCAGGCCCTGGAGGAGGAGGAGGAGGATGCATCTATACCGGAGACCACAGGCCCAAACTTGCTCTCCAACCTATCTCTTGGGGAAGCTTCTGCCCTTGGGAACAAGGGAGGAGGAGAACTGACCATTGCCTCGCCTCCCACTCCAGAGACACCATAGGCCGAGGGGATGTCCCAACGTGGGCAAAAGCTATAGTAGTCAAATCACTTTGAGCCTGTAAACAGCGCGGACACAAACAAAGATAAGAGTGAGGATTAAATTACTATCAGATAGAAAGCCTCACAGACAGCAAGGGCGCTTGGACCTGTTCGTCCCCAGTGCTCAGCTCTCCTGAACTTCGGCTCTAGGCGGCCTCCTGCGCGCACGCTAATGTCACCCGGGCGTACATGCAAACTCCCTCCAGGACGCACGCAATTACGCGCTCAAGACCAGGTCACGGTTGTATGCACACAAGCACGTGCACAAATGTGCGCTCATGCAGGCCATGGTCGTATGCGCACAAGTTTAGGTTGTGCTCAGGTTTAGGTTGCAGTCTCAGCACACAAGTACCGGTGCAAATATGCGCGCCAATCTAAGTCGTGGCCTTACGCACACAAGTACCCACGCAAATACGCACTCTCTGTCGAATCACACCTGTGGGGAAGTTCACTCCGGCCTTCCCTGAGGGATGTTGGACCCAACACAGGAGGATTTAAGACGCAAACCCTTCCTCCAAAGTAGCCTGGGGAGAGAATAAGAGGGGGAAAGCCAGGTTAAGCGGAGTCTCCTATCTGGCCTGGGCATCCATGAGCAGTCCACCCTTCTCTGCCAGCTATAATCTCCCTAGATGAAGGCAACGCTCATTTATTGATTCCAGTTTCTCCCTATTGGAACAAGAATACCAGCTGGTTAGACATAGGTAGACAGGTAGCTAAAGTCAGAAAAAAACAAACCCTCAATCACCTTGCTGATGCAAGGTTCCTCAATCTTTTTGCACAATTACCAACCTCCACTCAAAGTGGATTGCCATATTTCATAACCTACATTCATTTGACAGCTCTTGAAATAATGATCTTAAGAGCCCCTTTAGGAAGGGGTCAACCGCTAATTTCCACGGGCAGCACCCTCCATTGCCTCCTTCCCAAGGAGAGGGGGAGAGGAGCGCTCCCGTGTGCCTGGCATCCGCCAGCTGCAGGCCGTAAGGCGTCTGTCCTTATAGGCCAGACTGTCGCCCTCCTGATGGCTCCTCTCCAATAGAGTGTGGGAGGGAATAGGGAGAGAGTGCCTGAAAATACATTCTTACAACCTCTACATAACTGTTTGTAGATGATATACATACATATATATATATCCACATATTTATTGATAGCCTCAATGAAACAGTACAGAAACTGCTGAGCCTGGTACATTTACCTTCCGGGGTTTGGAGGTTTAGTTCTTTCTATTACTCCTCAGATATCTCCCTACCCCTGGTGGGTAGGGAGATATCTGAGGTGGCCTTGAAGCCAAGCCAGGTTCCCAAAAATCAGCTGCAGCCAAGGCTACCAATCACCTGTTCAGGAGTGCAAGGCAGGTAGCGGCCCCTGCCCCCAGCTGCAAAGCCCAATAATTAGGGTTGCTATTCACTTGCTCCACCCCTAACTGGGCTTGCCTGCTGTTGCTGTGATCCAGTCATCAAGGAGATTCTCACAGCGGTGCCAATCAATGGCTTCAGACCCTGCAATGAGTCATTTTTTTCCAGGGTTTGTTTTTTCTTCACCAAATATGAGATTCTTTGCTGTGAAGTGAGAAGACAGACACTCCTGGGATCTGAACCCAGGATTCTCCTGTCTATTAGGGCTGGTGCTTTACACAACTAGCCACCACCCTGCTCCTTCCTGAGGCCCTCTGGTTCACCGGAATCAGTTATGAAACCAGCACTGGCCCTGCTGTCTCCCTACAGGGTGCCAGCATGAACTGGGGAGCGCACCCAGCCTTGCTTAAGCTATAGAGCATACATCATGCTAACAGAGGGTGAAGTGCCATGTACCCGGTCACGGGAGAAGCAAGAGGATTTGTGTAGACTTACATGCAGGGTTTTCCTTATCCCTCCCCCGCTCCTGCCTTACCAGGGAAACAGTGCCATAACTGACCATGTCACCCCCTCCACCAGGGGAAACCAGAGTCACGTGAGGCCTGTCGCCCCGGAAGCATCTGCTGCTCCTGCCACTGGGAACTCCCTGCCACTGCTCGCTCCTGGGCACCAGAACGCAAACTCCACCGAGCAGGTTCCACGGGAAGGGAAGGAGAGGCAGCCGTCAGTGCAGCCTTCCTTTTTCAGTGATTAAGCTCCATGAGACCCCGGTGAGCCAACCCTCCTGGTTGCTCTGAGGAAGGGAAAATCAGCTCTATGAGGACTGTTGTCAGTGGGGCCCCTCCCAGCCCCGGCTATCTTAGGGAAAGTGACCTTAGGAAGGCTGTTGCCCTGGAACCACGTTTCCATGTTTGCTCTGTGTAGCTCCAGCACCAATCCATACGTCTGCACATCTGCTGAGGCAGAGAAAAAAATTGGGGAGCTAAGGCAGCACCAGACTCTTATATGGGGAGGGACATCAGCATTGAGCTTTTTGTTCTCTGCCTCTGACTGCTGGTCAGAGGACATAACCCATTTGTCTAGACTGGTTTGGCAAGACAATAAGGAAGTCGCCAGGGCTGGATGGAATCCACCCAGAGTTCTAAATGAAGTGAAACTAGAAACTGCAGACAAACTTATTCTGATTTACAATCTGTCAGAAACAACTACTGTACCAGAGGACTGGAAGGTGGCCAATGTGACTCCAGGAGGGAACCAGAAAATTATAGACCTATAAGCCTAAGATCAATACCAGATACTATAGTGGAAGCAATTATCAAGAACAAAATCTTAAAAAACATAGAAGGAAATGGTCAAATTAGGAATAGTCAGCATGGGTTTTGGGAAGGCGAGTCATGTCTTATTCTTTGAAATGGTAACTAGGCATACCAAAGCTGGTGGATCAGTCAACCTAATATATCTGGACTTTAAAAAGGTATTTGAGAGATTATGCTGGAAACTTCTGGACTAGCCGGCAAAAATAAAGGTGGCAGTGATTCGGACTGAATGGCCAGTTCTGTGTACAGATCTAGTCACCCCATCTCAAAAAGAATGTGATAGAGCGTGAGGAGGTACAGAGAAGGGCAACCGGAATGGGGAGAGGATTGGAGTACATCTCAAACATTGAAAAGCTAAAACAAATTAGGGCTTTTTACCTTGATAAAGTGAAGATTGAGGCAGGACATGATAGAGGTCTACAAAATCATGAATGCAAAAGAACAAACCACAAGCTAGCAGCTGTTTATGCTGTCCTGGCAAGTACCCAAGAAGACACCAAGAAGATCCCATGGTAGTAATTTCAAGATGACCTCAAGAAATTATCGGGGGAATTTTAAATCCCCGGCACGCGCAAATCCCGGCAGATACGCGTGTGGCCGGGCTGCGCGCATTTTCTAAATAGCCCGACCATGCGCTTAACTGCTGGTACGTGCAGAAGAGAGAGGGTTTAAAAAGGGGCGGGCTAGGGGCCTGCCGGGACAGCACCTAATGGTGCTGTCCCGGCTGTCTCTGCAGGTAAGTTCTTCAACAAAAAAAATTAGGGTAGATAGCTAGGGTTTAGGGATCAGGGAAGAGAGGGGAAAAGGGAGGAAGGAAGGTTAGGGAACTGGGGATATTCCAATTGCATTGTGCACTTTTTAAGAAAATCCCCCCTTACGCACCACGTAAAATTGGGCGTGTAAGTTATAAAATCAACACATCTTTTAAAATCTACCCCTATTTCTTTAGTCCAAGGGGTGGCTAAACTGTGGAATCTGCTGTCCTAAAATGTTGTCACAGCATAGCACACAACTTCATGGAAAACATGAGCATAAACTGGTATTAGAGACTGGGTGGAGGCCAAGTGGCTTTGAAGGAGTCTGAACGCTTCAACCTGACAAAGGACTTCATGTACCAGAATTCCCTGCTTCATGACGGGTTTACTTACAGTCTGCAATACAGCTGTAATTAGGACATTGAGAAACTCTCTGTCAGCACATTGCACATTTTCATTTTTTTTTGGCTTCGCTGTTCTTATTCTCTGATAAGCTTTCACTGCTGTAACCTAGATTAGAACAATGGATGTATTATGTGGTGGGCTGTACTACTGCAGACCCGCGAATTCCTTTCCAGAACTGCAAGTCCCAGCAGCCTCTCCTGCAGAACATGGGAGAAGTTTCACGAAAGTTCCAGGGTGTCTAGGGAGGGGGTCAGTAGCCCCTTCAGCCGGAATATGCTCGCTCAGCAGTTGTAAAATGTTTATTCAGCAAAACCAGAACGCATGTGTGAAAGATAAGAACTGTAAAGTGTATAAGGGTTTGCTCCGAAGGGGGCGTGGCATGCAGTTGTACTGAGCCTTTGTCTTAGCTGCATCTTGCTAGCAATAAAAGTCTATCTTTGCGGATCAGTTGTCTGGACCTCCTTACTGATTAAAAACAGACGGTTACATTTGGCGAGCCAGCCAGGAGGTGCCGGGGACGCTATTTTAGCCCCCCAGCTGGTCCGGTGGTTTGGTGGCGGAGCGATCCCCCAGACTTACTTGGTGAGTGGCCACCGCTGAGTTCAGCGATCAGGTTTCTGAGGGGACCGTTCCACAAGGAACTTCTTGAGACCTCTGGGCTGGTGATTCGAAAAGAAGGCTTTCTTCGCGATCGAGAGAACGTTTCAGGCAAGTATACTTTTATCTGCACGGGAATAAGAAACAGGGGAACCTGAATTAGAAACCAGATACAGCTAAATTACCAGCCGATCTTGAAATGGATCGAGGGGGCGTTGATCAAACCCCACAGCGTGGTTAGTAGGAGCTCCCCCTCCGAAGACCTCGTTACTGAAAACCTGAATTGGAATTTCGGAAATTTTTGAATTTTGGGAATCAGAAAGAAATCTTGGGAATAGGTTTCTTGTTGTGTGAAAGAGAGTGAATGGCCTCGCAGTTCTAGTCGGGGCAATTGTGACCCTTTGTGTCTGACGGATACGGACCCCTTACCTATCCGTCTTCCCTTCCCTCCTTTGTCTGTGAACTCTATCCTAATGGGAGGGAGCGGGTCGACTCCGTTAAAAGTCATGACGGAACACTATAGCGAAGTGTTCGATGAACATAAATGTACAAAACCCGGAATGATTCAACGATGCACCCATAAATGGCCCGGTTTCTGTGTAAATTGGCCTCCTACAGGAACTTTTAATTTCCAAACGGCCACACGGGTCCATAAAATAGTCATACGAGAAGGGAACCCGGGTTGCCCTGGGGAACCGGAAGTCCCCAGTGTCTGTCTGTCTGTAAGGTACCTGAAAAAAAAAAAAAAAAAATTCTACTGTGGTAGATCGGTTAGACAAATTTCTTTTTGTGATCAAATGCATTATTTCTTTTGATAACTGCTATCTGTGAATTGCAAGCACATGTACCAGGGATTTTTTTAATTGTTTTAATTGTTTTAAACCCTAATAAGAAGAGATTTTGGTTTACAGATGCTGCACAAGACTACTATACAACAAATTAATTTACAATGTTAAGTTAAAATACTGATTTGATTACTGAGAATGCATTTACTGGTGTTGAAGTTTAGAACTTGATGGCAGTTAAGGGTTAACGGCAGAGATAATTACAGGAGAGAGGCGGGGATCGAGCCAGAGAGAAAAAAAAAAAAAAAAAAAAGGACATTTGGCTAGCCTGGGTGAATGAAAATTGTTTCGTTTGTTTTAACAGAACATTATTGAAAGTTAGTTCATGGTGTGCGTATGTGAATAACGATAGACTTGTGGTATGTTAATTAAAAGAAAGGAAGATTGTAGCTCCGAGTTTCTGCTGATTAAATTTATTCTCCAAGGTCCTTGCTAAAACTGTCTGTAATCTGACAAAGGATTGCTACTTGCAAAGAAATACCAGAACCAAGGGTCCCTTACAAATCATTTAGTGCCTTATGATGCGGGCTATTTTTAAGACATTTTATAGCAGCAAATTCATTGCGCCTTCACTCGATACATCCACAGTGGCAGGCGCAAGATAAGGATTATTGGAAGTTGTGGGCAAGAAAAGGGGCCACTATGCAAGATTAGGAACAAGAGCAAATATGAGTCGGCCCAAATGATAAAGTAGTAGCACACACATATATATATATATATATTGCAATTATGTTCTTTTACCACTGGTGGGGGCTGGGCTCTGGCTATTACCATATGTTCTTAGTGTTTGCAATGTAATTGGTACAAGGCTTCCAAGGGTTTGATCATCACTCCTGCACACCTAAAGCGCCCCCCCTGGATCCTTGCCTGCAGATCCAGGTTGACTTTATTGAATTAACCCAATGCCAAACTTACAAGTATGAAGGAAGCAATGTTTTGCAGCTTCTCAGCCTCGTCAGAATTGATTTGCCTCCAGGCGCAGGTCACCTATTCAATTCCCAGATGGACTGTGATCTTTTCATCGTATTTTGAGATGTATGGGAACAAGGATCAGGAAGAGAAGAAAAGGGGCCCGTCCCTGCAACCAGGAACTTAATAATAGACCTGACATCCGAAAGAACCTGCAGAAGGCCGAAGGCTTTGAGGGCATGAGCCTCAGCCAGTTAAAAGCTATAGCAGACCGAGTATGTGGAAATAGAGAAGTGGAAGAGAAAAGAGAGAAGCAAGTAGAGACATGAAGGAGAAAGTGACTGTTAGCCGCCGCTCTCGAGGACACGCGGACGGGAAGGAGCCAAGACAATGGCAGACCGCGAAGAGGAGGGGGAACAAGACCCCCCCCCCTTTTGGGAAAGAATCAGTGTGCGTACTACAAAAATGAAGGCCATTGGAAGAGAGACTGTGAAGAATGGCAAAAGAAATACGGGAGCCCTGCAGTGAATACTAACGACAAAAATGGACCTGCACCGACACAAAGGGGCCGAGGAGGAAGGAGATTGGACAACCCCCACTGGCAGATGGCGGGGGAGGCGACAAGGAGCATACAGCCTGAAGAGATCGGGAGGGAAGAATCCCCACTGACCCTCTGGTGGAGATCCATGAGGTAACACAACAAAAATCAGGGGCCTGTTGGACTCAAAGGCCAACGATCTGTCATGACTGCACCAATCGGCCCCCCCGACGAAAGAGACTGTTTTTATAGTGGGTGCCTCAGGTCAGGTACTCACTGCCCCTCTGCAGAAAGAATGAAGTATACAAGTAGGCGGGACTATGGTATCCCTTATCGGATGGAACCTGCTGTGTAAGCCTCAGACCACATTGAGATTTCAACCAACAGGGGAAGTTAAAGCCTCCTTCGGGGACCATCCAGTGATACTCATCTGTCCCCTCCAAGAAGAATGGAGACTACATCTTCCCATAGTCGAACGAACCATCGAACATCGAGATGAAAACAACACCCCTCTTAACGAACAGCGCAGACAACTGATGGATAGTGTACCCCAAGTATGGTCCGAGCAGAACCCGGGAGGAATAGCTATCGACGCTACCCCCATATGGATAGAGATGAAACAGAATGCACAGGTGATCAATCAACCTCAATACCCCATTCCATACATGGCCAGAGAAGGAATTGAAGTACACCTGCAGAGATTGTATGATTTGGGAATTCTCCGGCGAATCCGATCTGCTTGGAACACTCCTCTACTGCCCGTAAAGAAACCCGGTTCTTCTGATTACCGACCTGTACAAGATTTACGGAAAGTGAATAATCAAGTAGCAGATCTAGTAGCCCTCGTACCAAATCCATACTCAATCTTGGCTCAAGTTTCCCCTACCTCCAAGTGGTACAGTGTCATTGACCTCAAAGATGCTTTCTTCTCCGTTCCAGTAGCAGAAGAATGCCAGAAGATCTTTGCCTTCACATGGGAAAATGCACAAACTGGAATCAAGCAGCAGTACACATGGACTCGCTTACCGCAAGGATTTAAGCACTCACCCACGATGTTCGGGGAGCAACTGGCAAAAGACTTGAAGATGTACCAAGTCACGTATGGGCCAGTAATACAGTATGTGGATGACCTTCTGTTGTTTCGTGAAACGTATCACGAATGTGCTATAGCCACACTCCACTTGTTAAAGACGTTGTACTCAAAAGGATACCGTGCAAGTAAAAAGAAGGTGCAAATTTGTGAATTGGAAGTAGAATACCTGGGATTCCAAATCCGGGAAGGTACCCGTTGCCTTGGAATATCCCGTACCAGTTCAATACGAGGTCAACCTGTACCCACTTGCAAGAAAGAGCTCCGAGCGTTCCTTGGAGCTGCAGGATACTGTAGGCTGTGGATTGCTAACTACGCTGTTATCGCCCAGTCCCTGTACGACAAGCTGCGGGGAAAGGAGGCAGAATCTCAGCCTTTTCAGTGGGAAACCCATGAGCTGACAAGCTTACAACAACTGAAAGATGCCTTGATTGAACAACCTGCTCTAGGATTGCCAGATGTAATGAAACCATTCCATCTATTCGTCGATGAAAAGAAAGGCATGGCCATTGGGGTATTGACTCAAACTCTAGGCTCATGGGAAAGACCTGTTGCATATCTGTCAAAAGGAATGGACAATGTTGCAAAAGGATGGCCTGGTTGCCTTCAAAGCATTGCGGCTGCATGCTTACTAATTCCAGAAGCAGTCAAGTTGACATTTGGACAAACTTTGCAAGTAACAACTCCTCATACTATTCAGGGACTGCTCGAAACACATGGACCAAAGTGGATGACCAACTCACGTCTTGTAAAGTACCAAGCCTTACTATGTGAAACTCCTGAAATTCAAATACAAGACAGTAAAAACTTAAACCCAGCCACTCTAATGCCAGCACCTGAACCAGTAAGCCATGATTGTGAAGAAGTCATGGCTACAGTACACTCCAGTCGACCTGATTTAAGAGATCAGCCTTGGCAAGGCGCATGGACCTTATTTACAGATGGAAGTAGTCAGGTAAAGGATGGAGTACGAGTGGCTGGCTATGCAGTAGTAACTGAAGATGATATCATTGAAGCTGGACCCTTGCCTTCAGGAACGTCTGCACAAAAAGCTGAATTAATTGCCCTTACTCGAGCTCTTCAGTTGGCAGAAGGGAAAACTGTAAATATTTATACAGACTCTAAATATGCCTTCTTAACCATCCAAGTACACGGAGCATTGTACAAGGAACGAGGATTTCTCAATGCCGAAGGAAAACAATTGGCAAATGCGCCAGAGATCCATGAACTGTTAAGGTCCGTATGGCTACCACACAAAGTGGCCGTAATGCATTGCAAAGCACACTCTGGAAAATCTGATCCTATCGCTCGGGGAAACCAGAAAGCTGATTCTGCCGCCAAAGCAGGAGCCCAAGACCCTTATCAAACAAAAATGACCATATGTCCCCTCTTGCAGTTTCCAACTGAAGTACCCACCTACTCAGCCGAAGAAAACGACTGGGCAAAAGCTGAAAATTTCCATCAACAGAATGGGTGGTGGATCATATCAGACGGACGATATGGATACCTGATACTATTGCGTGGACAATAGTAAGAGAAGCACACTGTCATACACACCTGGGACGTGATTCATTGGCAAAACTACTGCAAAAACATACTATATAAACCGAATCACACAATTGACTAAACATGCAATTAATCAATGTGTTACGTGTGCAAGAAATAATCCTCGCAATGGACCTGGTCCTGCACCGGGACACGTTCTCCGGGGAACTATACCATTTCAAGTCTGTCAAATTGATTTCACCCACATGACCCCTGCACAAGGTTACAAAGCCATGCTGGTGGCAGTATGCACCTACACCGGATGGATTGAAGCTGTGCCTACGCGAACAGAAACTGCAAAGGAAGTCGTTTCCCTCTTATTGAACCAAATCTTACCACGATATGGATTACCAAGGCAGATCAACTCAGACAACGGCCCAGCTTTTACAAGCGAGGCAACTCAATACCTCACCAAAATATTGGGCCTCAAATGGCATCTCCATTGCACATGGAGACCTCAAAGTAGCGGGACTGTTGAACGAGCTAACAGAACTTTGAAAAGTCAATTAGCCAAGCTATGTCAAGAAACAAGAACCAAATGGCCCAAAATGCTACCATTGGCATTGCTCAACATCAGATGCACTCCACGACAATCAGGACTAACCCCTTATGAAATGATGTACGCAAGACCGCCACCGTTGCCCTCTTTCCCCGAATCCTTACAAGTCCAAGGGGAAATGTCACTCAGCAACCAAATGAAAGGACTCTACAATACTGTGGAAGCAATTCGCAAATATACCTGTGAGACAGAGCCACTAATCTTAATCAATCCTATCCATAAATTCCAGGTGGATGACTCTGTGTGGATCAAGGAATGGGACGAATCAGACTTCCTTAAACCTCGATGGAAGGGACCATTCACTGTGCTGTTAACCACACCCTCCGCTCTCAAAGTATCCGGTTGTCCCACCTGGATCCACTGGACCCGAGTTAAACCAGCCACCGAAACTTGGCAGGTCTCCAAGACCGGTGACAGCACCCTGCGCTTTACTAGAAATACAGCAAAGGTCAACCTACTATAGAAACTAATGCAGTCACAGAAATACTAATAACCTGTTTGTTTCTTTCTTCTCTCGCAGGCATCAAAAGCATATGATCTCAATGCTCTGGAAGTGGGTTATCAGTACCCTCCTGGTAACCGCTCTAACTATCATATGCCCTTCTAACCTTTCCAATTGTTGTTTGCAGATCGATGATAAGAGTAAAGTCATCGAAGAAATCACAGACCGTATGGTGCGGTTGGCTCATGTTCCGGTACAATCCTGGTCCGGAGCCTTGGATTGGACAGCTTCATTACCTTCCTGGCTTACATCTATTCCTGGGTTCAGGGAACTTTTATTCCCTTTATTATTTTTCTTACTATCCTGTGCACTCCTCCCTATGTGTTTCCCTCTTTTCCTCAGGAGCCTTTCGTCTATGATGGAGAAGATCGCTGATCGACGAGCAGCAGCCCAAATTATGATGCTGAACCAGTACGCTTCAATTTCTTCGCTACCCTTCAGTGATTCTTCAGACTCAGAAGATGAATCTTCAGTTTACTATGACACTAATTTTTAATTTGAAACATACGGCCACCTTGTTTGCTCAGGTGAAGTCCGGCTACAAAGGGGGGTGGAGCCAATAGGGCCCATCCGTCTCAAACCGGTGAAGACACCATCGACCTGGCAAACAATTTAGGGCCCTACTCAGTATTATGGTACTAATTATTTTCTTGTCATTTCAGTTACTTCACATATGAAGGTGATACTTACGCCTTCTTACCGAAGTTGAAGTATCAAAGGGGGGAATGAAGGAGTCTGAACGCTTCAACCTGACAAAGGACTTCATGTACCAGAATTCCCTGCTTCATGACGGGTTTACTTACAGTCTGCAATACAGCTGTAATTAGGACATTGAGAAACTCTCTGTCAGCACATTGCACATTTTCATTTTTTTTTGGCTTCGCTGTTCTTATTCTCTGATAAGCTTTCACTGCTGTAACCTAGATTAGAACAATGGATGTATTATGTGATGGGCTGTATTACTGCAGACTCGCAAATTCCTTTCCAGAACTGCAAGTCCCAGCAGCCTCTCCTGCAGAACATGGGAGAAGTTTCACGAAAGTTCCAGGGTGTCTAGGGAGGGGGTCAGTAGCCCCTTCAGCCGGAATATGCTCGCTCAGCAGTTGTAAAATGTTTATTCAGCAAAACCAGAACGCATGTGTGAAAGATAAGAACTGTAAAGTGTATAAGGGTTTGCTCCGAAGGGGGCGTGGCATGCAGTTGTACTGAGCCTTTGTCTTAGCTGCATCTTGCTAGCAATAAAAGTCTATCTTTGCGGATCAGTTGTCTGGACCTCCTTACTGATTAAAAACAGACGGTTACAGCTTCACAGTTTTATAGATCTACAGGGAATACTTAGTTGAACTCTAGTTTTCATCTGGTGATTCTGGGGACACTGCTGGAGACAGCGTGCAGGGCTGGATGGAGAAATGCTCTGACCCGTCTGGCATTTATTTTCTTACTGTTTATATAGAGCGAGCAGGAAGCTGGGGGCAATCTCCTACCTGAGCAGAAGCTCCTGCAGGCATTTTCCTCTCTGCTTTTGCTGCTTTCGGAATTAGAAATTAATTGGGCTGGGGAAGAGCTGTTTGCCTCTTGCTCTTACAGGTAAAGAGGAAAGCTGAGAATCAGAGCTTCAGAGCTCGAAGGGAGCGAGGCTCTTCTTCCGGGATCTGACTTTCAACCGTTGCACATGAGCAGGACAGCTCCACCTCCAGCTCGGCGCAGACTGATGACATCACACTGGAGGCGGGGAGAGATTTACAGAGTGATGACATCACGCTGGAGAATGGGGGGAGATGTACACTGAGAGCACAGTGATGACATCATACCAGAAGAAGAGCTTTAGCACACGCAGACTGATGACATCACAGAGGATGTTTTACGTTGTAGCAGGAGTTTCTTTTTCTCAGAGGTCGCAAGGAGATGATCTTCCTAGAATATTTGTTTTCTTTATTACAACGTAATGGCCAAGTTGATTACTCCAGTTTATTAAGGACTTGCCAGCAGAGTTCCTAAGGTTCAGCAAGTTTTGAGATTTTTAGTTCATTCTCTCCCTCCCCCACACTGCCCTAAAAGAAAAATCCCTTATTTACCCTGCTGAGTGCAGGGCTGGAGGAGAAGGGCAGATATCAGCTTCCCCCCCAGGCTTGACCCAGCCCAGCTTGCACAGAAATCCTCATCAAACTTTAAAGAAACAGGTTTTCAGCTTTTCTGGCTGTGCTTACATTTCTCTCTGCAATGTTTGCACTGGGTCATCTTTTCATGTTAAAACTGCCATTTCCATATCCGAAATAGCAGAAAAACTTGTCACCAATTACAGAGTGAAATTAGAAGAGCGATGGCCGGCAAGAGCAATGGTCCAGACCGGTATCATGCTGATTTCTGTAATAAATGGATAGATTTACTTATCCTTTCCATATTGGAATTATTAAATGTTTTACAACTCAATCCGTCTTCTGTAATTTGTTTCATATTATACACAAAATGAAAGGGGACAAGCAAGATGGGGGATCTTATAGGTCTATTTCTTTTTTATTATTATTTTTTATTTATGAATTATCAAAACAAAAATCAAGACAAAGTCTTCAAATGGCATAGAGGAATTGAAGACACAAATATATAGAGGCCTATTTCTTTAATTAACACTGATAATAAAATTCTGGCTAAGGTCTTATAGCTTCATCTCAAAGACATCAAGATTTATGAAGGGAAGGTAGTCTGTATATAATATTAGGAGGTTATTTAACATTCTTCATATTACCAAATTACTTAAGGTTATTACCTTGGATGCCAATAAAGTGCTATGATAGGGTGCTATGGCCTTCCTTGTTAAGAGTTTCTATAGAGTTTGGGTTTCCAGAAGAGTTTAACTGTTGGATTACTGCGATTTACTGTGAAAGGTGGTGGTATTGGGCGCGCTACTGTCTACGACAAAGTTTCTTACCTTATCGCCACCAGCATAGACACCGCGGAGTCCGCCTCCTTGCCACTCCAACTCCTCCCCTCGCCGCCCCCAGCATGCTATCGCACACGAAAAGGGATTTTTTCGCGTACGATAACAGCTTATCACATGCGATAAGTGTTTGAAAATGACCCCCTTAGAGCTCCTATCATGGTGAATGGACGTTTATTAGAAAGCTTTTTTAATTTTTTTAATTTTTAATTTATTGCAATTTAACAATTTCACAATCAAGTACATCCTTGAAAGAACAGAAATTATATGGCATAGGCAATTTAAAGATATCTCAATCTTACATATATAGTATCTTCTAAGCAAGAACCGACAATAAAGACAAATGCCTTACTTAACCTTGTAAATAACGTATGTTATATAATTTCCTATATAACCTCTTGTGTAACGAGTGTTATATACAGGGTTATATAACAGTGTACACAACTTTGTATATAACGAATGTTTCGCTTAACTCTGTACATATCCTTTCCCCTTGTGTCATTGTTTTACTCCCCCCCCTGCCCCCACCTTTGTCACCCCCACCTGAATTCCTCCTTTCTAATTTAGCTAGCCTTGCTTTGTTATTGTGTTCCATTGTTTAATGTTCTTTGTAAAGGCAATGCCTATATATACTTTGGTTGTAAGTTACTTGTAAACCGACACGATGTGCAAACGGCTGTCGGTATATAAAACCGTTTAAATAAATAAAATAAAAATAAATATATCAAGCCATTATATATCAAAGTCCTCTAATGGGGGTATCCAATAACATATAGAAGGCTAAATTTTTTCAAATAATCAACAAACAAAAATAATTCTAGCTGACCCGACTGAGTGGAGTTACAATTTTCTCATTTATAAAGAACATCACAACTTCTAAGGAGTCTCCAAATCACGTCCATCGACAACACTTTTATCAGTTATAAATTTTGTACGCTGAGATTTATTTTATTTAACATTTTTATATATCGACATTCGTTCGGAACATCACATCAGTTTCCATAGAACTAGCAATGCAGTGTAATAAAGCTTTACAATGAACGATTTTAAACAGGGGGTGAGGGGGGGTAATTAAAACTATGACATGGGAATTATAACAAGCAACAACAAAGAACTAGTAATGCAACAACAAAGAACTAGTAATGCAGCGTAACAAAGCTTTACAACGAACAAGTTTGAAACAGGGGGGTGTGGGGAGAGGTATTTAAAACTATGACATGGTAATTATAACAAGCAACAACAAGTTATTGAAACTATAACCGAGGGGATTATAGAAAGCAGATAGCAAATTATAGTAGGCAGAAAGTAAGTTGGGAAAGATGTAAAAGGTGATTCAGGTCAGTCACATCAATCAATCACAGGAAAATAATGGGATAAGCAAGTCATAACAATTACAAAGATCAAAAAGGTTGCATAAAGAGCATCAAATTACTAATTAACAGGGACTGGGAGTATTTACAGAATAGTGAATCACTAATTACAGGGGCGGGGGCTATTTACAGTTTAGTGAAAAGTGATAGGTTGAAATTGGGGCAGGAAGGTAGGGCAAATAGCTCACATAAGATCGGAAAGTCACTTATAGCAGGGAGAATCTATTTAAGATTGTGACCGGAGAGAGGGAGAGAAAGTGGGTTACGTGTTGTTTCTGTAGACTTGTATGAACAGCCATGTTTTGAGTCTTTGTTTGAATTTTTTGGGGCATGCTTCTTGTCGTAGATCAGGGGGCATGGTATTCCGTAATATGGGTCCAGCAATAGATATGAAGCATTCTTTTGTAGACGTAAGGTGGGTGAGTTTGGATGATTGAGTTTGTAGTGTTGCTAAGTATTGTGATCTAGTGGGTCTGTTGGTGGGGCGGAATAGAAGTGAGTCGTTAAATCAATGTATGTTGGGATTGTGAAGCGCTTTGTGAATGAGGGAGAGTGTCTTGTATTTAATTCTGGCAGAAATTGGGAGCCAGTGAAGTTGTTTGAGGATGGGGGTGATATGCTCTTCTTTGTGTGTACCGGTCAGGATGCGTGCAGCAGCGTTTTGGAGCATTTGTAGAGGAGCTAGAGTGATTTTGGGGAGGCCTAGGAGGATGCTGTTGGAGTAGTCAATTTTGGATAGAATGATGGATTGAAGTACAGAGCAGAAGTAATTTGGGTGCAGTAGGGGTTTGAGCTTTTTAGAGTGTTCAGCTTGAAATAACATTCTTTTAGAGTGGAGTTGATACATTTTTTCAAGTAGAGATGGGTGTCAAGGGTGACGCCTAGATCACGTAAGTGAGGGGAGAAGTTGAAAGTGGGCAGGCGAGTGTTGGTTGGGATGATATTAATAGAGTTGTGTTGGGGGCAATGATCATAAGTTCTGTCTTGTTAGTGTTGAGGGCAAGATGGAACTTGGTAAGGAGGTTGTTGACGGCCGACAGGGCAGAATCCCACGTCTCGAGGGCTTAATGTATGGAATCTTTGATGGGAATAACTATTTGCACATCATCTGCGTATATGAAATGTGGAAGAGAGAGCTCTCAGAGGAAGTGGCAAAGGGGCAGTAGGTAAATGTTGAAAAGGGTAGAGGAGAGAGAGGAACCTTGAGGTACACCTCGAGTTATGTTAATTGCCTTGGATTCGCTGGTGCCTATTTTGACTTTGTAATTCCTGTTGCTTAGGAAGGATTTAAACTAGAGCAGTGGGATTCCAGAGATGCCTAATTCAGATAGCCATTTGATTAGCAAGTTGTGGCTAATGGTATCGAAGGCTGAGGAAATGTCGAGCATGACCAGTATGTACGAATGTCCTTTGTCTAGACCTTTCAGGAGATAGTCAGTAAGGGAAGTCAGAAGTGTCTCTGTGCTACGATGTTTGCGAAATCCATGTTGAGATGCAAAGAGAAGGTGGTGTTGTTCTAGGTAGTCTGTTAGTTGATGGTTAACAATTTTTTCAAGGACTTTTGCTAAGAATGGGAGATTGGATTGGGATGGTAGTTGGCCAGGTTCGTCGAGTCAAGTTTGGGTTTTTTAAGTATTGGTTTGACAATGGCTTGTTTGAGGGGGGAAGGCACAATTCCAAGGGTGATGGAGCTATTGATAATGTTGGCTAAGGGTTTGGCAATTATATTAGGGATGGAAAGGAGGGATTTAGAAGGGATTGTGTGTGATGGGTGTGTGGATGATCTCATTTTTTATAGAATGGCTTCTATTTCAGTGGAGGCAGTGGTCTCAAAGATGTTTAGTTCGGCGTTGTGGGTTTTAGTGGGAGCTTTAATAGGGGATGTAGCTGTGGGGAATCGTGTTGTGAGTTTTGATATTTTATTGTCAAAGTATTTTGCCAGTTCTTCGCATTTTATTTTGGCTTCCTCATTTGGGATAGAGGTTGTTGAGGTTTTGGTGAGGTCGGCCACAAATGAAAAGAGGGCTTTGGGATTAAATTGTAGGTCATGGATTCTTAGCGCATAGAAGTCTCTTTTGGTTTTAAGAATATTTTCACAGTAGGAGTGTAGGAGGGATTTGTATTTCGCTAATTGGGTGGGTGAGGGTTCCTTGCGCCATTTCTTTTCTTGTGTTCTCAGATTGTGTTTCAGAGTTTTTAATTCTGAGGTGTACCAGGACTTTTTTGGTGTTGTGTGCAGGATTTATTTCTTTTGTTCTTAAGGGGCAGATCTTATTGGCAGTGTTGCAGATAAGGTGGTTCCAAGATGAAAGAGCAGATTCTGTATTGGTTAAGTCAAGTTTTTCAAGCTGGTCAGAGAGAGCATCTATAAGCTCATCTTTGGTGTAAGTTTTTCTAAAGTGGATGGAAGTTTTTGTGTTTGACCTGGGTGCATTGCTTTTTATAGAGCAGGAGGTGCGGATGAGAAAGTGATCGGACCAAGGGATGGGGGTGTAGGATTGGGGGGGGGGGGGGTCAGGAAGGATTAAGGAGTTTGTAAAGATTAGGTCAAGGGAGTGACCTGCTTTGTGCGTGGGACTAGTTATGATCTGTTGGAATCCCATGGCATGGAGAGAGGCTAAGATTGTTTCACAGGTGTATGATAGGGGAATGGCGTCTACATGCAGATTAAAGTCTGATGGCTGAAAGAAAATTAAAGTCTGATGGTTGAAAGAAAATGTATTTTACATCCTGATATATAATAAAACATTTACAAGGGAACCTCAAAGTAAATGAGGCTTCCATTTGAAGTATTTTAGGTCTCATAATTAGAAACTTTCTTCTTTTTTGGGTATCCCTAGATACATCAGGAAATATCTGAACATTCAGTTGAAAAAATCTTTCTTTACGATTCCTAAAATATATTAATACCCATTCCCTGTTAGTATCAAGTAAAAAGCAAACAATCTTAGTGGCGGGTTGGGCAGATAGTGAGTCCGAAGACTCTAATATTTCAGATACGTTCAAAGGTGTTAATACTTGAAAATCCTGTCCTTCCTTAGGATTTATCTTCCACGAAGGTACACAGTAAATTTTCGTCAGTGGTGGGAGTGCTTGCTGAGGAATTTTTAGAACTTCCACTGCATACTTAATCCACATCTCCTTAGCTGAGGTTAGTGGCATTTTCAGAAAGTTAATCAGTCTTAAATTTTTTCCACGTAGCTGGTTTTCTAGATTTTCCATTCTTCTAGTCAAATATTGATTTTCCCTTATTAAGGTTGTATGTTGCTCATTCAATTTCACTGTATCTTGGCTAATACAATCTAATGCCCAATCCCGCTTTATATCTTCCTCTTGTATCTTTTTAACTTGAAATTCAATATCCAACACTTTTTTTGTTAAGGGCTTCAGCTGAGATGTTAAGTTACTATTAAGAATTACCAGAGTTTCCCAAAGTGCCTCTAACGAAAAGACCAAAGGTCTTACCAGTGGTAGTGATTTCGCTTCAGACTCTGAAGAATCTGGCAAAGTGCTGTCGATATCGGCATGGAACTGGGACAGTCCTTCCTCTGTGATTTCTCCAGAGACGCTGCTGCTAGTGGCTTCAGCCGCAGTGAGCTTCGAAGTTGGTCCCGGGACTCCTATGTCGCTGACCTCATCAGGGAGCGACAGGATAGCCGTCGAAGTGGCTGTTCTCACTACCGCGGGCTTCTCCGGAGGTGTTCTTTGCACCGGGGACGGTGAGGTTATCGAGTCAAGAAGAGAGTCCGATGTCCCCATGCCTTCTTGGCCCTCGTCTAGTGACTGCTTCTCACCTGGGTAAGTAGCTCCACACATAATGAGAGCGTCCAGCGGGCCGACCACCCGACTTGCTGGGAGAGCTTCCGAAGCCAACCTCTCCCAGGCCCGGCGTTTATGGCCTGAATGAGGCATTAATGCTTGAAGAAAAGAAAAATTACACAAGGAAAATAGAGAGACGCTCAGCTCAGCCAGGTCAGACCGCCATCTTGGCTCCCCCAGCATGTCCCATCAGAAAGCTTTTTGATATCTAGTGGTACGTACCATGGTTTCCCTCTCTCTCCGCTGTTTTTTGGTTCTACCTATAGAACCCCTAGTTCAGGAAGTAAGGGCAAGTATTGGGATCAGAGGGGGTAAGGGTGAATGGGGTTAAAAATAAGATTTCTAGATTACACTGAGGAGGTCTTGATCTATTTAACATATCTTAATAGGTTGTCCTCCTAGCCTGATGCACTTACTAACCGAATTTGAAAGGTTGTCTGGATAACAATTGAATCACACTAAATCTGAAATTCTCCCTTTTAGTTCAGTTAATAAATTTCCTGAATGCTTTGGTGGACTCCAACTTGGAGCTGGAGGATTTATATATTTGGGAGTTTGTGTTTTCCCTGATTTGTGGGATCTTTTTAAACTTAATTATACTCCTATGATTGCAAAAACTTGTCAGGATTTAAAGGATTGGCCTGATTTTTTTTCTCCCTTGTTCTGGCTGTATCAATTTGGTTAAAATGTGCAGACTACCCAAGCTCTTATATTTGTTTAACATGTCCCCTATGATCTACCACCCAATACTTTAACCTAAGGGGCAAGTGGTATGGGTCTGCCGGACCTGCACTGTTATTATTGGGCTACAAGGTCATCTTGTATGCGGGAATGGTTTAACCCCGATTCTGCTGGTTTTTGGATTCAGTTTGAAGGAGCTCAGACTGAGGGCACTGAACTCCCATTATTCTTGAATTTTTAAAGTCCTAAAGGCTCAAGAATGGCAGCCTTTGCCAGCACCCGAGGAACTCTGGACACACATCGCGACAGACTTCGTTGTTGATCTGCCTCTTTCCAGCGGAAATAACACTATATGGGTACCGGTAGACCACTTCTCGAAGATGGCGCACTTCGTGGCATTGCCAGGATTACTATCAGCCCCAGAATTGGCTAAGTTGTTCATTCAGCATATTTTCCTCCTCCACGGTATACCCAAGCACATCCTGTCAGATAGAGGTGTGCAATTCACAGCCAAGTTCTGGCGAGCTCTTTGCAAGAGGTTGGACATTTCTCTAGATCTAACGTCAGCATACCACCCTCAATCGAATGGTCAAACCGAAAGAAAAAATAGAACTCTCAAGCAATTCTTACACTCATACGTCAACTCAAGACAGAATGATTGGGCAGAACTACTTCCATGTGTTACGAGCGCGCGCGGTGAGCCCTTGGGCCACAGCAGGACTCAAGGAGGAGCCCCAAGCCACACCGTGGGAGGTGAGCTGAGCAGGCTTGGTGAGCCAGGCAGGCAGGCAGGAACAGAAGCAGGGAGTCCGACCCTCAGCCGGACCTGCATGCCCATGGTAGCCAACACGGGGAAGTTGACTAATGAACGGTCCTCCGACTGTTCCCGGCCCTTTCGGACCTGCCGCAGGGAACGGCAATGGGCAGCAGGCCGGACAGAGGTGAGGGCAGACAGAGTCCTTACACTGAGGACGTGAGACGAGGGCTGAAGCAGACATCCAAGAGAGGCTGAAGCAAGACGTTGGAGACATCAGGGCAAGGGCTGAAGCGAGACGTAGAAAAGATCCAGGCGAGCGGGAACTCCGATGCTGGGATACTGACATCCGAAGCCCCTTCGGCTGGCAGAAGCTCAAGAGCCCGTGGGACGAATCCCTCCTGTTGGCCACTCCAGGGCCCAACAGGACAGAAGGCTCAGGAACCAGACAAGGACGTAGGTCAAGGCAGAGACACGAAGACATCCGGGCAAGGGCTGAAGCAAAACATGTAGACAAGGCTGGACGGAAACATGGCACTGTCCATCAGGGCGCCCTACTCAGCCCACCTGTGGGACTGAGTCGCGGACCACCCTGTCCCAGACGCGCCCTTCACAGCCCAGGAAGGCTGGTCACGGACCACGCTGAGAAGAAGGGTGCGGGGAAGGCCCAGGCGAACAGGAACTCCGATGCTGGGATACTGACATCCGAAGCCCTACGGCTGGCAGGAACAGGAGCATACATCTAGGCAGAGACACAGGACAGGAACCCATCAAGGCATAGGCGAAACCGGGGGACCTGGATCGGCAAAGTTACAGACGACTGTAGAGCCCGATCCGAAGGCCCTTTGCAAGTGAACAGAAAGTCCTTAAATACTGGAGGTAGAAGGCAACTCCCTGGGAGGAGCTTGCCAGGACCGCCCACCGCTGGTCCTATAACTGGGGAAGAGAGCTGCGGGCCAGCCCCTAGAAGAAGGGCGTCGCCAGACAGGAAGTCCAAATGCAGAGGCATGCAAGCCACAGGCACAGCTAGGCCTCTCAGGCCCTGGAGCAAGTCCCGTATGGAACGTAGGCGAGGCCCTGGCTTCAGAGCGGCCTCTGGAGGAAGGTAAGAGACCTCCTGTAGCGCAGCAGCAGGGGGGATCGCAACACCATGGGCTGAGTTTGCCCTAAACTCTCATGCTTCTGCTGCCACTGGATCTTCACCTTTCCAGATTGTATATGGCCATCAGCCACTACCACCTTTACCACTACCCTTGTCAGTATCATCTTCATAGTTGATGAAGTTCTTCAGCAGATGCCCAGGCCTCTGCTGAAGAACTTCATCAACTATGGAGACAGACCAAAGGCCTTCTGGAGATGGCAGAACAATGGGCCAAGAAATGTTATGATGCTCATCACAGAGCTGCACCTCAATTCCAACTGCGACACAAGGTCAGTACCAGATACATACATCTCAAATTGCCATCCGTCCGATTCGCTCCTCACTACATTGGCCCTTTTGCTGTCAAGCGCCGCCTGGGACCAGTAACATACAGCCTAAAGCTCCCTTCATCAATGAAGATACACAACGCCTTCCATGGATCACTTCTAAAATCACTCATCCTCTTCAAATTCTCCAAAAAGACTCCAGACCCACAGCCTCTTTCAGCTGAAGAGGACATCGCGTACACAGTTGATGGTATCTTGGACGTCTGGAAGAGAGGAAAGATTTGGGAATACCTCATATCTTGGGAAGGTTATGGACCTGAAGAGAATACCTGGGAGCGAGCCACTAACATCCTTGACAAGGATCTTCTTCGACAATTTCACTTAACTCATCCAAGAAAGCCAAAACCACCCGAAACGAGCCCTAAGAAGGGGGGTACGGCTGCAACCTCTGTTGCTCATCTCTCTTTTGCCTGCTCCAGTGATTTCAAGGATTCTTTTGGCCTAAGCCTGGAAACGCCGCTCTCCCTGGCATCCCTGGGACGGCATGGGCGAGCCCAGATGCCATCTTGATGACGGAGTTACCTAGGGCGCGCGCACATCAGCCTTTCTCTTATTTCATCATCCAGCAGCCAGTCATCCATCCTTCATCCAGCAGCTACTCATCCACCCTTCATCCAGCAGCCACTCATCCACCCTTCATCCAGCAGCCACTCATCCATCCTTCATCCAGCAGCCATTCATCCATCCTTCATCCAGCAGCTACTCATCCACCCTTCATCCAGCAGCCACTCATCCATCCTTCATCCAGCAGACACACTTCCGGATTTCAAACAAGGATCACAACCCCGACTCCCAATAAGGACACAACCCATCACACAAGCACCTCATCATGCACCCTATCCCTAAACCTACAATACCTTACACTCCCAAACTCACATCTAACAAACCCAGGATTCTAGGTCTCCGACAACAGAGATTGATTCCAATTATGATCTCCCCCATATCTCAAATGCTAGGATTAACACTATTCACGCTCACTCTATTTAACGCCCAATCTATCACCAAAAAACTCCACCTCCTCAACGACCACCTGACAGACAACAGCCCGGATATCTGCGCCATTACGGAAACATGTATCTGCGCCATTACGGAAACATGGCTCAAACCCACAGACACAGTTCTTTTAAACCAACTCCCCAATCATCTCTACGACTTTCATTCAATCCCCAGAATCAAAAAAAGGGGTGGAGGGATCCTGCTAGCCACAAAAAAGGGCCTTGGACTCGCACTTCAACTATCTACTACTATAAACAACACTGAAATTGCCTTTTTCAAATCGGACCATCTACAAATAGCCCTAGTCTACTCACCACCAGGAACCTTAGCCACAGACCCCTCACCTTTAATAGAATTCACAACAAAACATTTCAAGCAGGACAAACCAGCTATATTGATGGGAGATTTTAACATACATGTAAACAGCGCTCGTCCAACCAATAACTGCGACATACTTATCACAGCACTCAATCACCTTGGCTTCAATCAAATTGTCAAAGACCCCACGCACAAAGCGGGACACACCCTAGACTTAATATTTCTCAACAACGGCATAACTTTCAATAATAACCCTAAATGCGTCCCTGTCCCATGGTCTGACCACCACCTCATCTCTGCCGAACTTCATATCAAAGATCAGCCTCGTCCCATCTACCCAACTACCACTATACAATACAGGAAACCCTGCTCCATAGACAGTCTCAATAATCTGCTCTCTAAAGAACTTGACAGACTGGAACTCACAGACGCATCCTCAGCAATCAATTCCTGGCTCAAGATTACAAACGAGGTCGCAGACCTATCCTGCCCCTCCATCTCCAAATCCTTGAAATCACCCCAAACCAACAGACATCCATGGTACACTCCAACACTCAAAATCCTTAAACAAGAACTTCGGAAAAAAGAAAACAGTTGGCGCAAGTCCCCTTCCATCATCACAACCCTAAACTACAAATCCCACCTCAACTCATACAGACTAGCCATCCTCAAGGCCAAAAAAGACTTCTTTGCAAAAAAAATTCACAATTTCGCATTTGACTCTAAAGCCTTATTCTCATTTGTATCATCTTTAACTAAACCCTCTCCACCTATCATCCCAGACGAACAAGCAGCCAACAAAGCTTTGGAACTAGCAATCTACTTTGATAAAAAGATCACCAATCTCCTTAAGCCAATCTCTACCCAACAGCCAACACCAACACCCCTCAGCACCACACAACATAATAAAGGATACAGCCTATCATCGTTCGAGACCCCATCATCACTGGAAATTGAAACCATCCTCAACAAGCTTAAACCCTCATCGCATCCACTGGATACCATACCCTCCAACCTTCTACTATCAACTCCTAACACTATATCCAAAGCACTAGCAGATATCATCAACTGCTCTTTAACTCAAGGAAAGGTCCCAGATCAACTCAAAATAGCCATTCTGAAACCCTTATTAAAAAAACCTAACCTTTCCACGGCTGACCCCGCAAACTTCCGCCCCATCGCCAACCTTCCCCTTATCTCAAGAGTGATGGAAAGATTCGTCAACAAGCAACTGTCTGAATACCTAGAGGAGAACAATATACTCTCCCCTTTCCAGTTCGGCTTTAGGAAATCGCAAAACACAGAAGCCCTACTGGCATCGTTATCTGACACCGTACTCCTCAATCTTGAAAAAAACCAACCATACCTTCTCGCTCTTCTCGACCTATCTGCCGCATTCGACACAGTCAATCATGCCATCCTTCTCGAGCGGCTATCCGATATAGGAATTCAAGGAGAGGCTCATAGCTGGTTTCAATCGTTTCTGGAGAATAGATTCTATAAAGTCAAGATCAACAACGAAGAATCACCTCCCATTAAATCAATCCGAGGAGTACCACAAGGATCATCTCTCTCCCCTACCCTTTTTAATATCTACCTGCTCCCACTCTGCCACCTACTCTCCAACCTTAAGCTAAAGCATTATATTTTCGCTGATGACATTCAGATACTCCTCCCCATCACAGAATCACTACAAAAAACATGGGCACATTGGAACAATTGCTTACAATCCATCAACACTCTGTTATCCAGCCTGAACCTCATACTCAACTCAAATAAAACAGAAATCCTCATCATCTCACCTGACGAAAAAAACCATACTCTCATCAACTCCCAAAGCGCATCTCAATTCGCAAAATCATCCATTAACCACTCCCCTTCCGTCAGAGACTTAGGGGTGCGTCTCGACAATCAATTCAACCTTAAATCCTTCGTCTCCAATACAACAAAAGAATGTTATTTTAAACTTCAAGTACTCAAAAATCTGAAACCTCTCCTCCACTTCAGTGACTTCCGTCTAGTAGTGCAGTCTATAATTCTATCCAAATTAGACTACTGCAACTCGCTCCTGTTAGGTCTACCGATCACAGCTACAAAACCCTTACAGATGGTGCAGAACGCTGCCGCGAGGTTACTCACCAACACAAATAAAAGAGCCCACATAACACCTATTCTCTACAGTCTGCACTGGCTACCCATAAAAGCCAGAATCACATTCAAGACATTATCAATGATCCACAAGGATATTACGGGCACCGCACACCTAAACCTAAACTCGCAACTCCGACCTCACACATCACAAAGACCTATCAGATTCAACTACAAAGGTTCCTTATACGCTCCCCCGATCAAAACTTCACGATCTAAATGAGCACTTTCCTCAGCTGGGCCCACCCTCTGGAACTCATTACCACCGGATCTACGCCAAGAAACCTGTCATATAACTTTTAAGAAAAATTTAAAAACGTGGCTCTTCCGGCAAGCATTTCCAGAATCGCAGGAACACTCTGACACGGGCCAAAGAGCAAAAGAGTAAAATTAGTTCACTACAAGTTCCATGACCACACCTCAAGTTCCACGACCGCCCACACCTCTTCAAGGCCCGATTACACCTCATCTGGACAACCCACTTACAACCCACTTGTAGTGAAAGCCACCTCATCTGGACAACCCACTTACAACACACCTGTAGGGAAAGCCTCCCGCGTGGATGCACTAATTCTTTAGTTCATGCATTACTGATATCTAAACTCATAAACATTGGTCACTGTTCAGCTCATCATTTATTTTTAGTTATCTCCACATGAATCCACATTATTTGACAGCCCACCTGTTTGACTGTTCCACTTGTGGATGCATTAATTCTTTAGCCCATGCATTACTCATAACCAGGCACATAAACTTTGGTCCCTGATACCTGTATATCCCAAATTAACACATCATTTATTCTTAGTTATTCTCTACATGTTTCACATATCATAACGAGTTACTGTTGTCTTTACATATATATTTTATACTATTCTATTTATTATTTATTTTATTTCAAGTTAGTTATTTACACCATTATCTATTTTATTACATGTTATTTACTATATAGATTCTCGTCATTTGATGAGTCACTGTTGTTTATTTAATATTTATTCTCATGTTCTGAAACTCCGTTTATTTTAACGCCTCACCGCGATTGTTTTGTTTTATGTAAACCGACCTGATTTGATATTTGTATCGAGAACGTCGGTATATAAAAATGCTAAATAAATAAATAAATAAATTTCCTTTAAGGCGGGAACCTCTGGGGCGTTCCCACCTGTGACATCACCCACCAAGAGGTATTTAAACCCTACGCTTTCTACCATCCAGCGAGTTAGCAAGGACTTCCGTCTTGTCTGATTCCACGCCTGTGGAGAGCTTCTCTTCACTTCGCAGTACTCATTCCTGATTACTGAAATTGAACTTAAGGTACCCGCTCTTCGGGAGCCTATAGTCTGTGTTTCATCTCTTTATAGTAAGTTATTAATCTAGTAGTTGATTTGCTGTTTGAATAAAGCTAGAAGGAAAAAAAAAAAAAAAACAAACCAAAAAAAGAAACCTCCAAGTAGACAGCTCTCCAGCTTTTAAAACACCTTTTAAACTCTCCCTTGGAGTTAGTTGGCACAAAAAATCGGTTCAAACTAAAAAATTGGGGCATAAAGACTGTTTTTTAAAACAATTGACCAAAGCAAAGGCAACAGTCCAGAAGTGCCCTACTTTACCCAGCTTGTCCCAGGCTAAACTGTTTGACTCCCTCCCTCCCTACCCCTCTACCCACCCACCCCTGGGGCTTGTTTTCTAATAAAGACTGCCTAACTTCCCATTGGCAGCGAGATAAATTAGTACATTGGTAACAGTCAAGGAAATACAAATCACAAACTACCAAGATGAGGACTATCCAATGTAACTGCTGTAGAGCCTTTATTCTGAGGGAAAGCATCTGGAAACTTAGAGCTTGCCCAATTTGTGCACAACTCTCTTCCTTGAAAATGGAGTTGACTGAGATAAAAGCTCAATTAGCTTCAATTAAAAGTATTACACCCACATTGCATTACACAGATAATAATTCCCCAATATCACAGAAAAACCAGGAGTCAAGAAAAGGAGATCCATTAGGCTCAGGTAGGACCCACAGTCACCCATTCTTGACAGATGGGCAGCCAACAGGTACACCCTCCCACTCAAACACGTCATTAAGAAATTCTTTACAATCCAGGATTACAGTGGGCTCTGGTAGAATTAGACCTGTGATAAGGAGACACACAATGTACCAAATGCAAAAAGAACAAGCCCTCTCTATATTAAAAACTGAGGAAGTTCTTGAGAAAAACATTGCAGTATTACCAGAAAAGAGAGAAAAAACACAATGCATGCAGTATTTCAAGATCCATAACCAAAAGAAAAATCTAATTGAGATGGATAACTCTGTCAACAGTGGCACAACTACAAACAGAAAGAGTAAAGTGAATAACAAATCTCAACTAATATCTCATCAGGAGTCCAGGAAAAGCAATAACCTTAAAGAGAGTACCTGGAAGGCTATGACCACAAATGCTCATAGTTTGGGAAATAAAATCCCAGATCTGCAGGCCCTAATGGCTGAGGCAGAATTGGACATTGTTGCTATCACAGAAACATGGTTCACAGAATCTCATGAATGGGATACAATACCAGGCTACAACTTATTAAGGAAGGACAGAGAGGATAGAAAAGGGGGAGGTGTGGCTCTTTATGTCAGAAACAACATCCAAGCATCTGAGCTACAAGGAAGTTGGGGTAAAGAAGAAGCTCTATGGGTCGACCTAAAAAAAGATGACGGAGTGTCCATTTATATTGGAGTGGTTTACAGGCCTCCAAACCAAAAGGAAGAGCTGGACAGAGATCTGATTGAAGACATCCATAAGATAGGTAAGAAGGGAGAAGTGGTGATCGTGGGTGACTTTAATATGCCAGATGTAGACTGGAAAATCCCATCTGCAGAAACTAAAAATAGTAGAGCAATAATGGATGCCATGCAAGTATCTTTGTTCAAACAAATGGTGTTGGAACCCACGAGAGAAGGTGCTATACTCGACTTATTGCTCAATAATGCAGATAATGTCTCAGATGTCCAGGTGGGCGCCCACCTCAGCAGCAGTGATCATCGAACGGTATGGTTTAATATCACTAATAGAATAGGGAAAAGAACCACAAAGACCCGAGTAGTTTTACAGTTCAAAAACACAGACTTTGAGGAAATGGGAAAGTACCTGGAGGAAGAACTTAAAGGATGGGAGAACGAGAGAGATGTGGATCAGCAGTGGACCAATCTAAAAGGAGCAATCTCCAAGGCAACTGCTCTATATGTTAGAAACATAAAGAAAAGCAAAAGAAAATTGAAACCTATCTGGTTCTCAAAGGAGGTGGCTGACAAAATTAAAGCTAAAAGAACAGCATTCAAGAAATATAAAGGATCCCAAAGGGAGGAGCACAAAGAAGAATATTTGTATCAACTGAGGGAGACGAAGAAAGAAAACAATCAAGTTGGCAAAAAATCAAGCAGAAAGAGAGGATTGCCAAGGAGATAAAAAATGGTGACAAAACATTTTTCAGATACATCAGCGAAAAGAGAAAGGTCCAAAGTGGTATAGTGAAATTGAAAGGTGGTAATGATCAATGTGTGGAGACAGACGAAGAAATGGCAGAAATATTAAACGAATACTTCAGCTCTGTGTTCACTAAAGAAGACCCTGGAGAAGGACCATCTCTACACAACAAGAAACTGGAGGGAAGTGGAATAGATGAAAATCCTTTTACAGTAGAAAATGTGTGGGAAGAGCTAAAGAACCTGAAAGTGGACAAAGCCATGGGGCCTGATGGGATTCATCCAAGGATATTGAGGGAGCTCAGAGATGTTCTGGCGGGTCCGCTGTGTGACCTGTTCAATAGATCCCTAGAAACGGGAGTGGTGCCGAGAGACTGGAGAAGAGCGGTGGTGGTCCCGCTTCACAAGAGTGGGAACAGGGAGGAGGCTGGCAACTACAGGCCGGTTAGCCTCACTTCGGTGGTGGGAAAGTAATGGAGTCTCTGCTGAAAGAGAGAATAGTGAACTATCTACAGTCCGGAGAATTGATGGACCAGAGGCAAACAAGGATTCACCAGGGGAAGATCCTGTCAGACAAATCTGATTGACTTTTTTGACTGGGTAACCAAGGAATTGGACCAAGGAAGAGCGCTCGATGTCATATACTTGGATTTCAGCAAGCTTTTGATACGGTTCCGCACAGGAGACTGGTGAATAAAACGAGAAGCTTGGGAGTGAGTGACAAGGGTGGTGACCTGGGATTGCAATTGGTTGACGGACAGAAGACAATGTGTGACGGTAAACGGAACCTTCTCTGAAGAGAGAGCGGTTTTAAGTGGTGTACCGCAAGGATCGGTGTTGGGACCGGTCCTGTTCAATATCTTTGTGAGCGACATTGCTGGACGGGATAGAAGGTAAGGTTTGTCTTTTTGCGGATGACACTAAGATCTGCAACAGAGTGGACATGCCGGAAGGAAGTGGAGAGAATGAGACGGGATCTAAGGAAACTGGAAAGAGTGGTCGAAGATATGGCAGCTGAGATTCAATGCCAAGAAGTGCAGTCATGCATATGGGGAGCGGAAATCCGAATGAACTGTATTCGATGGGGGGGGGAAAGGCTGACGTGCACGGAGCAGGAGAAGGGACCTTGGGGGTGATAGTGTCTAATGATATGAAATCTGCGAAAACAATGCGACAAGGCGATAGCAAAAGCCAGAAGAATGCTGGGCTGCATAGAGAGAGGAATATCGAGTAAGAAAGGGAAGTGATTATTCCCTTGTACAGGTCCTTGGTGAGGCCTCACCTGGAGTACTGTGTTCAGTTCTGGAGGACCGTATCTACAAAAAGACAAAGACAAGATGGAAGCGGTACAGAGAAGGGCGACCAGGAAGGTGGAGGATCTTCATCGCATGACGTACGAGGAGAGATTGAAGAATCTAAATATGTACCACCCTGGAGGAAAGGGAGGAGCAGAGGTGATATGATACAGACTTTCAGATAC